>NW_019718639.1:1979035-2006337 GCF_002891405.2 Cryptotermes secundus
CATAAATCCCATATGACCAGATCCGGCCTCGAACCCGGGCCACCGCGGTGGGAAGCCAGCGACTAACAGCTTGAGTTATGGCGATTGTCTACCACTTAATTTATTAACTATTCAAAAAATCTTCCCAACACATTCGAAGTAAAATCCTCAGAAGAATGTCATTAAATAGCTCAGGGATAGATTAAAAATTGAAGTTGGCATAGCTCAGTCTGTATAGAGACTACTGCAAGCGCTATACAACCGAGGAATCGGTGTTCGATTCTCTGCAGGGGAAAGAGACCTTTCTCCTCTCCAAAATTCCCAGACAATTTGCGGGCTCGAATATCCTATTATCCAGTTGGTAATGGAAGCTTCTTCCCCGGGGTAAAGCAGCCGGGTCGTGAAGCTGACCGCTGACCTCTATCTAGCGACAAAGTTAAGATCGCATGGAGTTGTACCTGCACTTCCCCACATGCTTTCAAGGTGTAATGTTTAATGAAGCGTCAGCTTTAATTCACACAGTGTTTAGCAAAAGCACTGCAGAATTCACAAGTATGCATCATGTATGAAAACTCCCCTACGAGCTTAAAATGTAGGGATGAAGTATTCCTTCCAGATGTTCCTTGACCATTTAGTTCACATAAAGGTCCAACAGATGTCACATGCTGCCACACATTTACATCTCTTGTAATGATCGAAATATTCGACGCTTGGCATTTGTGCGGTTAAATATGGGACCATTTCACCTTTACCTTTATTAGAAATCAGATGAACTGACTTAGAGAACAAAATCAAACCTTGCTGAAGTCTGACTGTCGAAATGTACACACCAGACGATGCAACAGACTACCACAATATTCTTCCGAGACCATTAATTAGTTCCCAGCCATGAAGTGAAGGCAAACACGAGGAGCGCTGGATCAATAAAGCGAAATAGAGCCAACAAGTGGATATGCTAGAGATGGATTAGAAGTTCCTTTGTATTCTCTCCCTATAAGCAAGTGTGTGTTCTTCTTAAAAGCAAGGAGACTTGACGTTATTACATCTTGGCATGAAAAGCCTTCTGGATCGCATCGGAGACCTGAGTCTGTGTTGACAGGGATACGTCACGCTGGCAAACATCCTTACAGCGTGAAGAAGAGGCTAATTTCTACCCTGATTTTAGGTACGCAAAATAAAGAATACCACACTGTCTGCGCATCATCTAAATTAATGTACAACTTCAGAACGCAGGCATACATGTGGGGTGGAACTGTGGCAGACAATGTGTCACCGGAGCGGATTTTCTCCCAGTAATTCGGTTTATCTTGCTAATTCTCATTCCACTAACAGCTCCATATTCATTAATCATCCGACGCTATATAGTCTCGACAGTAACGGCGCCATTAAATAACCAGCAAGAAAATTGAGATCTGGGATCCTGAAATCGGTTGGAGCAGAGCCTCATCTTCCTGAATCTGTTAATTCTCTGCGACTAACAGCGTCAACACGAACTTCTGAGATTGGGGTACCACTAATTGACGCCACGGAGCTGAGCGCTTCCTGATAATCCAGTACTGCTCAGTCGTTCAAGTCATTACTAGAATTTCTATAACAGTATTCATAAGAGTACGTCACTGGTCCCTAAACTGGACCAGTCCTCAAATTTCCATCTTATTTTTTAAGACCAATTTTTATATTATTCCCACTAAGACTAGATCTTCGCAGTTTCTTATTTCCCTAACGTTTTCTTACCAAATTCCTGAACACACTTCTCCACCATGCGTGCTATATACCCTGACCATCTAATCCTCCCTGTTGTGGTCGTTCTAAAAATTCGTAATAGGTAGCAAGCAGCATAAATTAGGAAGCCCTAAATTAAGCAAATTTCTCCATTCTCCTGTCACCTCCTCCAGGTTCAAATATTCCCTCAGTTTCCTCTTCTCAAATACCCTCGATCTATGTTCATTCCTTCAAGAAAGAGGAATCAGTCATCAATTCTTTCGAGAGGAAAATCCGAAGACGAATTATGGACCAATAAAAGAGAATGGGATATGGAGAATTAGGTATTCTAAAGAGTTATACAACTTATGTAAGGAGCCAGAGATCTCAGTGACGATAAAGCATAAAAGATTGCAATGGGCTGGGCATGTACAGAGAATGGCTAAGGAGCGTATCCCAAAGAAAATATTATACAGTATAATAGGTGGTAGGAGACGTGCGGGGAAACCAAGAACTAGATGGATTGATGCGGTGGAAGAAGATGCAAAGAAGTTAATGGGCATAAGGAACTGGAAGAGAGTAGCGCAGGATAGAGAGGAATGGAGGGGCTTGATAAGGGAGGCCAAGGCCCGACATCGGGCTGTTGCGCCATAGAAAAAGTAGATGTTCATTCCTTAAGGCGAGAGACCAAGTTCTGCACCCATGTAGAACTGGGGGCAAAATCGCAGTTTTGTTAGTCCTGGGGCGGAGAATGTAGGATGCGGCAGTCGTGTAGGGCAGACGATGCTATAAGAGGCGGCAGTGACCATGCAGTCTGAGGCCTGCATTGACATTCAGGGCCCCAACACTGGGATCGTCAGTTCGAATCCCCCTTGTGGCAAGGATGTATGTCGGCAATTATCTACGTGAATGTTACACTGTCTAGGTAGTGGCCTTACGAGGGGCCGATCCCCCATCCAAGGACACCTGCCAAACATCAGTAGATATTTCAAAATCCAAAATACTGAACACCTTGGATTTCAGTGGTCTGTCGTGCAATACTGAAAATACTGAGATTGGTATGATTTATAGAAAGAATGGAATATGGCGATTCCGCGGAAATATGGACCTTTCGTAGTCCTGAAGGGAGTAGAGGTCAAGATAGGCTAAAACTCAACTCGCTTTATTGTACAGAAAATATCTCAAAATGGAGGGAAGGCGCTGGAAAGAGAGGCATGGTACAGGTCTGCGGTCATGAGAAAAAAAGTAAAATTGTACGTGCGCTAAATTAGACAGCAGGGTATGAAGACGTATGGAGGTGGAGGTAAAGCTGAACGCATCCTAACCTCCGCGGTTCGCGTTACCAAAATAATTTTACACTTTTTCGCGTGCAGATTTCCGTGGTGTTTCAGAAAGGGAAGATAAGTCAAAAATGGGACAAAATGAGATAAATCAAACGAATTTCTCCTCATTAAAAATATCATACAAAAACCAGGCTATGTTTGTAACGACAACATTCTCCATTCAGAGGCATAAAGCAATATTGAGTTCAATACATAACCGCGTGAACATCTAAAGTTGTATCTTCTTCTGATGGGTGACACTGAATGACTGAACTGTCTCATCCGTAACACCACAGAATTTTGCACGGACAAACGATATAAAGTTACTTTGATACGGCGAACAGTGGCTTATGAGCAAATGCAATCACGGTCTTAAGGTTCGGCCACACAGAGCGCTACGCTATGTTCGCTACGTACGGTACGTACGCTGTGTACACTCTGCGACGCAGCTAACTTAGGGAACATAGCGTACGTAGGGTACGGAAGTCTGTGTGGTCAGTCCCACGGCCAATAAAGGGAGATATTTCTCTCTTCGTATAGCGAACATAGCGTACGTAGCGTGCGTCGCGTACGTAGAGCTCTGTGTGGCCGAACCTTTATAGGAACTTGACCCATAAAATTGAACCAGAGAGTTTTGCAACAACACCCAGGAGAGAGCTCTGCACGTGGATGATCCAGTGCCCAATATTCTTACAGGTTATTCAGAAGATGTGGGCCAACCAGAGTGAAGCATTCACTGCTCTGTCGCCATGGCAACATGTGGCATGCCATGTCACAAAGTAGACCTGCTCAAGTGGGTCCTACAGATAATGCAAATTCCTTAGCGGAAGAAGTGAAAAGGAAGATGACCAAAAATTCATGGCCTCCCGAAAAACGAAAAGTCAACTGTCTTCGAGAAGAATCGTGTTACAGCTTTCACAAAGATCTATGGACAGGAAATTAAATTCCGAAATTTCGGTTTACTCGGTTGGCAGTTGTTCACGTCTGCAGTTTAACGAGGTTGCGGTTAAAACAGCGGAAGTGCGTCATTCAGTGAAGAAAAACGATACACAAATTCACTGAGTTGAAAGAGGGTCTAAGTGCAAATTAAATGCAGTTTAAATTAACTAAGTCTCTGGCAACTAATACCAAATCCTGCCACTGTACGTGGTTCTGAGCCAGTTCAATCTAATTCCCAACGTCACAGCCTGTTTCTCTAAGATCCATCATAGTAATTAACTATCTCTCTGGTAGCAGAACCCGAAGGCTCTATCTATCTATGGCTCTATAGCCCTTTGTTTGACCTTGGCCTCTTTTGCAGTTTCTTGATATTTTGCATAGTGGGTACCACTCCTTGGACGGGGGATTAGCCCGCCGCAAGGCCGCTACCTACAAGCATGGGACAGCACAAACACAGAATAAACGGACACAGATATCCTTGCCTGAAGTGGGGTTCGAACCCACGATCTAGGTGTTTGAGAGGGCGAAAACAGTTCAAACCTAAGCGCGACCACTGTGGCCGACATCCAAAGGTTCAACACCGCTAATACCAAAACCCGACACTGGACACGATCCCGAGCCAGTTCCATCCACCTCCCATCCTCACAACCTATTTCCCTAAGATCCATCTCACTAATTAACTGACTCTCTGGTAGCAGAACCCGAAGGTTCAACACCGCTAATACCAAAACCCGACACTGGACACGATCCCGAGCCAGTTCCATCCACCTCCCATCCTCACAACCTATTTCCCTAAGATCCATCTCACTAATTAACTGACTCTCTGGTAGCAGAACCCGAAGGTTCAACACCGCTAATACCAAAACCCGATACTGGACACGATCCTGAGCAAGTTCCATTCGCTTCGGGGAATTTGCCCTACAGCCAGTAAAGAGGAAGACAAGCCAAATATTAAGGAGTGAAGAATAAATACTTATACGTGAAGGGACTTGATGATTTTGGTAAGAGGCGTAGTGATGCCATTCAGAGACAGAGTCAGATGCGAGAACAAGTCGTAAGGCCAGAAAAAAGATATATACAATGTGTTCAAAAGAGAATTGCAGACTTAATGAGGTACGAGCAAGACGGCCCAGTGAGCACACACCCAGAAACCAGTGCGTGCCGAGATATGGGCGATGTTTGTGTGATCTCTGCACCACACGTTCTATGTGGTTCCCATGCCTCTTGGTCGCAAAGAGGTGCGCACTCTGTCGAAATTCCTGGTTTCACGCAAATGCCCTGACAGGCGTCCTCTGCCCGTTGCTATAACACTGTCCAGCGGCTGAGGTGTTGATAAAGAGGCGAATGCTCCAAGATCACTGGTAAATTATTCACCAAAACACAATGGTGCACTACACATGTTAGTCTTTAGGTAAGACAACTGGTCCTCAAATTGATCACCTAAGATGCCCACGCGGGGGCACGTGGTAGCGTAGTTGGTTGAGGCACTATGCTACAAGCCGGTAGGTCGCGGGATCGAATCCCGATGAGGTGGATTTTTTTTCAATTTACCTACTCCTTCCAGCCGCACTATGGTCCTGGGGTCGACTCAGCCTCTAAAAGAATTGAGTACCAGGAATATTCACGGGGGTAAAGGGCGGCCGAGGCGTAAAGCTGACAACCTCGCCGCCATCTATGAGCCGATTGTCTTTAAAATGTGGGAGCCTCAACATCTCACAACTCTATGCGCCTTCACGGCCTGTTACAGGGATAAGTTTGCTTACTTTCAATATGCCCACGCAGGCACTGACTTTCCCATATCTCAGCAAGCACTGGTCTCTGGACTTGCTCCTAAAGCCTGGAACACCCTGTATATAATTAAATATAAGGAGAAATTGAAGAGGATGGGATGGAAGCAAGAGACTTCCATGACTAGTAACTAGACAGGCAATAACAGGATGTGTATAATTAAAATGCTATAAGAATATTAATTAGAGGCTGATTCTTGAGCACAGGAATGAGGGGTCAAAATCCAAACACGTGAACAGTAACGGGCTCCGTGAAGCATTCATTCCTTCATTCCTCACTGATATTCACCCAGGCCTACCGTAGAAACAAACCTATTACGGACAGATTTAATCAACATGGGACCTCGAACTTCCGCAGAGACAAGCCCCTGCTAAGTATTGTATGAGAAGGGCAAGAATGAACCATTTGAATCAAAAACTTCTTTCAAATAATATTTAAGATTTCAGTTCGTACCTCACAGGGAACATTGTGACCCCACTATAGTGACCAACTGGTTGATGCATTGTAACAAAAGATCCGCTGTTTATTGTAAGAACCAGACGGAACACAGAAATACACTCTGTGTGTAGAATGCTGAGCTTTAGCGTGTTGAAGCAAATGGTACTTAGAGTAACAATTCGGCTTTAATGAAACTTCCAAACGTGAAAAGAACAGAAATTCAGTGACCGTGGCTTGGTGTCCAGACACGATGTAAATCGCACACGATTTCGATAGGTGTTTATCTGCTATCGTGACGGACAGACAGACGTACAGAAATGCTGGGCGTAATCAATCTTCGTTCTGGACAGCAGAGCGGCTCAATAATCACGATCCAGAGAGGAGGAAGGCAAGTGTCAGTCGGTCAGAGGTGCATTATGGAAGCACAGGATCCTAACATTCGGTTCGATGTCTCATGAGACGGAAATACGAATAAATAGAAATACACCTGGACGATCTGACCCCCTCACAGCGGTAGACATAAAGACTTTTATCTTCTGGGATATAACGCTGTTGGAAATCAACCGACCCTTTTTTTTCTATTGGCGCTACAGCCCTCATTTGGGCCTAGGCCTACCTCTATGAAACTCTCCGTTCACTTCGGTTTTTCTAGATTTTACACATTCGGTAGGACTCCTTGGGTGGGTAATTAACTCGTCGCAAGGCCTCTACCTGTACACAAACACAGAAAAACGCACACAAACATCCATGCCCTGAGTGGGATACGAACACACGATCCAGGCTTCCGAGCGAGCGAAGACAGTGCATGCCTTAGACCGCTCGGCTACCGTGACCGGCAGTGTATAAGAATAATATACAAGAATTCAGTTTGTACCTCACAGGAAACAGATCCTAACCCACGATCCCGGTTTCCAAGCGAGCGAAGACAGTACATGCCTTAGACCGCTCGGCTGCCGTGACCGGCCAACCGACGTTTAGGAGGAAAAATATTACTTCAGTGTTTACTACCTACTTCATGTTCTTTCTTGCTTGGCTTATTCTTCGACTCTGAAGATGGCAGTGACGTAATCCTCCTTAACGCCGATTGGCTTTCATCGGACTGCATGATGTTGCATCACAGAAAATACAGAACTCTTAAAAATTGCGCCTATTCTGTGAGTTTTGACTACTATTTTCTAGTAACGTATCCTGGCATAGAACTGTGGAGCCAAAGAAACAGCCGTTTCTAGCGAACGGTTCTTAAACAACATCCGTTTATAGGCAACGGCCACGAAACAAACAACGGAACAACGTCCATTGCTAGGCAGCAGATTCTTAATAAGAAGGTATATCAGAGCCGTTGCTGAGTAACAGTTTTTCAAACAAACATATTCCCATGGAAACAACTGAAGAGCAACAGAACTGTTTTATCTGCGGTCCGTGCTGAGGCGCTATAACGGGGACATTTTGGGCAACCTGACTCTGACTCTGACTCTGACTCTGACAACCAGTTAGTTGCAAGAGTCCGCAGTTGGAAAGGACTTGAGCCCGGAAGCAGAGAAACAGCCATTGTTAAAGCCGTTACCAGACAACTACTAATGAAGACACTGGGGGCTGGAAAAGATTGTGCATTTGTGATATTTTAAGTGTGAGAAAATTAGCGATGACGGTATAATTAAGTGGAATTACGAGTTCTGGGTTAAAGCGATCAATAAATCCAATATCCATTTCAAAAACTCTGTGTACAATCACGTGACAGTATGAAGAGCCAATCGAAAGAAGTTTCGGTATGCAGTGACATTACGCCAGCTTTCTAGTAGGAACACTCTGAGAGTATGAAGATCCCCTTCTAGATTCCGTACTAGCAAGTCCCAAACATTCCGAGCAAGTGAACACAAGAACGGAATATTTCCGCAGACAATATACAAATCTCCTGCGACAACTTTCCTTCGGAAAAAGAAAAACTAACAGAATTTGTAATTCGCTCGAGACCAAGGACAAGGGGAGGAAGAGACGCGGGGTGTGAAAGGAAGCCTGCAGCGCGTCGCTTGGAGCCACCGTCGATTCTTCCGAATCAGAAAGCAGCCGATATCACGTTCCTACAACACTTCAAGACTACACGAATAACAGCAAACTGCTCCTGGTACCATGCGAAGCGGACGCAAAACGAAAACCTTGCTTAACCTCGACTGCAAAGCATTCCTCCATTCCTTCCTACAGATAGACCCCTACTTCTCTCACAGACAAACTCTGACGCAAGTTCTTGGTTAGCGATGAGGCTATAATTAAGTGGAATTACGAGTTGTGTGTTAAAGCGGTCAATAAATCCAATATCCATTTCATAAACTCTGTGTACAATCACGTGACATTATGAAGCGCCAATGGAAAGAAGTTTCGGTATGCAGTGACATTACGCCAGCTTTCTAGTAGGAACACTCTGAGAGTATGAAGATCCCCTTCTAGATTCCGTACTAGCAAGTCCCAAACATTCCGAACAAGTGAACACAAGAACGGAATATTTCCGCAGACAATATACAAATCTCCTGCGACAACTTTCCTTCGGAAAAAGAAAAACTAACAGAATTTGTAATTCGCTCGAGACCAAGGACAAGGGGAGGAAGAGACGCGGGGTGTGAAAGGAAGCCTGCAGCGCGTCGCTTGGAGCCACCGTCGATTCTTCCGAATCAGAAAGCAGCCGATATCACGTTCCTACAACACTTCAAGACTACACGAATAACAGCAAACTGCTCCTGGTACCATGCGAAGCGGACGCAAAACGAAAACCTTGCTTAACCTCGACTGCAAAGCATTCCTCCATTCCTTCCTACAGACAGACCCCTACTTCTCTCACAGACAAACTCTGACGCAAGTTCTTGGTTATCTTCACTGCCCTCCTATTTGTCAAGTTATAACTTGTTTAACTACGCTGTTAATAGCCGAAGCTGGACAGAGTCGAATTGTATGATAGGAAAAGTGTAAGGAAGTGTATGTCTAGTTGGCTTCCCACCGCTGCAGCCCGGGTTGAATCCCGGTTCTGGTCAAGTGGGATTTGTGGTGGACAAACTGGCGCTGGGGCAGGTTTTCTCCGAGTACTTCGGTTTCCCCTGCCAATCTTCATTCCACCAATTGCTCCACAATCACCCTCACCTCTCATCTGGTGCTGGTACAATAGGTTAGAAGTGGCCGAAATGCAAGGGACTTAGTCCAACCCCACTAGCAATAATAACAATAACAAAGTAGTCTCACCCCACTAGTAATAATAACAATAACAAAGTATATGTCGCCTAAATTTATGTACTATCCGTGCAACAATATGGTGAAACTGAGGGAAATCGCGATGAAAGTCCGTCAGTTCTGCTACCAGAGTTAGTTAATTAGCAAGGCGGATCTTAGGGAAATGGGAGGTGGATGGAACTGGCTCTGGATCGTGTCCAGCTGCGAGGTTTGGTGTTAGCAGTGTTGAACCTTCTGGTTCTGCTACCACAGACAGTATACTGAAGACTACAAGGACAAATAAGATGTTTATGGACATCCTCTTCACCATTGCTACTAGAAGTGTTGAGCACCAAGACATTCCCACTTAGGGTGAGCAAGTAAACTCGACATCTCGGAAGTGTTAACATGAACGGTATCACGTGATGCGGGACGATTGCATAGGCCGGTTATGAAACCGCGACCTTGTAACAAGGTCTATCTCCCTTGGTGCCTGACACAATCCACTAACAATACCCATTACACTTGTACAAGCGCTGTGTGACCCCGAGAAACGTGAGTGTCACTGGCAACATACAAACTTGCTTCATCTTGCATTTGAGGGTCTCAAGGCTGTAAGAAGAGTGCCGTCTTCTGAGATGTGGCACAGTGTAGCTTTGTATAAGTTTACCGACGTTTCGGCGGAATGTACAGCCTCCATCTTCAGAGTATAAGACAAATCAGAACAAACAAGAGTCAAAAAGCTCGCATCTTCCAGCTAGTACTCTGCATCTTCGGCTTACTCTACAATCCTGAAAATGGAGGCAGTACGTGCTTCCGAAACCTCAGTAAATTTCTACCACACTATACGGCGTTATGTTCCAGAAGAGTAATTTCTAAATTTTGTTGACTTTTCATAAGTCAATGTTGAAATACATCAACAATGCGAACACATACTTATATATTTGGATTGTCATCTGTTGGGTTGTGTGGTCTGACACGTTGTTACCGTCGTTTCGGAGGAATATAATACTTCCATCTTCAAGGTAAAAGTGAGTAATTCTTAACCAGTTCAATAAGGATGAAAGTGACGTCCTGAGGAATGAGAGCGTGCTGCTTTGAAGTCCTCCGAGTGAATCAACCTGTATATTTAGCTCTGTTACTCCCTGATTATGGGGACGGAGTCTCCGAAACCTCGAATAGTTTTTTATATTCGCATGGCTGATCACCTGAGAATACTTCATTGTACATAATCCCTGTGAAAGCTCCAGTCCTAAAGGCCAATATGTTGAAGCGTCAGTGCTTTCCTCTTCCACTTTCCACCTGAAAACGGAAACAAATCCAGCTCCGAAACGTTGTGTTTTGTTCGAAATGTCAGATGATGTACCAAGTCCAGAAACAGAGCAAAAGTAAGTTCAATGGGCCTATACTGTCTTCAGAAACCGTTAAAATAAAATTAAAACAGACAATATATACAAAAATATTTTGACATCCTGTATCACAACTTCCCAGTCCCCGCAAAAATGCCTGTCAGTTAAATACACGTGGCTTCCCATTATACAAGCCGGTCTCAGCAGCGAGCTGTGCTATAAAACGTCGCTGGCAGATGTAACCCACACACACGCACATCACGTAATTTCATTACAGGAGACCGGACCTCTGAGGTTTGTGAGTTTGTGTGCGCGTGGTTACGAACTATTTGCGGAGCAGCTGGTCGCTGATTTATTTATTTACTTACTATTAATTTCTTCTTATGTATTACATATTTATTTATCCACATCTTAATTAATTACTTATTTACTACTCATCTGATTTACTTATTTATTTACACCTTATCTATTTGCATTTATATACATTACTCATTACTTACTTACATATTTACTATTTTTGTTTACTTTTTTGTTGGTTCATTTAACAATGGTATCTGTGTTTTTGGAAAGAGACTATCCGGGAAAAGTGATAATGTGGTAGTTTTTCCNTTTGTGAGTTTGTGTGCGCGTGGTTACGAACTATTTGCGGAGCAGCTGGTCGCTGATTTATTTCTTTACTTACTATTAATTTCTTCTTATGTATTACATATTTATTTTTATTTACTAAGCAGGAGTCTCACACACATGCCTCCGCGATGGTCAATGATTTTAAATTATTCTGAGGTGAAGGACAAGTTGTGCACCTCACTATAAAGACACATGGAGGAGCGGAGGTATAGCTCCACACATTTGTAAACTCTGCGGTACATTGAGGTGAGCGATCAGTTTAACCACCCGGCAGCTTTACCCTCTGGGGCAGTCCCTAGAGCCAGTCTGGACGCTGTGGAGATGAGAAAAATTTCTTTTCCCTGCCGGGAATAGAACCCTGATTCCGCGGTCATTCAGAACGTAGCCTAGTGACTACTGAGCTTGCAATAAAGTCTATAGCTACTTCTTATTATAAACAAGTAGCGGATTAACGTAGCGGTACCGCTTCGACTTCTAATCGAAAGGTGCTCAGTTCGAATTTCGGCCACAACACAGGCCATCCTGACCTAGGGTTACACGGTTTTACTCAGCTCATCCAAGTAAACGCCGTGAGAGAACCTCGTTTAGTCCAGTTCCTTATTTTTAAACAGTTACACCATTCGAAGCTGTGTAGTGGAGACATTGAGTGCGTCGTTAAACAAACCACAAAACGTGTAGGATTTGAGGTTCTCTGCTTGCCACCTGTTTCCTCAGACTGTGAAGGTGGGGCGACAAATTTCTCCGAAACGTCGGTTCACTTTCAACGGACTGTATGGAGTTATACCCCAGACGACAGAACTGTTCACACTACCGAACGTAATTCGAAACTTGACAGCCTCAGTACATAAATAAAAGCTCACATATCCCTCCCAGAAGCTGTCTGGTATCCTAGCAACAACCACACAAATCGCTGTCGATATTCCAATATTTGGACACACCGTGCTTTCATTGACGTCACAATCTCTTCTGTTACACACGGAGGGGTGCTAGAGACAAGAGCTGTAACCACCCCCACTAAGTAACCGAAATGGCTCTTGGTGACAGCGGAAATGAGTTTGAGCGATTTGGGGATGGGATGAGGGTTGCCAGACTAAAGGAATGATAGTGCCTCCCTGCTGCCCGTCTGTTGAAGCACGGATTAACCCAATTTAACCTGAGTTCAAGCTGCTGAGTTGCTTAAGGGCTGATGGAAACGACAGAACGGTGTTTTATTTCCAGCTGTTTACCGTCCACCATGCAACAATATCAAGGCTTAAATCTGTCACTGCACTGTATATTTCGGCATACTTCGGCAATCATCAGGTGCGTTGCTGCAATTCGGGGAAAACTACTGAGCCTTCCGCGCCACTGCGATCCGTGTTTTCATATTTAGTGTTTCTACACGAAGTCAATGTACTACCATAGTCAGTAAGTTCGGGACTGGACGCAAAGCGTCGTTGCAGTACACTATAGCGGATAGGTTGAGGCACGATATGATGCCCTGTCAGTTCATCTCTCGTCACAGCAAGAGGCAGTGCAAACAGTGTAAGCAGAACTACTGCCTCTATTGTGAACTGCAGTTAAATGCGAGTGGCGGAAATCGAAAATGTGGCAGTTTGAACAAAGGGCAAACATCACATTCTGCCAAAAACTAGGCAAATCCCCTAGCGAAACATTTGGCGTAGGAAGAATTGGCTGTTGCTACACGACAACGCCCCTGCACATCGCTCTGTTCTTGTCCAAGAGGAACTGACAAGGCAACAGGTCGCCGTTTGGTCACATCCTTCGCACTCACCTGATCTCGCACCGTGCGATTTCTTTCTCTTTCACCGCGTGAAAGCAAAGCTACATGGTCGTAGGTTTAAGTCGTCCGAGGAGGTCGTCAATGCCACAAGAGACGCCGTACGGGAATTTCCTGCCAATACGTTTCAGCAACGTTTTCGGCAGCTATATCAACGCCGGCAGACTTACATAGCGGTCAACGACAACTACTCTGAGGGTCGATGTGGATCTGTGTAAGTGCATGTGAATGCCTTGTAATATAATGCGATAAAACAGTATACGAACTTAATGAGTCTACCACGTAGTTCCTCCTTGTCCTTTTTGGTACGCTTATTGCTTATCTAGTGTGTACATTGGCCAAGTAAGCTGAAACATCTAGGGCAGTGGCGACTCTTAAATCTTGATACTGTTATATGGTGGACAGTAAAACACAAATTCCGTGGCCTGTAGTCCGCAAGCGAACAATACCGGCCGAGCGAACACCGCTTGTCGGCGAAGACAGTGCCAACTTTTTAGACAGTAAAGAAACCGAAAGTAAATTGCAATACAAAGTTCAGCAGGATGTTAAGATATAGCATTACGAAGAGAACGCGTGTCTGTACAACTGACGTTTCCTACGCAGATTACGACTTCTAATTTTTGGAACGTGTAAAAGAAACCTCGTTCATCATCATGAGATGGCAAGAAGGGCATTTCCGAGCGACTCAGGCCCTGAATACTGTACAAGGACAGAAGATTTCGGTGACTAAGCGATTTTTCTCTTTGCAGTGTACTGGTGGTCTGCTTCTTCGAAAATAGAAGCCAACATGGATTAAATAATCCACTGAGCCACGTGAGGATAACTGAGGAGCTATTTAATAGCGGCTCCGGTCTAAAACACCGAAATTAACGGCCGTGGGGATTCGTTGCGCTGACCACGTGACACCCTCTATCCGCTAAAGTATCCGACAAGCGGCGGTCGCTCGGTCGGTATAGCTCGCTTGCGGACTCAAGCCACGGAGTTCGTTTTTTTCAGTTTTAAATTTCATCTCACTATTTCTAGCCTGAACATAGAGGTACCAGGTTTCTCTGAAACGGCAGTAACGATGCGTCCAACAAAATATACAGCTGGCTCCCAGAATACAGTAACTCGCCATAGTGACCGCCATGATAGCCTCAAACGGCACCAAAATTTACCGTTTAGTCTCGTTCCCTATTACGTATGAGTACTTACATAGTTACAATATGTACCATACCTTGTCAGATTTAGTACCAAAGTCTAAGCACCTGGCTGCAATTTACGAACTGCTGCTTCTCTTGTTTCGAACATTTTTCTTTACACCCTCCCACTTGGCTTCGGCGAATTATCCTATTATATCTTACTGGATTCTACACCATCTCTCTCAAAACTCCGTGGTTTTAGTCCGCAAGCGAACTATACCGACCGAGCGACCGCCGCTTGTCGGCGAAGTTAGTGGCAACTTTAGCGGACAGAAGGCGTCGCATGGTCAGCGCAACAAATCCCCATGGCCGTTAATTTCGGTTTTCTAGACCGGAGCCCCTATTACCTTGAAATAACTCATCAATTATCCTCACGAGGCTGGGTGGACCCCGTTTCAGACCCACTNCTGTAGCCAGGAACTCTGACCACTACACCACAAAGGCGATCGATTCTACACAATCTCAGTAGTTAATACAGTGTCTTTAAGTAACCGAGTCGCCAATCTCTCAATTTTGTCCGCGGATCCCTGTGAGCCCACATGTCACATTCTGTCTAGCTACACTCAGCAAACCAGCAGGTCGTGCATGCTTCTCAAATGAGGGTCCCCGTTCTGGGGCCCACCAAACCTCCTATCCAGCGGGTACCAGGGGCTCTTTCACCGGTGGTAAAGGGGCCGGGGCGTGAAGCTGAAATCTCACCTCCAACCAGTGCCGAGATCAAGAAAATGTGGATCTATACATCCACTCCCACATACGTCTTCATGGAGTAGTGCTTAATTAGTTAAGTACAGGGACAACTTTACCTTACCTTTAACTACAGGAAATGTCTGCAGTTCGAGTTTCTGCAGTGTAAGTTTCATCAAGCAAAATGTTTAATACCAACGTGAAGAGAAACGCAAACGATAATAGAATAAAAGAGCGTGAAACTAATATATCTGTGTGTGTGTGTGTGTGTGTGTTATGAAAAGAAGGGGGCAGAACGCTTATGAGGGAAAACGTAAACCATAAATTCCGTACCGCCATTCAGTTTATTGGCGTCTCCTCATAAGTAGGCTACCAACCATTCTTTCCCGCAACGTGGGCAGGCATCTTGCAGGCTCTAGCCAGGACTGAGAGACCTCCAAACATTATGGTTTGTGATCCTTCCTCACAACTCTAGAGACTATGATGAGTGACATGACGCCGTGTAGTCTGTTATAAATTCACAGACGTTTCGGAGGAACGACCTACTTCCATCTTCAGAGCCGAATAATAAACTAACATATTTTTCGTTACTCTTAGACCCTGAAGATGGAAGCTGTACGTGTCTCCGAAATGCGAGAAACCTCTACCAGACCCCTGTAAGAACCTAAAATCCAAAACAGTCAAGATCCTGGCTCGGGGGTAGATCACAGCGGTCCTTTCTGAGGACATGTGTGAGGCTAGGCCTATGTTTCACCCTGAGTAGGCAACCATAGTATAGAAACGTCCTGTGTGTTCAACGAAATGTCCGGCATATCAATTCTTTTTGTTGCTTATGTAACGATGCCGTCAATATCCCAGAACATTTGTCACCGAATGATAAGATGACTGGTGAATAAGGATTTCGAAGGATGCATCGTGGATTAATCGAGGTACTGTCCGGCCACTTCCCTTTAGGAACTGAGAAAGAACACGAAAAAAATCATAGTCAATATGAGTATAGCTAGCATTCCGGCTGAGATTCGAAAGAATACCTCCCGAATGGAAGCCTAGAGCGTTATCACTATAATAACCTTTCTTTTGTTGAAAATAGAATGTTCTACTGATTACGTAACAATCTACTTTACTATCTCATGAACACGCACCCTCAAAAATGTTTCAGACACGGTCAGGAGAGGACAAGGAAAAAATTAAAACGAAACTTCAATCATAATAGTCCGTCTCCGTGGCGATATTTGAAGCAGGAATCCCCCGTATATGAAACAGAATGCAACTCGATCGATATATCGCTTTGTATCTCGCACAGTCGAATTCTCGCAGTTTCGGTTCAGACAGAAGCGCAGAGATAGCGGAGAGTTGCATAGGCGTGAAGACAGCGGCAACAGTGGGTATGACGTGATCGGCATGTCACTCGTTGTCATGGTGACGCAGCCCGCTCCTCAGCTCGTTTTATTTCAGATTCTTTTGTTTTTCATCTTACGGAAGGATTGAATTCAAAATGCGATTATGCTTTATGCCAGGATTTTAACCGGCTTACAGACAGACAAGTAGATTTACGAACACTACGGATGCAGGTCGAAATGAATTTTTAATTCGTCGTTGGTTGAGACGCTATGCTACAAGCTGGAAGGTCGCGGTTTCGATTCCCCATGAAGTCACTGGATTTTTCAATTTAGCTAACCCTTTCAGCCGCACTATGGACCTGTCCGAAGAATTTTGACATCACTTTTAATGTACAAATTTGTATATCTGTAGCGTTCTATGGACACGTTAATGATTTTAACAATCACAGTATCGAAATACATTTTAAGTGAATGACATATTCTTAAGTCTTTCATATTGTTGTATTGTTGACGGACACTCTAGCAAAAAGGGTAACAACAGGAAGGCGACAATATATGTATAACGAGGTAAAGGTAAAGTTGTCCTTGTGCTTGGTTACTTAAGCACCATGCCATGAAGATGTATGAGGGAGTGGAGGTATAGCGCAGCGAATTTGTAATTTCGGCATGATAGATGGTGTGTGGTCAGCTTCACGCCCTGGCTGGTTTAACCCCAGGGCAAACAGCCCCCTATACCCATTGACTGGAAAGGGGGGGAAGGCCTCAGAGCTGGTATGGATGCTGTGGAGAAAAAGTCTCTTCCTGTTGCGGGGAATCGAACCTTGATTCTTCTATGTTCCACACCGCATCCTACCACAGCAACTGAGGTATGTCAGTTTCTGCGTAATGAGATTCATACTTTCTAATTTCAATCATACCAAATCTAGCAGAAAAAGTTAAGTGAGTAAAACGACGTGGAAGACCTAGGCGTAAATGGAAGAATTACTGGTAAAGTGAATATCAGAGAAACGGGGTATAAAATTGCGAAATGATTCAACCGGCTGATAATCTCTATTAACCAGCTAAGCGACCATCAGTTTCTCAAGTTGTGCTCCATCAAGTCAGCTGTATATGAAACAACCTCCGAGCATTAGCAATTCACATGACGTCCGTACATGCACCCGGATATGGGATAAAGGATTACACCCTGACTGCGGCAAGAACGCCTTCTCAAGAGATTAATTCGCTCTGTGGAAGCCGACGCGGTGCGCCTGATGGCTGAGCGTCTATATGTATCCAGTTCCCGCACCTGCGGTCCCACTGTACCTGCAAGTGTGTTCATTTCGTGCGCTTTACCACAACAAACCCCACTCCTGGACCCCAGTCTTCCCCTCAATTCATTCCTCTCTGAAACTTCTACCACGAGCACTTCGGTGTAGTGGCAGCTCTCTTGACTCACATTCAGAAGATGTTAGGTTCGGATCTCGGCCGGAATACTGGCTATCCTGACATCTTGCGTGGTTTTACCAAGCTCCCCAGGGAAGTTTCTGGGTAATATGTCGAGTGGGCGGTGACAGCCTCCTTCCGAACCCTTCTAAGTTAATCAACCATCAGACGTTTTACAGTCTACTTAATGAGAGCCTCGTTAAACAACTTATAAAAATTCCGTACTCCATGTTCTTATCTTTAAGAGAGTGGCCAAGGCCACTCATGAAACACAATAAGCAAAATTAAACAAACAAGCAAAACTAACTCCGTTGTTTTAGTCTGCAAGCAAACTATACCGACCGAGTGACCGCGACTTGTCGACGAAGTTAGTACCGACTTTAGCGGATAGAGGGTGTCGCGTGGTGAGCTCAACGAATCCCCACGCTCGTTAATTTCGGTTTTCTATACCGGAGAAATTATTTCCTTGAAATAGCTCCTCAATTATGCTCACGAGGCTGAGTGGACGCCGTTCCGGACCCACTACTTCTCAGAAAATCTGGTAGCGCCAGGAATTGAACCCGGGACCTCTATATGTGTAGGCAGGAACTCTAACTACTAGACCACAGAGGCGGCCAGTTAAAGTATAGCGCTGTATAATTTAATACTCACGCTTTTATTACATAAGAGAGCTACACAAGCTACTCGCGTGAAAAACGGTGATTAAGTAACGCAAGAATGAACCAACAGAGACCCAGCACCGTGGTCGAGTGCATAGCACACCTGCTTCAAATTCGCGAGGTCCCGGGTTCAGATCGCGGCTGGGAGAACAGTCTACCCTGACAGAAGTCCGTAGTCTTCCTCAGCCTTTCAGGCAAATTCTGGAATAGCACTTCAAAATAGACCACGACCTCTTCCTTCCACAGTATTTGCTAAATACTGGAATGAGTGCTGTTGCAGGCCATCACAGCGTTGTGGTTTTAAATTAACTCTAAATCTGTGATATTAACATGGCGAACGCGCGAATCCCTTAGGTGGGAATGACATTAAAAATACCGTATTACCTCGAATATAAGAACCCTCAAATTTAAGACGTGTCCAGTCTTTGAATGTCGGTTTTAAGGGGAAAAAATTTGAAAGGTGCACATTTCTCGAACTTAAGATGCACCTCAAAATGTCGGCGGGAAAAAAATATGTAAATGTGCTCCTTATATTTGAATACGGCCTTTAATATTGACTCGTTGGATTATGTATGGTAATATATCTTCGAAATTATGCTACTTTTGTCAAGAGAATTTCTGTACAGAACGTATAACAAAAATATGGCGGATGAGCGAAATAATTCTTTGGCTTTCGGCCTGACGGTGATAATTAATGGATCATTTAACCCATGCAAGCAAAATTTGATTCGGAGAGGAGCCACAAACATGCCTACCCCTACATATAACATATTCAACATGTCTGTAATTCGACAATTACAAATATGGCGAAGGCGCGAAATATCGATGTTATATCCGACAAATTTAACGTGCACAATATCTGTACTTACACAATAAGTAGGCCGCGCCATAGCTCAAGCTGTTAGTCGCTGGCTTCCCACCGCGGAGGCCCGGGTTCGATCCCGGGTCTGGTCAAGTGGGATTTGTGGTGGACAAAGTGGCGCTGGGGCGGGATTTCTCCGAGTACTTCGGTTTCCCCTGCCAATCTTCATTCCACCAATTGCTCCACAATCACCCTCACCTATCATCTGGGGCTGGTACAATAGGCCAGAAGTGGCCGCAGTACAAGGGACTTAGTCCCACCCCACTAGCAATTTAAAAAATAACATAATAAGTACCAGATCTTGCAGGACCATAAAAAAAGCAGTTAGAAAGCAGACTGTGTTTTATGCTGGATGTCCTTATTTCTCGTCTGAACTCCGATATTACTCTCCGTTCATAACCAGCACGTCTCGTTGTCACTTCAACCTTGTAACGAACACGACAGTTCCAGATCGATATATTTTAATAACAGACTTCACAGGAAAAGAACTCTGGTCTTGGCTTCGAGAACTAATACAAACAGAGAGATTTCCAGTGGGACGAAACCAACGAGGAGGGAAGAGAGCGACGGGAAGTGGGACGTAAGATAGAAATTAAATTCCTGAAACAGTCCCCTGATATGAAAATAAATGTATCTTACAACAGCGAGTCTGTGCCAACTGAAATCTTTAAATCATAATGGTAACAATGCATACCACCTCCTTGAGCACCGAAACGCTCTCTGTGTACCGATGTAGTGTTTCCCTAAAGAGCCTCTGTGTTGTTTCCTTTGAGGTAGGACCTGAATCTTCATACGGTAAATTACTTAGATTAATTTCAGGCATGTAGCAAACTTCTGAGTGGCAGTTATTCATGTTGGGCCCGGTACTGACGTCAAGTGGCAGTGGCACTGACAACTGCAGTTAGTATGCAAACTGTTTAAGACTACGAAAACAGAATAAACTCAAACGTTGATCTAGCTAGAGCCGTGCTACCGCGGCAAATTCTCTAACACAGCTGTTCAGCGGGCAAAGCGCAGGCGCAACACAAATACGTTTATATGAAACAATTTATATATTAGTATAGGTGGGAGGGTGACGCAGACTGTGCTTGACTTTGTTATCCTTGTATCTTACTTTTCTAGCCCAAGTATATAAACACTCAGATATCTACTCAGTTATTCATTATTTAATCTATTTTCTTTTTCTGTGTGGTTAAGAAAGAAGCTAAATAAAAGTCATAATATGTGGAAGTAAGTAAGTAAAGCTATCCCTGTACCAGGCCGTGAAGGCCCATAGGGCTGTGAGACGTCAAGGCTCCCACATTTTCTCTAGACAGTCGGTTCACAGATGGCGGTGAGGTGGTCAGCCTTACGCGCCGGCCGCACTTTACTCCCGAGGAAAATTATTTAATTAATTCCTGGTACTCATTTCTGTTAGAGGCTGCGTGAACCCCAGGACCTAGTGCGGCTGGAAGGATTAGGTAAGTTGAAAAAATCCAATTACCTCATCGGGACTTGAACTCGCGACCTTTCGGCTTACAGCATAGCCCATCAAGAGAGATTATATTGTGACGTACCCCTTGCGACTTGTTTATTTTTGTGCAAAGGGGGTGAGGCACCCAAATCTCTTATTCTAATCCCAACGCTGTCACAAATTTTGTTGTGTCAAACAATTACGACGTCCGAATTCTTATTAAATCCCACCTAATTGCCACCAGTTAAACATCTGTGGATACCTCTCACTCCGCCCAGTGACATAATTATTACGAATATCCCAATAAACACTTAACAAGTAAGAGAACATAAATATAATCAAATAAACAAGTACATACAACTATAAAATTTATACATTATTCTACTGCACTCATTGCAATTATCTCTTAAAATCTGTTAACCAAATTGTTTTCAAACTATACGGTACACGAAATTTCATATTCCAACAATCAAACGGTAAATCAAATTATATCTACTAACGATCACGTGTAAATCAAATTCTATATCCTAATGAACGGTTTATAAGTAAATCCTTTTAGTGAATCAAATATTACATCCTAACTCGTAACTGCTAAATCAAAATTTTATATCTTAACAATCAATCTATGAACCAAAATTTATATATTCCAATAATCAATCAATGGAATAAAATGTACACTTAGCAATTCATTGACCATATTTTATCCTAACAATCCATTAATACCAAAATTCATATCTTAATCACTGAACCAGAAATTACTCGTACATATTATCAATAATCGGTGAACCGAACACAGGCAACTAATCACGTGATCAGACGAGTCGCAGAATAAAGATGACCGGCACGCCATCTCGAAACTCCTTCGCACCGACTCTACCACACGACTGCTCCGAGCGACTTCTGAAGTCGGCTTCTCCCGTCCGAACCCACAAAAATTCAACATACTGAAAATTCTATTCACTCAAAATCCTAAAATCTGCAGATTCCTCCTGGCCGATAACCTGTCGTGCGAGAGTAAGGCTTGCTTCTGTGTCGTTCACCTGATTTAGCAACAATTTCTGTAAACTATACAAGTAAAGCCGGATGCCTGAGGAATGTGCTACGTCCAAAGGTGATCTCAACTCTGGTTTCCGGCTGGCCAAACTGTGGTTCACATAACGTATTTCAATTTACAAGACTTATAATAATTTTCTAATAAATTATAGACGGTGTCACGTAACTTCGAACAAGGCACCGCATTCCCAGCCAAATCCCGCGCATAGCTTGTAGTGGGAGCAGTTTCTTAACACTCGCTCTTCAGCTTTCACTCGTGTTTCATTGAAACTAACCTATTCCCTTTCGTAGAACATATTACAATAATACAAATATATTGTCGCTCGTCATGCAAAGAAAAATACGTTTAATATATATTACTAATTTATACTTTGAAAATTAAAATATATCCGGTCAGGGTAGCCGAGCGATCTAAGGCATGTACTGTATTGGCTCGCTTGGAAACCGAGATCGTGGGTTCGAATCCCACTCAGGGCATGGATGTTTATTTGTGTGTGTGTGCGTTTCTCTGTGTTTGTGTACAGGTAGAGGCCTTGCGACGAGCTGATCACCCGCCCAAGGAGTCCTACTGAATGTATAAGATCTAGAAAAACCGAAGTGAACGGAGAAGTTCATGGAGGTAGGCCTAGGCCCACTGGGGCTGTAGTGACAAGAAAAAAAATAAAAATATAATAGTCATATGTAATGAAGAAAAGAATTCATCCATTCGTCATGGAAGTACATGTAGAAACTAGTGTTTTTAAACAGATGATAGGAAAACCTAAGTATAACCTGATTCGAGGGTGCCTTACAAACAACTGGCCGCCTGTCACTTCTCACACACTCGAACCCACCCCCTTGTCTGAAATTTTTCTTCTGCGCATTTAAGGTTATTCTTGGCCTTGTTCGAAGTTACGTGACACTTGCTATAAACATAAGATTGCCCCCTCGTTAAATAAAATCATACCCATTAATAATCTAGGGCACAACAACTAGTCTACTTTGAGGATAAACAAGATCATAAAATCATATAATGTACACGTAAGAGCTGAGGGTTTCACAAAGGTGAGCATGAAGAATGCCGTCTTCTGGGATGTGGAGCCGTGTACACGTAGATCTTGTGTGCAGTCTGCAAACACCTGCTCACGTTGATTCCTCGTTCGCGGATATGTTTCTCCGAAACGTCTGTTCACACAAGATCTACACGACGCCAGTCTGCAGCCACCTACTCACGCTTATCTCTCGCTCTCGCGGATTTTTCTACACTGAAGATGGAGGCGATATGTGCCCCTGAAACGTCGGTTCACACAAAATCTACACGACGCCACATCCCAGAAAAGGGCATTCTATATAATGTACAGTCCGTCTTTTTAGGCCTTGCCATTATCAATAGAATGCGCAGAGAATTTTTTGGAGTCCATTTACTAAAATATGCACCGTATAGTGCGTATAGGTTATAAATGGGGCTTAGTTATATATCTCACAATACAGCTGCAACCACTAAACCGCTCCTTCGCTTTCGTCTCCTCATGCGCAACTCAAAGGCCAGGTCTAGAAAAATCGGTCTGTACATTTAATAAATGAGTTTAACAGAAGAAATTATAAATGACATGCTAACAGCCATGTTCCAGTATTTGCAGTTAACTGAAATAGTTTTAAATATGTTCATTATCTTTTCTTTATTGCTAGTGGAGTGGGACTAAGTCCCTTGTACTGCGGCCACTTCAAGGCCTACTGTAGCAGCCCCAGATGATAAGTGAGGGTGATTGTGGAGCAATTGGTGGAGTGAAGATTGGCAGGGGAAACCGAAGTACTCGGAGAAAACCTACCCCAACACCAATTTGTCCACCACAAATCCCACTTAACCAGACCCGGGATCGAACCCGGGCCTTCGCGGTGGAAAGCCAGCGACTAACCGCTTGAGCTATGGCGCGGCATGTTCATTATCTCAATAAAACTGTATAATACCAAATTTTCATGAGTATCCGTACTGAAAGACAGGCGGAACAGACAGGTTCAACAGAAATTCTTCATGACGTAGTTCCTAATTAATTAAGGAGAAATAGAGCTTATTAATTTCGTCTTAATTACGAAATGAAGCATAAACTTTTAAATAAAACGAATATCACGCCGTGAATTCAATAGGCGCTCCGCGGGGTTGCCGACGTGCATGAAACAAAGTTTGTGCTTGTTGCTAGGCAACCCATCGTGCAAGTAATACTGAAGTTTAACAGGGTTACAGGGTTGGAAATGACATCACCTCCATGGGGCAAACAATCCTGACATTTGTACAAAGTTCACGGAAGAACTGTAATTTCGTTAGCTATTCACGCACAACGCTCGCGATATAGGGTTCAGAAGGACGGGAACTTCTGGCGCCTGGGAATATAGATGGGCCAGCTGCTCCCGACATTTCTCAGCAGCTAAAGCTAAGCGTCTGTAGTTCACATTAATCGTTACTATGGAAACATACACGATGGCCGCCTCTGTGGTCTAGTAATCAGAGTTCCTGGCTACAGATCCAGAGGTCCCGGGTACGATTATCGGCGTTACAAGATTTTCTGAGAAAACCGAGATTAATGATCGTCGGAAACCGTTGCGATGACTGCGCGACACCCTCTGTCCGCAAAAGTTGGCACTAAAATCGCCGACAAGCGGCGGTCGCTCGGTCGGTATAGTTCGCTTGTGGACTAAAAGCCACGGAGAGTTTTTTAACACGAAAGAAAAGGGGCAAGATATCTAATATGCAAGTTGGAAAATGTACACTTGGCATAAAAATTATTATGTGTTCGCTTCATCTTTGTTTAACTATCTCGAAACACGTGAGGCTGGCGGGGAACTTGTACTCAAACTAAAATTCATATCTCATTTCCTCTACAACTCTTTTTCAAAGCATTTTACGTCTGATAAATATTTGGTGAGTTAAGCTCGTGATCCCTGCAGAAATATATTTTGGTCTCCACGTAAAGTAACCACCATTTCTGTCCGATTTTATGTACTTGTTAGCCATATCGACAAATTTTAGTGAAATATATACGTAATGCCGGTCACGGTATGCGAGCGGTCTAGGGCATGTACTGTCTGCGCTCTCTCAGAAGCAGGGATCTTGGGTTCGAATCCCACACAAGACATGGATGTTTGGCATGTGCATGTGTTTATTCTGTGTTTGTATTGTCCTGTGTTTAGGTAGAGGCCTTGTGACGAACTGATTACCTGTCCAAGAAGTCCTCTCGTCTGTAAAAATAATCACTGAAACTGAGAGATCAGCCCTATGTTCCAAAGTGGGAGCGAAGAGGAAGAGCAAATACAGAATGTCCCAGGAGGAATGGACCAAACTCCGGGAGGGTGATCCTTATGTTAAAGTATGCCGATATAACCCAAAACACCTATGTCCAAAGTTGAACGGTTACGGAGATAATGGCCAGAGAAGTGTCAAACTTTGACCGGTGTTACACACTTGTTGATTACAAAATACATATTAAAACTGGCAGGAATATGTGGATTCTGTAATGTTAATAATGTACGTAACATCAAACTAACTTGTGAGTGACATGAAGCCATAAAATTGAAGTACAAAATACTCGCTCGCCATGTCATAATTGTCCTTAGGGTTTCCAAGCACTATACATGACACATGAATGGCAAGCGCTGACGTAACATTGCTGACTGCGCGTTCCGGTATGCGAGTGTATGGGGCTAACGTGAGCTGCCATCACCACACTCAAGGACAAACGTAGATAAGACATGCCAGCTGACAGGTACAGTGAGTGGAATTGCCAGAAGACCACACTTTTCTCGGGCCATTATCTCCGTAACCGTTCAACTTTGGACATACGTGGTTTGGGTTATATCGGCATACTATAACACAAGGAACATCCTCCCGAAGTTTGGCACATTCCTCCTGGGACACCCTGTATATACATAATATTAAATTTCTTCAAAATGCCTTCAGTGGTTCATGATTTGGGGACGTACAGACATGTACATTTATGCAACCTCTAGTTGTGAATACCACAAAGAAAAATACGAACACGACACACGAAAAAAGGAACAAATAAGAATGGTAAGATATAAATAGACAAAGAAGAGAAGAAGGAGCTGCAAGTGACAGCGCTGGCAATCACAGCAGCAATAAAATTCTTTCAACCTATTTCCGGTTACTTTCATAAGGCCTGACCTTATATCTCGGGCGTCCCAGAAATATAATCCGCTTTCTTTCTTCCGTTTATGTGTGTGCTTCCCTCGGCAGATGGCAGCACAGATCCTCTAATCTGGAACAAGCACTGCTGTGGGGTTCCCCGCGCACCCTGAACAGCGCCTATCAACACCGGCCTTTCATCCTGACGCTAATAATACGGTCCACAGATGAACAACTAATTGAATCTGTCAACAGCAAGAAGAGCAGAAGTTTCAATTACATCCAAGCTCATATTCTCTACACTGATGCTGTCACGTCGGCCTTAAGAAACACCCACTCAAGCAGCAGGTTGGCCCAGCGGTATCACTCTGAACTTTTACCTAGTTCGCATCTCGACAGTGCATCCTCAGTAAAAGTTTCGCCAATGTATCAATTATGGTGGGACTTTGTTTTTCAAATAGGCCACACCTAACAGCTTGGCATAGTTAAACTATTCGGGAGGTAATCTTTTCGAATCTCGGACGGGACAGCGAACATCCTGACTGAGGTTTCAGTGGATTCCCATAGTCCGTCCAGGCAAATTCCGAGGAAGTATTTCGAGTAGGCCACGACAGCTTCCTTGCAAAACTGTCCACACCCCGCGCTATAGAGTCCGCAACATTGAAAGCGTCCGAAAATAACCCAACAAAAAAAAAAGGATTTAACCTAACAGTGAAGATTCTTAAGTTTCACGCGCTCACGTCGTTACTGCTAGGCGAATATCCCACAACTCGCTCTTTTCTACACAGCCTCCCTCACAGAACTGCCTACCAAATATCAACTGACCCCTTGCTTATAACATTTCAGCACGGACCACAAAAAACTACGTTTCCATTGTTATAGTTCAACAGTACTTCGATTGTTGCATGTGTACTCGTATTCGTTGCCTCGGGAACTTGTTTACCGAGCAGTTGCCTAGAAATGCATGTTCCGTCTCGCGATAGTTGCATAGCAACGGTACTCAACGCTACAATATCATCATTTCTACGCCTATGTCTTCGGAGTAGTTTCTTTTCTTCGCGTTTTCGTACCAAAACTTTGAATGCATTTACTTGGTCTGCCAAGCATGCTACATATCCTGCCCATTCATCCTCCTTGATTTTATCGCACAAGTCTTGGAAACAAAGGCACAGCGACATATAACTGACCCCTCACCCCTTAGTACTGCTAAGATTTAGAATGCACAGAGCCTTGTCCACACGCCCTCAATACTGTGGGTCTAACTTCAACAGGGTCAGTTCGTTCAGCTGCGTAGAGCGGTGAAAATTCACGCTGTGGTGTGCGTGAAACTGGGGCACATTCAAACCACCTCTGTATAACCCGCCACTTCCCTAGTTTAATTCACTTCAACTCTCCGAAGAGCTGCTGTTCACC
>NW_019718639.1:2007287-2008409 GCF_002891405.2 Cryptotermes secundus
AGTATTGAGCATGTTCATTGGAACATGCTCACCACGACAAGTTCTCTTTCCTTTTCTATATGTAAACCACAAAATGTACTTATTATCCACACTTAATGGATAGATTGTATAATTATTGGAGTAAAAAAAAAACATTCTGACGAAAGCGCAAGTGGTCACAAGGTTTCGAACCGTGAATCATATGAATGAGAGAAGCAACGTCCTTACCTTCACAGGGCGCACATGAATGCCGCTGCGCCTGCTAATTAGGCTGCACTGTATGCGGACTGACATAAACAAAGTGAGGGGTAGGCGGGTGACGTCTCTATCTTTCCGCTTCAGGAGAAAAAGGACATAGGTAACACATACGTACCCTACTGCCGTCCGCTCTGTTAGCTCAGTAAGTGTAGGCAATTATGACACGGCCACTGCCTTCTACTGTTGCCGGATATCCAACAGAAAAAGAGAGAAACAAAGACAAATTGGAAGAGAGTAAGAAAGAAACAGAAAAGGAAATTAGAAATAGGAGACAAAATGAAAGGAAAGAGGTAAAATAGACAGATTGCAATGAACAGATTAAATAGATATGTAAGATAGATATAGGCCGCGCCATAGCTCAAGCGGTTAGTCGCTGGCTTCCCACCGCGGCGGCCTGGGTTCGATCTCTGGTCAAGTGGGATTTGTGGTGGGCAAAGTGGCGTTGGGTCGGGTTTTCTCCGAGTACCTCGGTTTCCCTTACCAATCTTCATTCCACCAAATTCTCCATCATCATAATCACCTGGGGCAGGCTACAATAGGCCAATCAGTGGCCGCCGTGACGAGTGGACCCAGTTGGACTCCACCCCCCCCCCAAAGCGAATTTAAAAATAAAAATTTAGGTAAGATAGATACATTATATACATGGGTTAGGTGGTTGGATTATATTCTATAGATCAGATAGATGGCTAGATTTTTTATTGCTAGTGGGGTGGAACTAAGTCCCTTGTACTGCGACCACTTCTGGCCTATTGTACCAGCCCCAGATGATAGGTGAGGGTGATTGTGGAGCAATTGGTGGAATGAAGATTGGTAAGGGAAACCGAGGTACTCGGAGAAAACCCGACCCAACGCCACTTTGCCCACCACAAATCCCACTTGACCAGA
>NW_019718639.1:2008416-2009898 GCF_002891405.2 Cryptotermes secundus
GGAAACCAAAGTACTCAGAGAAAACCTGCCCCAGCGCCACTTTGTCCACCACAAATCCCACTTGACCTGACCTGGGATCGAACCCGGGCCGCCGCGATGAGAAGCCAGCGACTAACCGCTTGAGCTGTGGCGCGGCCTAGGTTTAGTATAGTCCTATGTATTGCTGAACCGGTTTATGTGCTGGCCTGTAGAACAAGCCCTCCTCTTCAACAACGAAATAAACTGGCAGCAGCATACCTGAAACACGAAGGTCTCCTCGAAGTAAGGCTCTTTTCACACTATACGGTTTTGACCGCACGGCAAAAACTCGAACGGAGAAAATCCGAATGGGCACCAAGTTCACGGTTGCACGTTTTCTTTTTCTGGGCGGTGTCCCAGCCGCGACTCGAACAGACCACCTCCCGAACACAAGAGTAGAGCTTATCGCTAGGTCAAACCATTAAATCCAACGTTTCGGAGGAACATACTGTGCCCTCTTTTGGAGGCACGCATTCATTTCGCTTTCCTGCACCGGGCACGGCCTGCTAGTGGTCACAAAACCCTTCACCTTACGCCACTCATACACGGAGAAACCGAGGTTTGAAATCGAATTCCGGCAGAAATTGGTCTTCGTGTTCTCGGCTTACTGCAGTATTTATGAGATAAGGGGTTAGCCTGGAACCTAACGCCCTCAGTCCCAACCATCTAACGCGTTTCCAATACACGACTGTCCCACGGGAAGCTGATGCAATCTGCAACGGGCAAAGGTCAGAGTAACTCTCCTTAACATCCTGTTGCGGGTCGGTCTCCACCACGTGGCTTGACCTTGCAGGCAGGGCTGAAGTACTGCCGAACTCTAGGCAAATCTGATGGAGTTCTGTGACGCAATCATCTGCACCAGCGGGATGACGGTCTTTGCGGGTCATGTGTCGGCCTTGTAGCGTGCAGGAAACAGATGTGAAATGCACAAAAACGTCTCTAAGAAAACCTCGAAAGTAAAATAATATTTGAGAGATTTAGTCATTCATTGGAAGATAATAAGATAGACCTCACATAAAAAGGTGTGTTTGTGGATTAATCTGGCACGGTGACAGAAACTTGGGATTCCACAAAAGACGGGCAATTTCTTGCCTAGCCAAGCGACTGTTGTCCTTCGCTTAACTATGCTCAATGGAGTTATCCAGTTAATATAGTAACACATATTGTGGCATGTAGACCCGTTGCTAGGTAACGACCGCAAAATATGCAACTATACAAGGTGTGTCCCAAAAGTCATGAAATATATTTCTTTCCCGCGCTCCTCCGGTTGGGTTAGGGAGGGGGAGGCCTTTAGTTTCACAGCGCGCCCAAGGTCAGTCTGCTCGAGCATTGGAGGCGTCAGTATCACTGATTTAGTGCACCTGTGTTTTGTGACCACGTCACGGCGCGCGATAGCGGATACTTTCGAACAACGTTGGGCGGTCAAATTCTGCACAAAGCTCAACAAAAAAACTGCCGAAACTC
>NW_019718639.1:2010657-2099576 GCF_002891405.2 Cryptotermes secundus
TAAGAATAAGACGTGTATATAAGAATTCAGTTCGTACCTCACAGGAAACAGATCCGAACCCACGATCCCGGTTTCCAAGCGAGCGAAGACAGTACATGCCTTAGACCGCTCGGCTACCGTGACCGGCAATAAGTATATGTACTCATGTATATTAGATTTTCTTATGATGATGTGTGTACGTTCTGCTTCCTGTTTTGATGTCACTATGTTGCAGCGGTTCGGTCTAGACTACTCGTTTGTGGGGTATCTGTATATATGGGTATGTTTGTATAGAGTCGAGTGGTATGAGGTTCGTGACCTGCTACATAACTTACATGAGAGTTAACGCTGCACAATTCGTTCCTATGGTAACACGAAACTGCTTTATCCCAGTGCTTACAAAACAGAAGTCGTCGCTTTGCCTATTCAGAGTCTCCTCTTTACATCGTTGGCCACCTTCATGAGACGCTTACAGCTTTAGCAGTTTGTCATTTAAAAAAAGCGGTAATTTTTCACTTACGACATTTAATTTCGGAACATAATAAAACTGCATGTGCTGAGAAATTCAATGCCGTGAGCGCCACGTGACTTGTGGCTACAGAGTGTTTCCGAAACAAGTTGCTTACTTCTGGGTCCGCTGGAATATCTCAAACGTGTTACAAACTGTAATGCAGAATGGAGGTTAAATCCACTTGTTCAGCTCGTAGCAACCGAGCGCTCGCACAGAGCATGCGCATGTCCCTCTGAACTGTTACCGGACACGGCTCTTCATGAGGTTCATCGTGATTCTCCTCAGTACCTCAAAGCTAAAGCCAGGATAGTACCTACTGGAAGGCCACAACTGCCCCGAGCTGCCTGGTCTAGCGATAACGCTCTAGATCTACATTCCGGAGGTTCTAAATTCGAATCCCGGTCAGCACACCCGGCTATCCAAACTCAGGGTTTTTTCGTCGTTTTTCTTGGTACCTCCTTTCCTATTCAGCTTTCCATAATCATCCTGCCAACTGACGCTATATAGCCTAGATGCTGAAATCGTCACAAAATAACCTACAACTACCCCCACAACCGGCTCCTTCCCAGTCTGCATCGAATACGATTGTCTCATATCATACTGAACTAGTGTATCTAGTTCATACGGCGTCATTAAATAGGTCCAACATAAGCTCCGCCCCCTTTCTTGCTTCAGAAGTAACCCCCTGGTTCGAGTGATGGTCACGTTACCGACAGTCATGTCTGGTGTTACCCGTGGTTTTCCTCGGTCTGTTCAGAGAAGAATTTCTGAACTTTTTTCTTTTTCGTTTTTTAGTTCTGTGGTATGAAGCGAGACTGAGTCCATTTGGCACGCCAGCCACTGGTGGGCCTACTGTACCAGCCCCTCATGGTAGGCGAGACTGAGTCCATTTGGCACGCTAGCCACTGGTGGGCCTACTGTACCAGCCCTGGATGGTAGGTGAGACTGAGTCCATTTGGCACGCGAGCTACTGGTGGGCCTACTGTACCAGCCCCAGATGGTAGGCAACACTGTGTGCACTGGAGGAATGAAAATTGGCATGGGAAACCGAAATATTTGGAGGAAACTTGCTCCAGTGTCACCTTGTCTACCACAAATCTCACATGACCTGGCCTGAACTCGAATCCGGGCCGCCGCGGTGGGAACCGGCGACTAACCGCCTGAGCTATCACTGTTCAAGCGTCTTCTTAAGGCGCGTCCACATTATTCGTGCTGGTGCTCGTGTGACTCGCTATGCTCGCGAGTTATGTAGACGATATGACAAGTCGCGAGACAAGCAAATTTTAAATTCTTAATTTAAAAACTATAGCCAATAAATTAAAATACGACTACAGCCTATACACACTACGTGTAAATATACGGATCCTCAGGCGCTGAAGCTTGACGAGCAACTGAAGTAGTGTGGACGAAGATTTACGAGCACGAGCACAAGTAATGTGGACGCGCCTTTAGATTTCGGGCTTCGGGGAGACAAGTCGCATTACGGCTCAGCCAAACGTGTCGGTAATAAAACAAGTTAGGAAACAGTGTAACAGTTCAGGCGGTTCACTCTGTTATTTTTCTTTTATCTTCAGTTCCTGAACGCTAGGCTCTTGTATGCAATTACAAATAGAGTAAAGGAGTTGGCTGGTGTATGATCAAGGAACGCCAGTAGCAAATGTCAGCTGGGGCCGCGCCATAGCTCAAGTGGTTAGTAGCTGGCTTCCCTCCGCGGTGGCCCGGGTTCGATCCCGGGTCTGGTCAAGTGGGATTTGTGGTGGACAAAGTTGCGCTGGGGCGGGTTTTCTCCGAAGGATAAGCCAAGCAAAAAACAAGTTGAATCAGGTAACAAAAACGGAGGTATATTACTACGAAACGTCGGTTGACTTTCAATGGGTTATGTGTTATATCCCAGAATATAAAACTTTCCATAACCACCGCTACGAGTGCCGCAAATCCTACAAAGTTTAGTTAAATTCGACAATACAAACATTTACTAAAAATCTATTCAGTTGTTCTCGAGTTGTTACATGCGAACAGAACGACATACAGACATGGCGCATTAATTTTACAGTTTTCATCAGGGAACGAAAATAAAATTCGGCAATCAAGTGCGACAGAAACAAATATTAAAACATCGGAAACGTAAATAAAGTGATAGAAAAAATTAATGAGTTCTTTTGAGGCTGAAAATATTAATTATAAAACTGCAAATACAATCACGTGAAGCTAATATCAATATGAAATGTCGTACATGACGTAATGAACTGCACTACGCACAACAAGTAGTTTCCTTGGGGGGCGGTTGGAGGAGGGTGTTAGGAGTTCCCGAGTATGCGCAAAACGCTACCACTCGTCGCGACCGAATAGCTCATAAAGGCGTCGTGCCCCGCAGCGTCGCTAGACGTCGGAGCGTCATAGCAACGGTTGGCACATCGCGGCTTGTGTCTTCGCCTGCCGACATGTGGCTGTGTAAATCCTCGCCGGCCCTCCTGCTGCTCGCGGGCCTCCTAGTCGTCATCCCGCCTCAGGCAAGTCGCCAACATCGTTATTGGTATTATTGTTATACTTTGAATAAATATTCTGGCTTCAAAAGGTTTGGTTATTTAACGACGCTAACGGCAGTGAAGATATATCGTCAGATTTCAGGGTGAATGATGAACGATGAATTCGAAAGAAATTGGACAGACGCGTCCACGGTTTAATCGAAGTACTCAGGGGTTTGTCTTAAGTGACTGGGGAAAACCACGAAAAACTCGGTCGGAATTGCAGGTGTTCCGGACTAAATTCGAAACCAGCACCTCCCGAATACAAATAGAGAGACAGTTACTGCTACACCAACCTGTTCCGTGACGATAATTTCAGACTTTTTGGGAAGTCATTATCGAATCAAAATTAAAAATACATTACATGCAGGGAATGAGAGCCAGGGCTGATGAATCTTTATAGTGAACTGAGTCGGAGGCAGCTTGCCCTGAAAATATAGGCGATACGTTCCTCCGAAACGTCCGACTTCCTCCGTTAAATCCCAGAACACCTCCCTGTACACAGCGACAGACGTGTGAACAATTTTTTTTCATAACACGTACTTATTTGTTGTGTAATGTGCACCTTTGAGATAGTGTAAGTTCAAAAGAACATTTGAAACTGAAAACTGCATTTTAAACCTGATGTGAAACATTCATGGTACACTTTTATTTACAATTCATAGTTAGCGCTTTTTATGGAGAAATACGTAATGGCTAAACTGCTAACATGACGTTGTGATATGACAGGTTCTCACAGCGGTACATATCAAAATTAAGGTCTTCTGGGATGTGAAGCCGTGGACTTTGGTAGAAGGGTATCTATGCTTCGAAAACTCTATTGTCACCATTTTCAGGATTAAAGATTAAGCCGCGTCATTTTTCGGGCTATCTCCTGTGCTCCATTCTCTCTGTCCCTGGTTTCAAGACCTATGCGCCTGGCAGTTTCATTGTTCTACCCTGAAAGTGGAGGCAGAATGTTCTTTCGAAACCCCTGTTTCCGCTTAAAAGACTACACTGACATAACCCGCAAGGCTACATCCGTGACACTCTCCTCCCGTGGTTGTCTCTGCTCTTAAAAATTCACAGCAATATGAGGACGCATGGGGCGTGGAGGTATAGGGTCACGCATTTTTAACGTTGTCAGTAGATAGAGGTGAGTGATCAGTTTCACTCCCCAGCTATTTTACCAGAAGGGAAGGCGCTCACGGTACTTTTTGGTTGGGAGGCTGAGTGGGCCCCGGTCTGGGCGTTATTCCGTGGCCCCGCCAGGGAAACCTATTTTTGTTGCGAGGCTGAGTGGGCCCCGGTCTGGGCCTTATTCCGTGACCCCGCCAGGGAAACCTATTTTGGTTGGGAGGCTGAGTGGGCCCCGGTCTGGGCCTTATTCCGTGGCCCCGCCATGGAAACCTATTTTGCCTCATGATTTCACTTCCTCCTTACACGAATGGACAAAGTTTGAGATATTTTGGACACAGTTTGTGCATTTCAGCCTCAGAAGAATATGACTCTGTACAATAAAATCGTATTGCTACTGCTGAGATTGGGGTAACACAGTGCGCCGATAGAGCACTAAACATCTGCTTGCAGGTGTAGTAAGTTTGCCGGTAGGCAGACCTCTCGCTTGTCCGCTGTCATCATATTCATGCAGAATACTTATATAGGCCTACAAGAGCCTCTAGAGATCTGTTTTATTTACGATATTCGATTTTATGACTGGATTGTGAGTACGTGGAGCAAAGCCTCCAGACGCAGCCATGCATGGAGCACACACAGGCCTGTCAAGTGTTTCCAGAGTCTGTCCGGGATTCGGGAAAGAGAAACCGGAATTTTCTAGAATTCCCGAAATCGTAAGTCATTCCGTATGTTTCGCAAAGTTTATATGCGTGTTTATAAATAATAAAGAGTGACCCATTTGTGTGACAGGGTTACACTAAAAGTTTCAGATGTTTTCTGTAAAAAAGATATAATAATAAATGCATGGTTTGTTGTTATTATTATGAACCAATATATTGTGACAATATTATAAAATGATCTGCACTCGATGTAGACATTTTATAATAGAAAACATTTAAAGAAATTAACATTAACACAAAATAAATGACAAAAATAACTTAAAAATAAAAATATATAATATAAAAAATATTTAATACTTAAAAGTTATTATTCTTAAAATAAAATTTTGAAAAGCACAAACCATTAATTGCCCTATCCGATAGTCCTGATTTTTGTTTCGTGAGAAATATTCGAGACGTAGAAAAATTTTACGTTAACATTGGTTGAGCCGTTAACAGTGTGTCCGGAAACATTGTCAAGTTTGGCGCTAGGGTACACGTTGCTTCATATAAGCGCATGTCTGTTGCCTATCCTCTTGTACAATATTTTCTGAAAATTAATTTTCAGAAGAACACTCTTCTAACGATACGTATTAAGTCAATGCCATCGAAAGCATTATAATCGAGCAGGTTAGCGTAAAGGTAACTCTCTAGACTTGTACGAGTATTCCGGAGGTACTCTCTTCGCATCCCATTAGGGACACCAGCTATCCTGTCTAAGGCGTGATCTTCCTCAGTCCCTTCAAGCAAATAATGTGATAGTAAAACGATTTGTAAGCGAACGCTTCGGTTGAAATCTCCGATCCATCAGTCGCCCCACTATTCGACAATATAGAGCCAATATACTGACAGAGTTGTAAAATAAGCTCCACTAGGAAGAATGAGAGCGTTGTCCAAGCTCCTACGATGCCTCGCCTCTACCTTGTTTCAATTCTATCCGCAGAACACTGTGTACTTAAACGGCAAACGGGTGTAGGAGTTGCATTTCCGCACAGAGCCTGGTATCCACTTTAAAGTGACCGGGCCACTCCCATGCACACGCGACCACACATCCAGAAGATCGGTTCACGGTCAGCGAGCGCAATGACGTGTTTACTCGTCATCTGTTTCCTTGCATATCGAGCGGGCATTTGCACTGCCAAACAGAAGATGCGACGGCAAACGCACCTATTACCAAATTTGTCCATCTGTTTGCATGTAACCTCTTAACAGTACAAAAAGGTAAATGTAAAGCTACCCCTGTAACAGGCCATGGGGGCCCATAGGGTTCTGAGACGTCGAGGCTCCCACATCATTTTCTCTAGACAATTGGCTCACAGATGGCGGTGAAGCTGTCAGCCTTACGCGCCGGCCACCCTTCCCCCCCCCCTCCAAGGTAGATTCCTGGTACCCATTTCTATTAGGGGCTCAGTCCGCCCCAGGGCCATAGTGCGGCTTGAAGATTTAGGTAAATTGAAAAATACACCTAATCGGGACTAGAACACCGACATTCTTTGTGTCCTTAATTAAGCACCCTACACTGAAGATGTATGGGACAGTAAACGTATACATCCACATACTTTTAACCAAGGCACTAGATGTGGGTAGGCAGCTTCACGCCCAGGCAGCTTTAACTCCAGGGAAAGAGCCTTTGGTAACCATTGAATAGAGCGTTGGGTGGGCTGCAGAGCCGGTCCAGACACTGAGAGGAAGAGAAACGTCTGTAGTGTCACACGAAATAAATTTTTCGTGGTTTTATTTGTCACTTCAAGCAAATGCCGCGGTAGTACCTCAACTAGGCTACGATTAATTGGGTCCACATCCCTTGCAATTCATTATTCATTGATCACCCCACCATTCCATGCTACACATATGAAAGAAAGATACAGCTGTCCCTGTAACAGGCCGTGAAGGCCCATAGCCTTGTGAGACGTCGAGGCTCCCACATTTTCTAGACAATCAGTTCACAGATGGCGGTGAGGTTGTCAGCCTTACGCGCCGACCGCCCTTTCCCCCCCCCCAAGGAAGATTCATGGTGCTCATTTCTGTTAGAGGCTCAGTGGAACCCAGGGCCATAGTGCGGTTGGAAGGATTAGGTGAACTGAAAAAATCCACCACATCGGGACTCGAACCCGCGAACTTCCTGCTTGTAGCATAGTGCCTCAACCAACTAAGCTATCGCGTGCCTCCCATGCTACATACATATTCTGAGCTACCGAAAGCGTCGTTAAACAGCTATAAAAGATTCTAAACTATAAAAAAGGACGCAAATAAATAAATAAGTCTAGGAATAAAATACTCGTATGTTAAATAAATACACAGATACATCAGAAAATATAAATGAATACTCATATTATAAAGGGTTCTGCAGTGCCGTATAACAGTCGGAATTACTGTGTTTTCGGACTTTGTCCAGCTTCCCATGAAAATGTGGCACAGTTCAGATATTTGTGAACGATGATAACAAATCAAAACCTGGTTGAGGAGGAAATTAAGAGGGGATTCAATTCGGGTAATGCTTGCTACCATTCAGTCCAGAATCTTTTGGCTTCTCGTCTGCTGTCCAAAAACATAAAAATTAAAGTACACAAAACTATAATTTTGCCTGTGGTTCTGTATGGGTGTAGAACTTGGTCTCTGACATTACGGGAGGAACACAGACTGAGAGTGTTTGAGAACAGGGTGTTGAGGAGAACATTTGGACCGAAGAGGGCTGAAGTGACAGGAGGCTGGAGAAAACTGCATAATGAGGAGCTTCATAACATGTACTCTTCTCCAAGTATAATTAGAATGATCAAATCAAGGAGGATGAGATGGGCAGCGCATGTAGCACGAATGGGGGAGACGAGGAATGCGTATAGGATATTGGTGGGAAAGCCAGAATGAAAGAGACCACTGGGAAGATCAAGGCGTAGGTGGGTGGACAATATTAAAATGGATCTTAGAGAGATGGAATGTGGTGGTATGGATTGGATTGATCTGGCTCGGGGTAGGGACCGCTGGAGGGGTCTTGTGAATACAGTAATGGACCTTATGGTTCCATAAAATGCTGGGAATTTCTTGAGTAGCTGCAAAATTGGTAGCTTCTCAAGAAGGACTCAGCTCCATGAGTGAGTGTCCATCTTCCCGTAATCTAAAAAACGCTCAAGAACGCAACGTTTCGGAAACTGAATCTGTTCCCGCCTTCAGGTTAGGGGTAGGAAACACACCTTCCCTGTTGGGTCCGTCACTGAAATTCTGGCTTATGGTTAACCCTGAGACATAAATATCAGACGCTAGACTGGTCAGAACAATAGCGCCGCATCTGGGTCACGAGCCTTTTGTTGAGAGACTGTTATGTTGCCGGGAAATGTGTTCCATTGGCGTCATAAACTGAGCCACAGTATCCGATGCCTTCAGTGCTCTGGGTGCACAGTGCCCCGCTGCTGACAACAATGGAATGCGCCTGAACTCTTAACTCTCAGGGACTTGTCTACCTGTAATTTATTATACCTATTGTTTATTTAACGACCCTGTCCGCCCCTCCAATAACACGGCGATGAATTATAGGACGATTACTGAATAATGCATTAGATTGTACCTTTGCCTGGAAGGACAGAGGAAAACCAAGAAAATCCTGACAGGGTAATCATTATCATCTTATCACTCGAACCCACATAGCACACCAGCTGACAGCGTCGTTAAATAAATAAAAGATATTCCAAAAACGCGATATAACATAGGAAGGCCCGAGCAGGGCAACGTAAATTTAACACTCTTGACTCATATACTGTAACAAATATCACTGTAGGTCCTTTATTAGAAACTATAAAAAGGCAAGAAACTGAAATCAAGGGTCTCCATCATCCAGCTCAAGCCAATCTTAGGTCTTCTTTTGCGTGATTTCAGTCACTCCAGCTGCCCTCAACACAGTCTGAAAGTCCTCTTCTTCTAATTCCTTCTGTTCCCAAATCTCTATGTCTTTCAAAGTATGTACTCATCTGTGAACAGAATCTTTCATTTCTCATATTTCGATCCGCACATGCTGTAACCGGATTAGCGACGGCTGACCGTAATAGAAATGACTTGTTAACATGTGCTGCGCTCTACCGGGATTAGCAGACCGCAGAAACCACGACCCATGTGAAACGGGGATTAAAAAACCAGATCACGTGACACCAGAACAATATCAGCGAGCTAGAATAACGTCCCTGAGGGAATAGTGCTACATGCTTCCAACTGCATGGATAACAGTCCCTTTGAGAAGCTAGTAGTCGCTCAACTAGCCCACGAATTCCGGTCATTCTAAGGAAATCGAAGGTTTGTCATTGCTAGTTGTGGGATTCTCAAGAGAGTGCATATAAGGAACATTGTCGTCTGTGATGTTACGCCGTGTATTCTGGTAGAAATGTATCGAAGTTTCGCAAAATCCTGTTGGCTCCACCTTCACAGATATTCTACCCAAGAGGCGGGTTCAAATACCCGGCGGAGGTCGTCGAAATTTTAATGGCGGAAAAATTCATGGAACAAGTCCTCCAGGAGGGACTTTAAGCCGTGGGTCCCGTATCGTAGCTTTACGGCACGTAAAAGAACCTCATATCTCCAAAGGAGGTCACTGAGCCAAATTACGGACGTTTTCCGCCCAACAGCAGTCTCTAATACCTCTGGTAGATGTAGGAAGCATTATAGATACCTCTCAGCTAGTAGAGCCGGTCTCGCTGGCTGAGCGGGACTAATGGTAAGCATCAGTACCGGTAGGATATAGAGACTGGTAGAAATCATAGAGGGAAGCACAATGGACCAATACAGGTCTAAGTGCATGGGGAAACCCACCCTCTCCAATAACTAACTAACTAAGGACAGTGACCGTAACAGATCAGTTGAAAAAAAAATAATCTCTGGTGGTGAGTATTAAGAGACTTGGTACCAAAACGAACTGATTGGCTGTAAACCGCCAGTTGTAAAGTACCTCTGACTCTGACTATGAGTTCAGTCAGTTGAGAGTCGACAGTCGTAGCAATGAGTCAGTTGTGGGACATGCTCCAGGCTGTCAGAACGTGAGCACGGAAGCAGAGGATATTGTTGGGATCCGTCACCAGGCGATGAAGACAGAGCAGACTGAGAGAAATTATTAGATGTTGTAGTGAACTGCAGAGTGTATGAATTAGCGATAGCGCTATAATTACTTTTATTTACTCTATGTAAGTGTTCAATAAATCCAATTACCAATTCAAGAACCATCCATATGTACTCCATAAAATATTGACAATATTATCTTAAGATCTATGCAAAGCCCTCAGGGTCACTTTCAGCCAGCAAGAAGCTGCATACATTTCCCATTTCTGTTACGTCCAGCCCACCTTCTATTCCTTGATCTGATATTCCTGATATCTTATCAGAGCATAAATTGTGAAAGTTCCAGTAATCACTGTTGTTCAATACGGTATTAGCAGTCTCAAAAACATTGTCCTTACAGCGATCCTCAGTTACCGTAACTTCCATGATCGCTGTGTTTAAATTACTCACTAATTTTATTCGAAATGAGTATATTTATATCAGTCGACACAACAATTCATATAACAATAATATGATAAGATAATTCTAATCTTAATTTAATTAATTTATATTAAATTTAACTAATAGTCATTGAAACCAATACAGCTTGAGCTGAAGAGTAACAATGAGAGGTTTCGTTACTAAGCAAATATCACATATCATATGATCAAATTAAAAAAAATATATATATACTTTGGTCTAATGGTCAGAGTTCCTGGCTACAGATGCAGAGGTCCCGGTTTCAATTCCCGGCGCTACCAGATTTTCTGAGAAGTAGTGTGTCTGGAACAGAGTCCACTCAGCCTCGTGATGGTAACTGAGGAGCTATTTCAAGGAAATAGCGGCTCCATTCTAGAGAACCGAAATTAACGGCCACGAGGATTCGTTGCGCTGACCACGCGACACCGTCTATCCGCTAAAGTTGGCACTAACTTCGCCGAAAGGCGGCGGCCGCTCGGTCGGTATAGTTCTCTTGCCAACTAAAATCACGGAGTTTGTTTTGTTTGTATAAATTCATATTAAACAAAAACTCAGCACTTAAGCACAAATGATAACCTAATAATGATCCAATAAGGGTTGAAACATGCCGCGTTAATATTTTAATGTAAATAACGTATGTTAGTAATTTTTACATGAATTGTTGTGTCGTCTGACATAAATATACTCATTCTGAATGAAACACAACAGGCTGCAACGGATAAAGACAATGTTCCCTGTCGGAGTATTCACCTGCCCTCTTCTTCCAAGTGGCAAACATGCGTCACAGTAGCATAGAGGGCGAGCGACTTAGCACAGAACTTGGGTTCCAGAAGCCACATCTGTGGCACCACTACAGACGTGACAGACCTGAGACAATTGAATCGAAGGGGCTTCCAACTGACGTCTCCGTTCCCGTAAGTAAAGAACTTGATGGAGCTCAGATGTTCGGATTTATTGGCATCAAGGCTGACTGCGGCCGTCTGTTTCTTGGAACAGCGCGCACACTGCCTCAGTTACCGTGACGTTACTCAAATGTGGAACACAGGCAGATTCACTGAGCTAATACACTCACTCACTGGCACTGTGAGATGACACAGCCTCACTCGCAATCCGTGTGACTCACGGAATATTGGATGCTTCCCAGACATGTAACCGTCGTGTTGAGCACCTCGGTTACACGTCAGTGAGGTGGCACACAGACAGCTGTATAACCATGTATGACGCCCGTTTTGAATGCTCCATCCGTCATGAAAACAACGGTGCGTCATCCTCACTTAGTGACGTAGATGATTACAATATTTTCAGAAAGATACTAGATTCCATTTTCAATATACGTTCAGTTTTCATAAGCCGATGGCAAATTCAAACATAATTATGTGAGACTTTTCTTCCGTATGGGTGCTTACAAAACGTATGACGTAGCGGAAGGCTACTTACACAAAGTGTGACGTAGCGGAAGGCTGCTTATACAAAGTCTGACGTAGCGGAAGGCTGCTTACACAAAGTGTGACGTAGCGGAAGGCTGCATACGCAAAGTGTGACGTAGCGGAAGGCTACTTACACAAAGTGTGACGTAGCGGAAGGCTGCTTATACAAAGTGTGACGTAGCGGAAGGCTACTTACACAAAGTGTGACGTAGCGGAAGGCTGCTTATACAAAGTGTGACGTAGCGGAAGGCTACTTACACAAAGTGTGACGTAGCGGAAGGCTGCTTACACAAAGTGTGACGTAGCGGAAGGCTGCTTACACAAAGTGTGACGTAGCGGAAGGCTACTTACACAAAGTGTGACGTAGCGGAAGGCTGCTTATACAAAGTGTGACGTAGCGGAAGGCTACTTACACAAAGTGTGACGTAGCGGAAGGCTGCTTATACAAAGTGTGACGTAGCGGAAGGCTACTTACACAAAGTGTGACGTAGCGGAAGGCTGCTTATACAAAGTGTGACGTAGCGGAAGGCTACTTACACAAAGTGTGACGTAGCGGAAGGCTGCTTATACAAAGTGTGACGTAGCGGAAGGCTACTTACACAAAGTGTGACGTAGCGGAAGGCTGCTTATACAAAGTGTGACGTAGCGGAAGGCTACTTACACAAAGTGTGACGTAGCGGAAGGCTGCTTATACAAAGTGTGACGTAGCGGAAGGCTGCTTACACAAAGTGTGACGTAGCGGAAGGCTGCTTACACAAAGTGTGACGTAGCGGAAGGCTGCTTACACAAAGTGTGACGTAGCGGAAGGCTGCTTACACAAAGTGTGACGTAGCGGAAGGCTGCTTACACAAAGTGTGACGTAGCGGAAGGCTGCTTACACAAAGTGTGACGTAGCGGAAGGCTGCTTACACAAAGTGTGACGTAGCGGAAGGCTACTTACACAAAGTGTGACGTAGCGGAAGGCTGCTTATACAAAGTGTGACGTAGCGGAAGGCTACTTACACAAAGTGTGACGTAGCGGAAGGCTGCTTATACAAAGTGTGACGTAGCGGAAGGCTGCTTACACAAAGTGTGACGTAGCGGAAGGCTGCTTACACAAAGTGTGACGTAGCCTGGTCCGTAGAGTTGATGGACTTCAGTAGCTACCGCCACTTAGTATCCGCGAGCGACCTGTCCTTGGTCCCGTGTTACAATTACAAAGTTACAGTTGCGTTATCGTAACTTACAGACGTGGACCAGTAACTGAACAAGAGGTTTTATGAATTACAGCTAACCATGAACTGAAGGTAAAAAGATGGAAAGGTAAAATGCAGAGATATCACTGTAACGGGCCATGAAGGCCCATGTGGTTGTGAGAAGTCGAGGCTCCCACATTTTCTAGGCAGTCTGCTCACTGATGGCGGTGAGGTTGTCAGCCTTATGAGTCGGCCGCCCTCCAGCCCCAAAAAGATTCCTGGTACTCATTTCTGTTAGAGGCTTGGTCGACCGCAGAGTTATAGTGCGGCTGGAAGGATTAGGACAATTGAAAAATTCAATGCCTTAATCTGGAATCGAATCCGTGACCTTCTGGCTTGTGACATAAGACTGAACTTGCTGGGGCATATGATCACAATGAATCAAATATGGACGGCTGAGGAAATTGTTGGAATTAAGCCAGAAGATATAAAAAAATTGGGAAGGGTCAGACACGGATAATTGGATGATGCAGAGGATGATTTACAGAAGCTGAAAGTGAAGAGATGAGGTAAACGGCAAATAATAGAGAAGAACAGGTATTATAAAGGAGGCCAAGGTTCTTAGAGTACAGTAGATGCTACGACTAATAATTTATATTTCATGTGTCCAAACATTATCTTCAGTACTTTATTCTAAAAGCATTTCGTTCTATGGAATGGTTAGTCAGTTCACCGGTTGGTTCTATCCCCCCTCCCTCGTTTAATGATGCTAAGGTCGCGGGCCGGAACTGCGTCACGGAACAGTCGTTTCTCGCCTGGAGAACAAAGCAATTAACGAAAGAACGTGTCGCAATTTCCTCAAAACGAGATTCAATTAAAGTTTGTACATTCTAATTAAACACTTGAGAAAACGCTTTTTTTTTTCAACTTCGCCAGAATAAAATGAAATTCACCCCCCACCCCCGGGTTCAATTTCATCAGAGCTTTGCTAAGTAACGTACACATTTACGCAGGCAACTTCAGTTAAGATATATATTACAACGAGACGGAAAATGAAAGTCAAATTTCGTTAACTTAACATTCCGTCTCTAGTGCAACGTTAAAGTCATTGTTTTAACCACAGGGCCTGCGAACCCTATATGGTCCGACGCGAACATTGATTTCTTTTCGTGGTTTAGTCTACGAAGGTATGTGCATTCGGATTACAAAGCGAACCTCTACAACGGCAATTTCTTCGTCGTAAAATTATTATGTTGCCTATTGCCCATTGTTTTATGTATATTTAAATTATAATATGTTTCGGAAGCTGTGTCTGATTCCGCCATCAGGTGTGAAAGAAGAAACGATCCTACTCAGCTGTGACTGATGGCCAGAGCTGGATTTCTTGCCCTGTAATAAAGATCCTGTCCTCAAACATCCTCATTCTATGTCTTCCCCCCCAGTTCACAGACAAATTCTCATATTCATAGAAAACAATGGGCATCATTACAGTTTCAATGTTTTAATCTCGATACGTTCAGATATAAGACGGGATATAAAATATTCTGTACTGAATAACAGCAAATATTTCCATAATTTAATTTATTCTTTTTCCCCGCCGTTAAGAGGGTACGTGGTAGCATAGCTGAGTGAGGCACTTTGCTAAAGGCCTGAAGGTTTCGGGTTCGATTCCCAATAAGATCACTGGATTTTTTAAATTACCTAATCCTTCCAGCCGCAATATGATTCTGAGGTCGACTCAGTCTCTAACAGAATTGAGTACCAGGAGTTTCCTGAGGGTAAAGGGAAACGGGCGCGTGAGTCTGACTTCACCGCCATCTGTGAGCCGATTGTCTAGAAAATGTGGGAGCCTCGACGTCTCACAACCCTATGGGCCTCCACGTCCTGTTACAGGGATAGCTGTACCTATTTTCCCAGGGTTAACACTGTGCCAGCTGCTACTGCCGTATTGTATTTAACTATGGACATCTTCAGAGGACCCGAGGCCTAGATAAATATAAAAAGGCGAAGTTGTCCCTGTTCTTAATTAATTTAGGGCCAAGCTATGAAGACATATGGGACAGTGTAGGTATAGCTCCGCCATTCTTGACCTCGGTACTAGTTGGAGGTGAGTGGGCAGCTTCACACCCCCAGTCGCTTTTACCCCAGGGAAAAAGCCTCCAGGACCCATTAGATAGGAGCCTGGGTGGGCCCTACAATTGGTCTGGACGCTAAGGAAATAAAAAATATTTTGCCCCTGCCGGAAACCGAACCCTGGCCCTCCTACCCGTATCCCGTCGCTACACCGACTGAACTAGTTTCTTACTATTCTTGGAGTGGCATGAGGCTGAGCCCCTCGGTCCTTAGGTAGCAAGGGGGACCGCTGCATTAGCCCCAGATAGAAGACAGAATGTAGCAATGGTGGAATGATAACTGGCGGAGCAAAATCGAAGTGTTCAGAGAGAAAAAAAACGTTTCGCAATTACACTTTGTCCAAAACAAACCCCACATGGATTGCCCTATAAATAAGCCCTGGCCTTCGCAGTTATGAGCTGCTACTTAGCAGCCTGGGCTATGGCAGGGCCTTTAGTTAGCTTTACGAACATATACACGTATTGACTAATTCGCTTAGTGGGGGGTGGAGTCAAACTGGGTCCACTCGGCACGGCGGCCACTGAATGGCCTATTGTAACCTGCCCCGGGCGATTAAGATGATGGAGAATTTTGTGGAATGAAGATTGGCAGGAAACTGAAGTACTCGGAGAAAACCCACCCCCAGTGTCACTTTGTCCACCAAAAATCCCACTTGACCAGACCCGGGGTCGAACCCGGGCCGCCGCGGTGGAAGGCCAGTTACTAACCATTTGAGCTACGGCGCGGCCTCACATATTGACTAAGAAGAGGAGAGGAAACGTGACCCGATCGTCTTAGGAAGAGCCAAACTACCTTGTGGCTGTCTCTGACGAAGTTCTGTTCGAGCATTAGCCCATTGTTCTGCTGTTGTTTTCTCTCCTGAACTACGAGTTTGCTGCCTGCCGCAGACAGCGTGTGAGGAACGTCTGTGTGAGTTCATAAAGCCTTAGAACAAAACCACTAGTGCCATTACTGGCTAGCTGCATTTGTCAGAGTGAGATCCAGAAACCTACCAACTCGGTTGCAGGACAAAATGAAGGCCAACATTAGGTATCCTCTGACATTTAAACTTCTGAAGCCAGAGGTCCGTATAAATAACGTATATAAATCCAGTTCTTACCTCACAGGAAACACATTACGTCTCCGCTAAAAACCCAACCTGTTAATGCTGCTTAAGGAAGGAGTACCTGTTCACTGTGAATCATACAAAACACACAAATACACTGTGAGGGCACAATGTAGAGTTCTAATGTGTTGAAGCAGGCGGTATATATAGTTACTACCGTTATTTGAACGGATAAAAACAATGCTTCACCGAACAAGTTGGCTCAGACGTAACGTTCCAGACTTGTATTCGTGAGGTACTCGTTTCGAATATCGACTGAGACACCGGCTATTCTGAGAATTCTCGTGATTTTCTTCATTCCCTCCAAACAAATGCCGGGATAATACCTAAATTAGGCCGCAACCGTTTCCTTCCAAATCCGTCCCAATTCATCATTCACCTACCGTCCTAATATAATCTCGATATAATAAGCGTCATTAAACCATCCAGGAAGAAAGACACTGATCCAGCTGCAGGGGTTCGATGGCTGTCATGAATGGTGACAAGGTAACGAGGGTTCCGAAGGAGATAGCCACCATTTGTTTGGAAATACTATACCGTCATTTACTGCGAGACTGAGTACAACCACAAAATACAGTATGCGTCAAAATATCAGTACTGTAACTCGCGCATCTCGAACGCGCATGTGCGTTTGTAGACGGGTCAAAGCTCCAGCCGCACGTGTTCCCGGTAGTGAAGAGGAAGTTGTGTTGTGCAGTTGTTGGAAATTGATCTCTCGAAGGAGGAAAAAGTATTCATACGGAAGTGGTCGCCAGACAACTCGCTTCCTTGGTTTTGTGCGGCCAGATGTTAACGCCCAGAAAGCGCTACATAGTACACGTGTGACGCTATGCTGTGCCGTCTCAGCACACGGTATATTAGGCCCCTATTTCATTGAGGATGAGGAAGGCAACGCTCTTACCGTCACCCAAGAACGCTACAGGGACATGGTGATCGGACCATTTCTTCAGGATTTGAGAAGGTTCTGTCGTGCAAGGGGCCTTCACATGAATAGACAGTGATATCAACAGGACGTCTTTTCATTTCAGTACTGAATATTTTGGCGCATACTGTACATCAGTCAAGACAGACGGTGGCCCGACCAAAATCTTAACCTGCACTGACTTTCCCTATGGGGTGCTGTTACCAGGCAGAAATGGTCAGGGGTCAGCTTAGACAGGCAGAGCCGACTGACGGATCCTGCACGAAGGTTATTTAACGAGGGTCAATCAACTATAAAACTTAGTTAATGCCGAATGAATTGAAAGTCTGATAATGTACAGCGAACTTTAAAGTAAGCGGAATAGGCTATCCCCAGTTGCAGCTGGAGAGACTGGGAAAGATCATGAGCAACGTCAGTCAAATCAGTGTCCCGCTCGAGACGTGATTTTTCTTTTAGTTTCTTGCGGGGGAGTGAAACTGGGTCTACTTGGTTCTGTGGCCACTATTTGACCTATTGTACCAGCCCAGGATGATAGATGATGAGTGTGGAGCAGTCGGTGGAACGAGAATCAGCAGGGGAAACGGAAGTTCTCGGAGAAAACCTGCCTCAGTACAACTTTATCTAGCTAAAATCCCATATGAACCAACATGGGATTTAACCCGGGCAGCCGCTATGGGAAACCAGCCTTCGATTAGAAGTTACAGGCAGGAAAGAAAGGACAGTGATGTGCAGTTCTTGAAACAAGCGCTGCTGCAAAGAGGGCGATGACAATGAAGGCAAAATGAAAGAAAATCAGCATAAACGAAACGTGACGTAAGAAGCCATAAACAACAGAGGTGAAACATCTGAAGGATCAATGAAAAACGATGACCAGAAGATAATGCGAACTTCTTGGATATGACACCGAAAGTCTGGTAGGAGGTATCAACGTTTCGAGGAACATATCGACTCCATCTTCAAAATAGAGGACTACACAGAGACATAACCCAGTTGACATTATTCACAGCGGAGAATAGCTCCAGTTTTGCAGGTGAACAAGACAATGTCGATCACAAACATAAATATGCTGCCAACGGAATTCGAACAGCAATCCGACTGTTGAAGCGTCTACCAGGGTTGGAAAAGGATTTCTATTTGGGAGTAAAGGAGTTAGGCTACGGTTGCACAAATTTTTAAATAGACTTTCCATTTCGCTGACCCGTAAGATGGCAGTTATTGTTCCAGTCTGTGTCTACAAAGGACAAACTGCCTTCATTCGTCTCTGATCACGTCATGGGATACAGGAGTCACTTTCTTTTGGCATATTAAGCCTGCTTCCATTGTTCGGGAACGGCTACTTGAAGCAAGCTACAGTTTCCATAGAAGACGCTGTTTTGTTACCAAGTTTTTGGCTTCCTTTCATTCTGTGGGTATCAAGAGAAACAAGAAGCGGAAGTACGTAGCTTCACGCGAGGCACTGTGCTCCGCAAAAGGAGAGAGAGAGTTTCAGAACTAAGCGAAAGAAACAGAATGTGCTCATTTGGAGTGGCTAGAGCATACAAAACGTGTTTAAAATTACGTAGCGTTTGCAAGGACCGCTCTGTAATCAAAACTGATGAATGCGAGAACAACGGAGGACGAAAGTTTCGTTAAGTAATCATGCTTCCGAGAGGCGAAAAGTGTAAAAATTAATTTCCCTCCGAAGTTAGCAGCTTTGGTGTGAGAGCCGCACCGTAGATCAAGCGGTTAGTCGCTGGCTTCCCACCGCGACTGCTCGGGTTCGATCCGGTCTAGTCAAGTGGGATTTGTGGTGGACAAAGTGGAGCTGGGGCAGGTTTTCTCCGAGTACTTCGGTTTCCCCTGTCAATCTTCATTCCACCAATTGCTCCACAATCACCCTCACCTATAATCTGGGGCTGGGGCCCTCTGAAGCTCACACACACTGAGAGCGCTGTAGAATGAACCGTGAAGAACGGGGCTAGCACGCATCGGTATTTGTTGGACTTCCCTGCAAAAGGCAGCGCTGAGACACATTCATTTCCGTAGCACAGATATTCAATTTCCATACGTTTCGCAAAGATGCGCTTTTTTTTTTCTTCAAAAAGCAACGGTCACGCGTGTAGATGAAGAAACAGGTTTCTGCCTCTGCAATGCGCGCTCTTTCCTGTTGCCATGACGACCAGCGATGTTTCCCATTAGCTACATTGTCCGCCCCCTTTCAATTTCGGCCATATCTGATCTCTATGATTCATAACCTGTGAGACATTTGTTATATAGAAATAACGGCCTGTATTTATTACACTCATGCATTCAGGCCAATTCTTCTCCTTTTCCTCCTTCGCGCTTTTGTGCGATGGGGACGCAGTCTCCTATCTCTCCTTGCTTCTCAGAATTCTTCATTTTCAGTGTCTTTCCTATCTCTTCGCTGTCTTCAATACACAGCCGAACAATCTTATCTCTCTCCTATTCATTTTAAATCTAATGCTCTTCTCAGTATACTTGCTGCGTCCATTCTCTCTAAATGGCCAACCCATTGTAATCGTTTCCCTTCAACTCCCTTAACAAATACTGAAATCCAGTTCCTTGTTAAAAATACCGCTTAAAATTTCTGTCCCTTTAATGCATTTCATTCCTTCTTTTTAATCCATATCCACTGTTTGGATCCTGTTTTCCTTTACATGGTTCCATTTTTTCATGAATACATTCATACAGTTTTGTAAGGCCGCGCCATAGCTCAGGCGGTTAGTCGCTGGCTTCCCACCGCAGCGGCCCGGGTCTGGTGAAGTGGGATTTATGGTGGACAAAGTGGCGTTGGGGCAGGTATTCTCCGAATACTTCGGTTTCCCCTGCCAATCTTCATTCCACCAATTGCTCCACAATCACCTTCACCTATCATCTGGGGCTGGTACAATAGGCCAGAAGCGGCCGCAGTACAAGGGACTTAGTCCCACCCCACTAGTGATAAATAAAAAGTTTGTTACTTAATCATTTTACATGGAACAAAAGAGTGTTCTGATCGCCGTGCACATGCGGCAACTTCTCCGACATCTTTCAGTAGCGTGTAGTCTAAACACTGTTCTGCAGGCTCCTACTCATTTCGTAGGGTAAGGTAAAGTTGTCCCTGCACTTAACTAGTTCAGCACTACGCAATGAAGGCGTATGGAAGATTAGATGTATAGATCCACATTTTCTTGACCTCGGCACTGGCTGGAGTTGAGTGAGCAGCTTCACGCGCGTACCGCTTTACCCCGGGCAAAAGCCCCCGGTGCCCATTGGAGAGGAGGCTGGGTGGACCCCAGAGCACGCAACGGCGCACAGACGACAGCCCGTAGCATGTAGCTCTCAGTTCGTGTGTGTGTGGGGGGAGGGAGATCGCTGGGCATCTTCTTATATCAAGGTCACAGTAGATGTAAGCAAACAGGAAGTACCAGGAATGATTCTGTATTCCACTGCGAATAAGATAGCGATTTTCTTGTGAAATAAGTGTCACCTCTTTCTACCCGTTGTGTATAAAACAGCTCGTAAGCGTGAGATTTATTTCAGTCTATCGTGTCTATTCTGTGAATATTGATATTTTGATGTTACAACATAAAGAAGACGGGTTATAATCGATTATTTGTGCGTGATGTTCGTGGGAGATTGAGTTAAACGTCGATCTCGATGTATCATTCGATAAAGTGTAGGACTGGAAAATAATATAGGAGAAAACAGGGGAAGGCAATAGTACGAAAGCTTATATAACAGATAATGAAACGTCCCGCTGAATTCTCGACGGGTTACACTAGTCTCAGCTTGCAAGGTATGTGAAATCTCGTACCACGATAAATAACCTCTGCTAGTTCGAGCAACGCACATTCATAGGAAGCTCTCGGTACCGTGGCTACAAGAATTAAAACTGTTGCATCCAGACATCTTCCTCTCTAAGGCTCTTGGCATCTTATGGAATATTTTTATTTATAGAGCAGCTTCTCTACGGTGTAGTGGAAACTACATCATTAATATTCGACCTCCGAAACGCTGGCTATCCTCACAGGGGTTTCGAATTTGTCCCAGTCCCTCCAGGCAAATTTCGGCACTATACAGGGTTAGCCCAAAAGAAACAGACTGTTCGTGAAACTTACACGCGCAGCCCAAGAAAGTCTACAACACGTGCAAGTTTAGAACTTCAAGTTCCACAAAAGACTGTGGGGGGAAACGTTTACGAATGTTGCCTTACCGGTTGCAATTATTGCAGAACCTCACTGAAAACGACAAATCCGTCACTCATTCTGTATGGACATGCAGCAAGGGAATGAAGGAAGTAATGATTTCTTTAACCGGCAGTTTTCGGTGACGAATCAAAGTTCCACATTAGCGGTACGGTGAACAAACACGACGTTCGTATATGGGGAACTGAAAACCCGAGAGCTGTAGTAGAGCGCGTGAGGGATTCACCTCAAGTGCACGTTTTTTGTCCTGTATCCCGTAAAAAGGCGTACCCATGTAAACTTCAGGGCGTACTTTTCAGACCATTTAAGTATCTCGGCCATTTTATTGAAACTCTTCTTTCTGTAAAACTTTGGTAGTATATATTTCTTTTAGGCTAACCCTGTATATCGGGTAAGGAACGACCACTTCTGACTACACCCCCTCCAATTCACTAGTCACTGAGATGATGACAACGCCTTTAAATAAATAAAATAATACAAGAAGTTCTCGGAAGAACAAATTTTCATATTTTCCTTTCATACAACAAAAGATGGGATAAAAACAAATAGAAATAGGGGAGGGAAACAGACGTACAGACAGCAAGGTGATCATATAAGCCTCATAGCACTAAAAAATTAAGATGGATAGACACATAAGAACATATACAGAGACATGCGCGGATACACAGACAGCAAGATGATCTCATAAGCCTCCTTTTTTTTTTCAAAAACAGGAAATTATGCTAATAAAGTGTGTCACAAACGAGAAAAACATAATTATCGTAACCACCGCTGAGAAAACCTCAAATGTCGTGTCACAATTCTCCGCGACAAGCCTCAGCTAGTTACTTGCGTTACACCGGTAGACACAACAACAGAATTGAGCAGGTTAGCACAGCGGTTACGCTCTAGGCTCCTACCCTGGAAGTTTTCGATTTGAGACCCGTATATCGTAAGGTTTTTGTGGCTTTCCTCAGTCTCTCCAGGCACATTCCTAGCCAGTACCTCGATCAGGCAACAAACCGCCTCTTTTCAAATATTTTCCAGTTCATGAATCATCACAGCACACGACGCCGCATAGCGTCGCGAAGTAACTCGCACTTACCAGAGACGACGTTCGTGAAACAAAAGGCAGCAAAGTCAATATTATATGGAGCTGCTGGCTAACAAAACACGATCGCGTTGTTTTGGCAAGACACAGAGCACTAGAACACCGATAGATGGAAGCATCATACATCACATAGTTTGACAAGTATGAGACCTATCGCATTCCTGGATACGAGACGTTTATGGGAGTTATTCTGAGATGCTGGAGCAGGTGGGAAATCCTGACGGGCAGTGGTTGTGACCACAGCAGCTATGGCAAACTGTTGCGGTTGTCGTTACTAATTTCATAAAATTGCATGTCAACATGATGTTGCATTTACATATCACTCTACGCCTTATATTCCGTCTTCAATGCAAGAAAACACGAACACAAGCTCAAACATTACGCAGGGGGAATGAAATAAAATTCTTATACAAAAAGAAACCACAACTTTACCCCCTCCACATACACAACGCAAACACATGGCAACAAGCATGGACCAGTATCGAACAATTAAATATATATTACATATTGCAGAAAACACGGACTCCGAAAGAGGAAAGTAGTGCTGGAAAGGATAAAGAGTTATTACTATAGGATTCTGACGATGGTGTATAACACACTGATATGTTGGGATTTTGGACTTTATCCATCGTCCTGGTTTTTAAGATAACAAATAAAAAACACGACGTTTCGGAAACTGGATCTGTTTCCATCCTCAGGTGAAGGAAAGCACCTATTCAGTTNGAAAATTCAGTAACACTGAAATATTTCGACTTAAGAACTGGTGCAGGATGGCGATTTCGAAAAGTGAACAGTTGTCTGAGGATGGCCAATTAAGGCCAAGACGTGTAGCAGTTGATTGTGATTTTAATGTCATTTTAAAAACTAAGAAGAAATTTTGAACAGAGTTGCATTAAATACGGAAGTGAGTGTGGAGAGTAATTACTCATTTCAGTCTGAGAATAATCGGTATTCACCTGCAATAAACGAAACCTGAAGGCACCCAGCAAATTGGTTCAAGTGCTATTGTTTCCGGCTTGTCATCTGGAAACACCGAATTGTCTAAGGTTTTCCTCAATTCATCAGGGCAAATTCTGGGATTGTACCCTGAAATAGGCCACGACAGATTACTATAAAAACCCGTCCCAATATATCATTTATTAATCATTCTACCATTCGATGGTATATAGCCTGAGCTAATGACTAACTAACTTCATGGAGAAGAGCCCTTTTTGAGAAGCTGCCAGTTGTGTAGCTATTCCAGAACTTTCCAGCATTTTATGGAATCCGAAGGAATCCCTATCCTGAGTCACATCAATCCAATCCATCCCATCCCATTCTTATATTGTTCATCAACCTACGTGTACGTCTTGGTCTTCCTAGTGGTCTCTTTCCTTCTGGCTTTCCCACCAATATCATATATACATTCCTCTCATCCCCATCCGTGCTACATGCCCTGCCCACCTCATCCTCCTTGACTTGATCATTCCAATTATACTTGGAGAAGAGTACAAGTTATGAAGCTCCTCATTGTGCAGTTTTCTCCAACCTCCTCTCACTTCGTCTCTCTTTGGTCCAAAATTTTCAACACCCTGTTCTCAAACACCCTCAGTCTATGTTCCTTAATATCAGAGACAAAGTTTCACACCCATGCGAGCTATTGACTGCGTCGGAAAATAAAACCATAAATAAATAGAATTTACGGCATCCCAAACATCACTAATCTTGTGTAGGCATATTCAGAAATGGAATATACAACTTCCGTTCTTGTTTATAATCATTCTTAATATCTAATCTTATCCTATGAAAAAATGTACATCAGGGTTGTTTAGTTTAGAGATAGCCCGACGTTTCTGAGTAAGATATCGCGTCCATCTTCGGGAACGTTTATTTGTTTTGGGCTTAATTTTCGACTCTGACGATGGAGGCGATATGTTTCTCTAAACCCACAAGACTGTACTCTTCATATTCACCGTCGTGATAACCTCAAACCCAGCCTACTTTCAGCTTCCCATTTTCCAAATGCCGGTGAGGAGAGGCGAATCGCTGGGCAGATCTCCATCAATTGACATATCGACATGTGGTGCTCTGAGGCCCAGCATTTAGCACTAAACCGACAGACAGTTCATGGCAGCATGGCAGCAGATACGTCACGTCGACCCCAGGGATCGCGTCCTAAACCACTGCCTTCGTGTACTGGTTACGATTCCTAATCATCTGAACAAATTCGTTATTGATTTTAAATTACTGTCTAATGTGGCACGAGCAGTGGTAATTGCTTGAGTTTGAACCTGGTATTAGGAGACGCGATGTAGCAAGTTGGCTCAAGTCATAAGTTCTGGCTTGTACAAAGGGGGGTCACCGTTCGGAATGCCAGCCATCCGACTGAGGCAGTTCGTGGTTTTCCTCGGCCCCTTCAGGCTACTTCCAGGATATTACCCAAGTTACTAATCCCTGTTCTACTCGACTTCTACGGTCTGAACTACTGAAAGCGCCATTTATGAACCATAAATAAACAAGAAGAGATAAGAGAGGAACAGAGAATATTACACAACGTGAAACTTTGTGTTTCATTTATTTATTTACTTACAGTTTACATAACGACACTCCAAGCAGCTCAGGCTATGTAATGTTGAATGGTTCTTACATCAAACAAAGAATTGAAACGCGTTTGGAAGGATCTAGATGGTTCCTAATTTAAGGCAGCAACAGGCCTTGAAGGCCCATAGGGTTTTGAGACGTCGAGGCTCCCACATTTTCTCAAGAAAATCTGCTCACAGATGGCAGTGAGGTTGTCAGTCTTAGGCGCCGGCCGCCCTTTACCCCCCAGGAAGATTCCTGGTACTCATTTCCGTTAGAGGCTGAGTCGACCCCAGGGCCATAGTGCGGCTGGAAAGATTGGGTAAATTAAAATACCCGATGACTTCATCGGGAATAGAACACTCGACCTTCTGGTTTGTAGCAAGGCAGGGTCCAGTTGGAATCAGACACCTCCCGAATGCAACTTGGCGAGATACTCCGTGCTTACGCGAACCTGTGAGACGTGTATTTCGGATGGGAAACAAGAAATGCATCATTATGTTGGTGGGGAAACTCTCATGAAAACCTACCATAAGCAGATATGAACATCAATTTAAAGACTGTTTCTGTAGAATTGGTTGTGAGGTCGGGAATCAAATTCGAGAGGACTGAGAATGTGACCAACAGTGGGTTTTGTAACGAAAACGTTGGTTTGTAAGTCAGTCAGTGAGACTGTTTCTTCTCCCCTCCCCCGCATTACTAACGCGGTGTGGTGTCTGCTCGCAGGTCGTGTCAGAGGAGATCCAGGGAACCGAACACAAAGTGGAGAAACGCCACGTGGGAGCGCTGGCCCGCACGGGGCAGCTGCCCTTCCAAGGTAAGCGTTCCTACGCCTCCCTCGCGAAGAACGGGGATCTGCCACTCTACGTGCGCGAAGTGCTGAACAAGAAGATGCACCCCATGATGGCGGGCGGCAGGAACCTCGGAGACGTGTTCCTGCCCGCCGGCAAGCGGTATCTGGGCTCAGTGGCCAGGAGCGGGGCACTCCCCTTCAGCCGCGCAGAGGGCAAGAGATCCGAGAGCGACGAGGACGCGACCCAGGCCGACAACATTCTGCAGAGCATACTGGAGACTGAGGACTTGTGGCGACTCCAGCTTAGGACACTGAAGCAAGAGCTGCTAAGAGAGAAGGAGGAGGAACTCGACAACCAGCTACAAGAAGAAGAAACCGAAGAAGAGAAACGGAATTTTGCGTCACTTGCCAAAAGTGGAAACTTGCCTTTTAAGGAAGGGAAGAGAAGTGTTGAAGCACTCGCCCGCGCTGGGTACCTACCAGTGCCCAGAACCCTTCACGAATCAGAGGAATATCCGCACGACAGCAATGAGAGCAGTGAAGAGTTGGTGGGAAAAAGAAATATCGCAGCTATGGCTAAGAACGGCTTACTGGGCGCCCATGGACTGAATGAAAGGGAAGACGCGTTGGACGTGAATGGCCATCTGCACCAAAAGAGACTTGGCGATGATGTAGACGAACTTATCCAGGAACTGTACGAGGAGGGCCAGGAGATCAGCAAGCGGAACATAGGTTCGTTGGCCAGGGGGTTTAACTTCCCGTATTATGGAGGCAAGCGGAACCTGGGATCCATCGCTCGGGCCGGGGGCTTCAGATTTGGGGGTGCAGCCAAGAAGAATGACGATGACGAAAGCTTAGACGGCGATAAACGCAGTGTGACTTCCTTGATTCGAAACCGGATCAGTCCGTTACGAGAAGGAAAACGATATATTGGCTCTATCGTGAGGAATCAGGGCTCACGTTTTGGGGCGTCCAAAAAGGATTATTTTGAAAGTGATGGAGAGGCCAAGAGGAACATTGGGGCAATGGCTAGGAACTGGCACTTTCCGGAGCATCTCAAGTACGGGAAGCGCCTCGACGACGAGGAAGGAGACGCAGAAGACATGGCCAAACAGTACGTAGCAAATCTGCTACGACAAGACGGCCTTCCTGTTGGAGTCTCAGCTTCCAACGACGACCCTGAGGAAGACAAGCGACATATCGGTTCTCTGGCCGCGAAGGGCTCTTTCCAGATACACAAGAAGTCGAGTCGATCTTCCGGCAGCGACGGTGTTGCATATAACAGCACACAGCAAGTAGAAACCAGCAGCAGGGCCAAGAGATCCCTGCACGAGGAAAACCATATCCAGGGTGAGTGGGGGAAGAGGACCAAACGGCAGGCGTTCCTGCTGCCTGCGCCCTCTTCTGACGAGTTCCCGATGCCGGTCATGCAGAACTCTGACCTATTCGACTATGAAGATTTTGCCGAGCTGCTCTCTGGGGCATCCGCGCCAGAGAAACGGTTCCTAGGTGAGTACCACAGGCTACTATGGTAACAGAGATTAATGTCATAAGATGATATCTAAGTTATCTTTTAGGTTCTTTGTAGATTTAACGAAAATTTCTCAACTGTATCGGATATAAAGCAATGAAACGAAGGATGACTTATGAAGAATATAGATTAAAAATTTTGCGATATATTTTATGGTTTATATACATAAATTATCGGCATTTTGTAAGACATTATTAGGATTATCGAAGCAAGAATGAGATATAATGGGAACGTAGCACACATAAGGTATAAACATTCATAGAATATCGTGGTTGAAATGCTGAAGAGGCAAGTTGGAAGATCTAGGAGAAGCTGGGATGGTAATATTAAAACGATTTAAATATCCGATTTAATATTATGATTATTGTGTCCTGCTATGGAAGGGAGTCCTCTGGTTCAGGACACGGGCCAGTGGCGGCATCTTCTGAACACTGCGATGAACGAGTCCCATAAGAGACGGTGAATATCTTGACTAGCTTAATAGCAGGTTCTCAACGACGACTTTTTCCCACGGAGTTAATTAACTAGAACTACCTTGGTAACACTTTCCTTGGAGGAACTGAGGAATCCCATGAAACCCATTTTCAAGATAGATTGCCTTCGGACCGAGAATAAATTATGAACTAAATATTGCACCCAAGTAAAAGCAGGGCTGTACAAAAACATAGATCTTTTTTCCGAGATGCTTCCAACATATTTCCTATACGATGTCCTTATATTTACGGAAAAAATCAACCAACTTATTCGTGGACAGCAGAGAATTTTAGGATGCGATAGTCGCTCAGCTGGTCAAGAAACTGCCTGACTTTTTTGATACCCGTGTTAGCAAGAGAAAACCTTTCTTTCTTCGGGGTGTTCACGGCTGCGATTTTGAAGAATATGCCCTTCCGGGTTATGCCACCGTGTAGACTTGTGTACCCACCTGTAGAAATGAACCGATGTGACCTTATAAGAACCAATTTTTTGCATTTCTTCACACTGGCTAGGACTAATCGCCTCTCTTTACACTGTTTCCACGAGCCTAATGACCACTCCCGTTACACCTGGCCTGTATAACCGACGCCAGCCCTCAGGACGTATACTTCAACTCTGAAGATGGAGGCAGATTATCCCTCCACAAGACTACGCGGTGTCACAACATAAAATACCACAGTCTTAACACGAATAAATTTTAAAATTACAAAATGTTGCAGAATTCGTGTTTGTAATTAATTTTGAGTGCCTTTTACATATCACATATCGATGTAGTGGGGACTCGAGTTTCCCGAGTACAAATCTCGAAGCACACGCTTCGTATCGTTGTTGCGTCGCCATTCTTGCATAATGTTTTAATATACCACGACCACTTCTATCAGAGTCTCTGTTTCATAAGCATCTTTCCATTTAGCGCTATATAAACCAAGCAGTTGAGTAAATTCGTTAAATAAGCCGACAAAGAAACGTCTATGAAGAAAGAAGTCTTCTGGGATTTGGCACCGTGTATATGTGGTGTTAACCGACGTTTCGGAGGAACCTATCGCCTCCATCTTCGGCGTAGAAGGAAAAAATAAGAAATCCGCAGGCGGTACCGGTTCTCACGGTCTCTTCGTCTGCGGATTGCTTATATTTTCCTTCTACCCTGAAGATGGAGGCGATAGGTTCCTCCGAAACATCGGTTAACACCGCATATACGCGGTGCCAAATCCCAGAAGACTGCTTTCTTCACAGTCACCGCCGTGGAAACCTCAAATCTTACAAACGTCTATGAGTCTCAGTATGCACAATGAAATAACATAATATCTCAGTTTTGCCATTGCTACAAATAATTTATCTTATTATCGGAACTGAGGTTCCCGTAGCTATGGCTATAAAGACTTCTACCTTCTGGGATACAAGGCTGTGTGGTCCGTGAATGTCAATTACCGTTTCGGAGTAACATGTCGCCTCCATCTTCAATGTGGAAGAGTAAGGCATGTAAAAAACCAACATGAAGCAGGCAGCAAGCAGAGCTGACCTTGAAGATGGAAGCGATATATTCCTCGGAAAAATTGATTGGCTTTCACCGGACTACATGACGGTATATCCCAAAACTCTTCAAATTATTTTATTTTTTGCTTTATTGTTTACATAAAGCTAACAGCGATGTAAGGAAATAAAACTTGGCGGGTGAACGCCCTTCTGTCAAAACGAATTCAGTCTGTTAATAAATCCCCATATGACAGTAAACGAGTGATAACTGTCTGAAGCCTGAAGTTCAAGCTAAACACTATATGAAATGTTCCAGGAACAAAGGCCAGTATTCTGGGAGGTCACAGTATCGGACATTCTAAGCAAAGAAAAAAAAAGTGTATATGAACAAATGTCCTATTCCAAACGGTTTCCGAGAGAGAGAGAAAGCTATTTCACTGTACATTATATTATGTGCTGTTTCTAATACCGGTATTCATTGTTCAAGTGACAAAGTTGGTAAAGTTCACCTAGTACAATTTTTTTTTCTGTGGCGCTGCAGCCCCAATTTGGGCCTAGGCCTACCTCCATGAAACTCTCCGTTTCACTTCGGTTTACTAGATCTTACACATTCTATAGGACTCCTTGGGCGAGTGATCAGCTCGTCGCAAGGCCTCTACCTGTAGACAAACACAGAAAAACGCGCACAAATATCCATGCCCTGAGTGGGATTCGAACCCACGATCCCGGCTTCCGAGCGAGCAAAGAGAGTGCATGCCTTAGACCGCTCGGCTACCGACCTAGCACAATACATTTTCGAAAATTCCACTGTCCACATCAATGCATTTTGCAGCTCGTGTGCTGCTCGTCTGTACAGTGTACAGGGAACTGTACAGTGAAATAGCTCTATCTCGGAAAACTTTCAGAACAGGACACATGTATATACACACTTTCTGCATACAATCGCCGATACTATTACCTCCCAGAATATTTACAATTCCTCCTGGAACATCCTGTATGGACTTCAGTTCCTATCTCACAGATAATAAAGCATTTCTATTTCAAAGATCAAGCTGGCAATGGTGGCAATGGTGTTTAGGGAGACCAGTAAAATGGGATTGATAATTAAACGAGAAAATCAGATAATTGCCATTTCTAACTAGGTTTCCATGGGAACAGCAAACACGGCACCTCTTACACTAATCATTACAGATGATGACCCCTTATAATGAGTACATTACGACACACATAAATACAGTCTGTGGGGGAGGGGGCAGATTTTCTGGATGTGAAATCAGATGGAATATTCAGTAATCAACGTGCTTGAAAAGGTCAAATCGACTTCAAAGCCCCCATGTGGTTGTGTTTTGAACTTCAATGAGTACCGTAATTCAGAGTATCACTCGTTTACTGTCAGATGTGTCAAAATTTAACTGAAGGCATCACAACTAACCAGACGCCTCTTCTGACGATCGAAAGGCGGTGATGTGAGTACAGAATTGCTTGCAAACTGAATGTTGTTCTTAGGGGTGGAAATGTATCGCCCTTCTGTCCTCCCTCATGCTACAAGCCGGAAGGTCGCGGGTTCGATTCCAGAATATGTCGGATTTTTTCAATTTACCCAATTCTTTCAGCCGCACTTTGACCATGGGGTCGATACAGCCTATAACATGAATGAGTACTAGGAATCTACCTTGGTGTAAAGGGCGGTCGGCGCGTAAGGCTGACAACCTCACCGCCTGCTGTGAGCCTACTGTCTACAAAATTTGGGAGCCTCGACGTCTCGCATCCATTTGGGCCTCTACGGCCTCTTACATTTTATTTTTAACCCTCTTCTTCTACGCACTTTCTTTCAATACTGTGCTCATCTTTTCCAATGTGTTTGCGTTTTCACTTTCCTTAGCAATCTGTTCTTCCATTCTCAGTTTTTCAAACACTGATCTTCCATCCCACTTTCACAGAGTGCCCCTTCGCCTTCCTCCTTCCTCCCTCCGGTGACCAGTGCAACCACGGACGTCGGCAGTAGAACTGCAGGCATCTGTAGCACCCCTTGGATGTTAAAAATATCAAAATTGTAAAAATAGAACTGTGTCAAATATTAATAGACCGCCTCTGTGGTCTAGTGGTCAGAGCTGGCTACAGATCCAGAGGTCCCGGGTTAGATTCCCGGCGCTACCAGATTTTCTGAGAAGCAGTGGGCCTGAAACGGGATCCACTCAGCCTCGGAGGATAACTGAGGAGCCAACTGAATGGAAAAGTGGCGGCTCCGGTCTAGAAAACCGAAATTAACGGCCGTGGGGATTCGTTGCGCTGACCACGCAACACCCTCTATCCGCTAAAGTTGTCACAGAAGCGATTCTCCGTCGGTAGGTATAGTTCGTTTGCGGACTAAAGCCACGGAGTATGAAATATTAATACCGAAGATTAAAATCATTTTCTACAAAGTTTTATTCCTCTAACCTAAATAAAAATGATAATTCTTAAAATAATCCACAAAGGCTTATACGTATACTCGTCAGAAAATGTTCTAGGTATCCCCCCCATAAGTGATTCTGGTGGCACCCATGAGTGCAACAAATTTCAGTAACCTTTCCTCCATGACAACATTCTAGGTTTCTTATCCCTGATTAAACAACATTCACTTCGTCTCGTAATATTTCAGTTCACAAAGCAACTTCGAATAGCGATAATGCTACAGACCTTCAGCCGCTTGTATGCGGGATGTGCTCGGTTCGAATCTCGGCCAGGATCCTGGCAATCCTCACTGAGGTCTTTTGCGATTTTCCTCAGTCCCTCCAGGCCACTGCCGCGATAGTGTCTCGATAAGACCAAGACTGCTTGGCTTCAAATCAATTCCAATTCCTAGCTACCAGTGCCCCTGTCACTCGACGCTATGCAGCCTGAGACACTAACAGTATCCAACAGTAACTCACAAAAAACAAACAATCTTTCGTTTCACGATTAATTTACTCTTACCATCTGATGACGTCTTAAATAATCAAATTCGAAGCTCTATATGTTATCCCTCAACAGCCGCATTTCTCTTCCATTTCTTTAAAATGTGCTATGAAACAAAATTTTCAGAAATTCCTTTGACATAATTTTATTTTCTCTATCTCTGTTTATTTCTCCTCTCCTCTCTCTCTCTTCATTTCTTTGTTCTTGTGTGTCTATTTGGTTCATCTGTTACGTACAAAGCCCTTCAATAAATCAATACAATACAAAACTCGATATTCATAACTTCACGCGGAACTTGATCCCACGAACAAGAGTGGCATTATGGGTTACCACATCTCAGATACCATTACAGCTGGAGGTCTCCAGACATGTGTTCTTCACACGCAATGCATCAAGTGAACGCATAATGGGGAGTATGAGAATTCTTCTCATGGCATTCTAGACGAGGGCTGCCATCGTCTGGCTTATGACACAGCATAACCTGGTAGGTTTCGGAGGAAAATGTTGCCACCATTTTCAGAGGGAAGCATATTCCTCCGAAATGTTCATAACCATAACATTACATGAAGTGATATTCCAAAGGACAACACTCTTTATAATATTATTTATAAAATCAGTGTTTCTTTTTAGTGTTTGTAGGATTCGGTGTTTGTCGTTATGTCGCTTCAGTGTTTGTAAAGAGAGTAATGTAGTTATGTGTGCAGTAGTTAAATGTTGTAGGAGGTTGGAAACCTGTTGGCATGGCAACTAACTATTCCGCCACTTGAACAATGCGGTAAACTTCATCAACGACTTCAGTAGATCTGCTTGCATCCAGTGTATACAGAATATCACTGTCGCGAGTATTTCCTTTGCTCATCATAACGACATTGCAGATATAACCTCACATAATGTTGCATGCTTCGAATATGTTATGTCTCTAATCAGATCTTCAGTTGTTAATGGATGTCAGATGTTATTACTGAAACCTGCAATTCGATTGTCTTTGTAGTGAAGTATAATTCAATCAGATTTAGTTAGTGTCGTGTGTTGCTCCCTGATTTCCCTTTCAGCCATTTTGAGTAGAAATTTTCATGCCCTTTCTCGTCTCACTTCAATGCATCCTTGATTTTAGCTGAGCGAATCATATTAGGAGAAGCAGCAACTACCTTCCGTCTACCCCTGAGTGTTCTTCAACTTATCCTCTACTTTCTGCATATTTTCTTGCGCTGGAAACAAACGCAAAGCACGCTTAGTGGAGCCGAGCTGCGTCCACTCGGCACAGCGGCCATTGATTACCCTATTGTACCCTGCCCCGGGTGATTATGATGGAGAATTTGGTGGAATGAAGATCGGCAGGGGAAACCGAAGTACTCGGAGAAAACCCGCCCCAGTGCCACTTTCTCCTCCACAAATCGCACTTGACCAGACCCGGGATCGAACCCGGGTCGCCACGGTGGAAAGCCAGCGACTAACCGCTTGAGCTATGGCTCGGCCAGCACAAAGAGTAACTAGGATCCTTCTTCGCTGTTATCACTTAGAGCTTCACTGCAGTCCCGCGGTCTGCAATACCGCTAACGCTTCTGTCAGCACTTGAACCCGGAAGCTCCTAAATATACAGCAGAAGAGGTAACCACTCGACCGAGACACCGTGTCATTCTGTGCCTCTATTTCGTTGCCTGCTGGGTAACACGGAAGCCTATGTCCTATCTCAGCTCTGCGACTCCAGATATTCATTCATTCATCTGTAATCTGTCAAGACGACAGGTCCACAGTCTCTTCCAAAACAGTTCCTCCACTTGATGCGATCTAGAACTTTCTCCTTCAAATGAAAATATCCTCCTCTGTCCCCAAGGTCATCCAGCATCTTCTTACGTCTTACACCCAAAATTCGTATAAGACACAGCATTATACATTTCGTGTTACCAGCAGTCCGTTTCGTCACTAATACTTTGAAGCCTAAAGTAAATTTAAATAATATTTCAACTCATTTCCGGCAGCACAGAAAACACAATTGTTCTGTCAATACAAACAGCAACAGATCAATGATGTTTAAGGAAATAATCACTTTTGTTCCGAGAATCATAACAAACACGATGCGTGAAAAAAATGTAGAATATGTTTAATGATAAAGCAGGCGGTACACATAGTTACCGCTGTGCCTTAAAGGGTAAATACTACTTCCATAATACTGCTTTCTCTTCTTCCAATACTGAGCAGCTCCATGGATGATTCCGGAAAGACACAGAGCGGATGTTCAGTCTCCTGTCGTTTCAATACAGACAAATTTCAGGCCCTCCATACACACTTTCCACTCTGATATATACGAAGTGATCATGAATGACAGATCCTATATGAGATGAAAACCAAGCGTTAGATTTCTAGTTGACGTGCATCTAACCAGTGCCTAAGTCAGAACGGAAGATTTTAAATGCAATTATATTCACCCCCTGTCATTTTAGTATTCATCATCTAATAATGTTCGTAATCTATGCAACTGAATTATTCTCAACAGCGACCTCCTTTCCTAGTAACTGAGATGTATAAACTCAGTTTAATCCCCACATTCTAATCCGAAAAAAAATATATTATTCAGAATCACCCTGTATAACTCCAAATCTCACGACAGAATCAACAATAATTTGGTAACCATTTTCCTTCTTGGATACCGAGACTCTTCTGTGTAGCCGCCTTGCTCTTTGCCGCATGGTAGATTTTAAGCAGCCCTGTAGTTAGTCCCGTCTTTCCGTAGTCTCCGTTTTGCTTGCGAATGCGTAGTAGACTGTATAACAGCTGAATTTAGGGGAGGGGGTCGTGGATGAGACTCCTCTAATATTTCAGGCTCCGTGGCCCGGAGCGGATGGTTCCGAGACACTAACCAGAACCGACTGCTACATACAAGTCCTTTGACGAAACGACATATCGGCTCCCTGGCACGTTTGGGATGGCTGCCTGGATTTCGGAGCTCCCGCTACAGCCGCTCGGGCCGGGCGTCCACCGCCCCTCTCGAGGAGGCGGACGGCGAGGATGATAATCCTGCCGCCTCCAGATCAGACCTGGCCGACGCTCGAAAGACAATCGCTGAGAACGACCACACCCTGTACAACTAAACGCTTGCGCGTCCTCATCATGAAGGTACACAGAGAGGACAGTGTGCCTAGAATACTGAAATACAACTACGAGTACTTCCGTATTCTCAGGAGAGTACATTAGGACTGTACATAACACGAATCCCATATGAAATTAATTCAAGTTGGCATGTTTGCAGTTACCGTAAAGGTTGGTCAGGCAGAAATTGCTGCCTCGGGAGTGGAGGTAAGGTAAAGGACAAAACTGTTCCTGTGCCTCTTAGGATCACATACGGAACATATAAATACACCCAGTAGAGGGGCGGGCTGGAAAGCCGTGGCTTCTGGGTTCTATTCCGCAGGGACAAGAGATTTCTCTTTTTTGACACCTGTTTTTCGCTGTTTTCTTGTTCGACTTACTCTTCGACCTTGACATTGAACCTGATATATTCTTCCGAAATACCTACATTTTTCCGAATTACGTGTCGTTGCAACCGATAAACCTGTATTTTTCGATTTTTCTCTTCTCCACAATACCCAAACGGCTCCTAGGTCCACCCAACCTGTTATCGAAAGGGCACCGTGGGGTCTTGTCCGGGGAGGGTTGTAAAGTGGCCTGGGCGTGAAGTCGACCAATCACCTCCATCTAGCGTAAACGTTAACAAACACTGTATCTCTACCACCCCTCCCCCCCGAAACGTCCTCATATCGTGATGTTCAGTTTAGCGCAGGGACAAATTTGCATCTTACCTTCGCATTCATTAGGTAAGTTAACAGGGATCTCTAATGTTTAAAGCAGGCGGTACATAAGGACTACCGTTCACTGAGACCGGTGGAGCCTGCAGACCGCTGCTTCGGTAAACACTTATCGCCCACGTCACAGCCAAGTCACGACACCGATACATTATAATTCAACACACGTTGAGTCTGCAGTGAATTTAAAAGCAGCACCCACAGTTCGCGCACGCGCATACATTCCATGAACTTAATGCGCAGGACTAAAAACTCCGACTCCAGAACAGCAGGCCGGCACGCGAACTCGTGTCTGGGTGAAGTAAGGGCTGCAACAATTGGTGGGCCACTTAACATATTCTGTCTCTCAGCGTTAGTGCTTCTCAGGGGGTCACGTCCAATCGCGGCTGTGCCCGAGTCCCTTTTACAAGATGCTTCGCACACGCCGTTTCAGATGACATGACTGAGAAAAGGCGGATGTACAGATGTGTGACCCGCTGAGGGGCGCCACCCACCGGTTAAGAACCAGTTCTCCAGGTCGTATATTTTGCTGCTAAAAAGCATGAAATGGGGTTCAATCAGGAATATTTGGACTACGACGAAGAGCCCCCCCTCTCGACAGTTATGGGCCTGTAAATCTCGCTCACAACACGAATGAAAGAGATTGGAGTAAATCGCATCTAAACCGCTTCGTGTGGCTTAGAGGATGATGATGCAGTATCTTGTCTTGAAAATTGTTGCAGATTGCCATAGCCACGTACAACATCCAGCTTAACTAACAGGAAAATATATCACACAATGAGGCTTAGTGCATCAAGCGATCACTATGCGGCGCGAACATGACGGTTATAATAAATAAGCAACTTCATTATTTAAATAAGTTTATTTAAAGAAATCAGAGTGAAAATCGGACGCTCTCATTAGAAATGAATTAACAGACAGATCTGTCAGCAAAGTGACCCGTGCAACACCCTGTATAGCAGATGACATTTGTCAATTGAGGAAAATATTTTATTTATAGTCTTTCTTTGTAACGCGTGTTGCATACCAAATACTAAAGTAAAATTGTCTGTTTGAATCCTGAAGTTGATATAAGTAGTCTAAAAATTTAGCGTGGCATAGAAACGCCAACAGCTAATGCTATTTACGGGACTAATCACACGAATATATATAGACTGTGGGGGGGGGGAATGCAAAGCTTTTTAGTAGTTAAAGCAGGTGATACATATACTAACCACTTGTTGTAGCGGGTTGAGAAGCATAAGTAACGCACTTACGTGTGACAATCCACTCTAAGGACCTTGTTTGTACTCGAGATTAAAAATAAGCCATGAGTTATAACAGCGGGCAAGTAGAGACACTAGCAACATTACAAGGTCATTCGCAAAGCAAACTATGGCTGTATATTCAACAAAGAACGCAAGTGGAAAGATAAACCACCTCAGTCTAGCAACGACGTTACTTGTGCCATGCCGTGGCCACGGTATGTACGTGCTTCCTTTACTGAACATGCGCGAGCAAGCGACTGAACAGTCATCATCGCTGTAAAGTTGCTGAGTTACAGACGTAGGACACACCGCGGCGGCCCGGGTTCGATCCCGGGTCTGGTTAAGTGGAATTTGTGGTGGACAAAGTGGCGCTGGGGCAGGTTTTCTCCGAGTACTTCGGTTTCCCCTGCCAATCTTCATTCCACCATTCCACAATCACCCTCACCGAGCATCTGGGGCTGGTACAAGAGGCCACAGTACAAGGGACTTAGTCCCACCCCACTAGCAATAAAAACAGATACAGACGTAGGTCTACATAGACAATACAAACAAGTCGCGACATAAGAATGGTAAAGAAAACATGTCCCTGTGTTCAGCTAATTATGAACTACACCATTAAAAGGTATGGCGGGAGTGGATGTACGTATACATCCACGTGTTCTTGACCTCGGCACTAGTTGGAGGCGAGTGGTCAACTTCACGCTTCGGCTGCTTTACTCCCTGTACCCACTGGATAAGAGGCTGGGTGGGCCCCAGAACCAGTCTCAGCGACGTGGAGAGGAGAAACATCTTGCCCCTACTGGAACTCCAAATCCTATTCAAAGCCGTTCAGCCCGCAGGCAGTCGCTACACACCGACTGCGTTGTCCGCGGCTCCCACACGTAAGAATGATCCGCTGTATGTTCGAGACTGTGTTCTTAAACCTTCTAAACCTCAAGAGATTTGTCTGCCCACTGCAGCCGTCAGTACAACTCTCATGGCGCATCAGTACAGCTTTATGCCAGTCACATGATGGGAATAATGTGGTTTAGTTGTGCATTGCTCGGATCCAAGAGGAGTGCATGTAGGACATTGGTGGGAAGTCCAGAAGGAAAGAGACCACTATGAAGACCAACAATTAGGTGGGTGGATGATATTAAAATGGAAGTTAGAGAGATAGGATGGGGTGCTTTGGACTGGACTGTTCTGGCTCTGGATAGGTACCAGTGGATGGCTCTTATGAAAACGGTGATGAACCTTCGGGTTCAATAAAATATTGGGAAGCTGTTAAGTAGCTGCACATCTGGCGGCTTCTCAAGAAGGGCTCAGCTCCATGAAGTCGGTTATGGCTTGGATTCCGACAGAGCTGAAATTGTCTGCAGTGAGACGTCAATAAAAATTAACCTCCGTTCAGCACGCAAGGTCACTAAACGGTGTTTAAAAAATGGTACTTTCCGAGGGCGAAGTAATTGACAACCACCACACCAAGACACTCGTTGAAAAGTGTAATACGAATATATGTATGAATTGATTATTGTGTCATTTAGTGATGCTGTTCTAACTACGTCATCTGGGGTTAGTCGCTGGCTTCCCACCGCGGCAGCCCGGGTTCGATCCCGGGTCTGGTCAAGTGGGATTTGTGGTGGACAAAGTGGCGCTGGGGCAGGTTTTCTCCGAGTACTTCGGTTTCCCCTGCCAATTTTCATTCCACAATCACCCTCACCTATCATCTGGGGCTGGTACAATAGGCCAGAAGTGGCCGCAGTACAAGGGACTTAGTCCCACCCTAGCAATAAAAAAAAACTACGTCATCTACTTTTTCATTCTATGTAAACTCTTGTGTCTGCATAAAATAAAATCCAAGTTGATTGTGTTGCATGTAATAAGCGACTGAACTCAATATATCAATTTATTATATTGAACGCTACATATCTCGATCGTGATTGGCCATCGTCAGGTGTTTACATATATAATCATAAATAAATTGCAGACGTGCCACATCTGATGTCAATGTTCGAGTCACACCGCTGGACGTCATGCTTTTGATCCTGTTACCAAAACTTATTCTGCAGTCTTCTAGGTTATGACACCGTGTAGTCTGGCACATGGGTTCTATCTCCATCTTCAAGGTAAAGGAAACACTTTCATTCTGAAGACGGAAACCGTATATTCCAGAGAAAAGCTGGCTCAAGTGGTAACGCTTCTGACTTGTAATATGAGGTACTCGGTTCGAATCTAGGCTTGAACTCAGGCAATACACACTGTCACCAAGAAATTTCGCGCTTTGCAGTCTGAGCTAATGAATATCTCCATGAAACTAAGCCCTTTTTCAGAAGCTAACAGTTGCTCAGCTACTCAAGAACTTACCAGCAATGTATGGAACGCAGAGGGCCACTGCCGTGTCCAGTCCTTACCCTGAGCCAGATGAGTTCAATCCACACGCTCCCGTCCTGTTCCTTGAAGATACACTACAATACTGTGGGTCCCTTGTTATCACTGCATGGCGCGTCTTCAGGCTGCGGATGGAGGAGACGGCCTCCAGGTATGGAGAGTAGCTGTGAATATATTGAATAAGCAGACGTGGACAGCCGACAACCGGTGGTCCTCTAGCATCAGGTTTGCGTAGGGGCCAACTGGTCCTCGTCGTAAGAAATCGGGTGTTAAGAATCGTTTCAGAAGGCCCCCTGTGCTACAGATAGCATCGTTAAGTCAATTTTACCAGACTTCACGGTGTGAATGAAAGTATCTATTCGGAGAACGTTACGTGTACAGGAAGTGTGACACGCAAGATCCGGTCATCTCTTACGAAATTTAACGTTAAGGAAAATTCTGTCTTCGTGTAGTGCACCGACTCTTCGGAGGAACATATCGCCTCCATCTTCAAGGTCGAAGAATAAGCCAAACAGCAAGCAGAGCACTGCCCTATAGACAAGTGACCCTTGTTCCCGCGTAACAAACACCTACCGCCATCTTGACTGCCCGATGGTGGGAGTGGGGGAGCACACCATTACTCACACTGCCATTAGGCCTGGCCTTTGTTCTGTGGCATGGATGTGAAACCGTGAAGACTTGTTTATTAATCTGTTTCGTGATGTTTGCAGGAAGGATCCCGCAGATGGGGAGCAAAGGTCCGAGGACAACCCCGTCCCCGGGCCGGAAGCGCCCTCACGCGAGAAACATCTGAACGACAACAGCCTTCAAGTTCTTCCTGCGACCAGCACCGAACTTCAATCTGATACTGTAACCTCGCCCACAAACAGCGCATTTATGAACGTGCCCACACAAACAGCAACATCGCGCTCCTCTGGTTTGTATCTGAAACTCTTCGATATCTCGAGACAGTACCAAATATCATGTTTCCAAAAATATATTTGCAGCTAGGGCTCCGAGCGGTGGATCAGTGAGCACCGGTACCCTTTGCGCCCCAAAAATTGTATATTTGGAGGTCATAAATATTTCGTCTTAAATTACAATAACATAACGAATTATGCTTACCCCTAAGTAAAAAAGTTAAGCTATCCATGTAACAGACCGTGAAGGCCCATAGGGTTGTGAGGGTCTCACAATACTAGACAATCGGCTCAAAGATGGCGGCAAGGTTCCCAGCCTTACGCGCCGGATGCCCTTTACTTCTCAAGAAAAATATTTAATTAATTCCTGGTACTCATTTCTGTTAGAGGCTGAGTCGACCTCAGGGTCATAGTGCGGCTGGAAGGATTAGGTCAATTGAAAAAAAAAATCCAATGACCTCATCGGGTCTTGAACCCGCGACTTTCCGGTTTGTAGCATAGCCCTAGTAAATGAAATTAAACTGACAAAGAGCATGATATTAAATGAGACACAGAGACGCCCTCAATGCCGTAACACTTTACGGTCCCCCCCCCACCTCTCCGTACGCTCTGTGACCAACAAAAGCGACAGGCCTAGTGACTGAAGTGAAGCGTGATGTAATAGTAACAAACACCAACTCAGTTCAGTGGCCACCGTTTTCTTCTGACGGAAAGAATAAAATTATCGATACTTAATGAATTGTTTTCGAATTTGACCGTTCGCTTCTTTACAGAACTTACGTACAATAAACACAGGAACACAGTGTTCTCCGCTAATGTCGAGGGTCAGAAGTGTTTGAAAACCCAGTGTAGCCTACGTGTGTCGACATTCGAGGAAATTTTAAATTGTACATCGGAGGAGTTACTTTATCATGTACTTCAGATAATACGTAGAAAACACAATCAATTTCTGATATTTTGTCCGTAATTCGAATCATGAGATATCTGAAACCAACGACGCAACATTTACAACCCTTCCCAATGCACTACGTCATGAATTAAAGCACTACGATTCCTTCCTTCGGGAGCAGTACTTGAATTTCTTACATTCTGCCACGTTTCGCGCGGTTAAAATTAATCCCTTGAGATGTTACGGAGGCCTTGTCGTGATTTAATTAGTCGGACGGTACCTGAGGACAAGGACAGTGTCGAGAATGCCATCTTCTGGGTTGTGGCGCCGTATAGATATTTTGTTAACCGACGTTTCGGAGGTATGTATCTCGTCCATCTTCGGGTTATGAAAAATACGCGAGCGATGAACCTGCTCACGCTGGTGGCGATACATTCCTCCGAAACGTCGGTTAACAAAATATCTACACGGTGCCACATCCCAGAAGACGGCATTCTTCATAGGAACAGCCGTGAAAACCTCAAATCTGTAAACGTCGTTACTGACATTGCAAAGTAAATGCAAGTATTGTCGACACTGGTATGTTATGTTATGTTGCTGTAACTGCTGCAGCCATGTTAAGTCTTGTTCTTTTTCTTCTGAAAGAGGTCTGGCTGCCGATATGAGAAAGACGGCGCAAAGAACTACTGAAACTAAGGACTGTCATTCAGTTCTCTTACGGAACATTTCTTTCACTATCGCATTGACAGCCGAAATGGACTGACACAGAAACTGCATATGCGCCAGCAAACAATTTTCAGTAAACGCGAAATATTTAGCTTTGGGTTCTACGTGCTAATATAAACATTACGCGTTACGTTTGACTTGATTTCACTTGTATTAACTTGTTGTAAAATCAGAATTTTTTTTTTTATTTTCTTAGTGGGGGGTGGCGTCCAGCTGGGTCCACTCGGCACGGCGGCCACTGATTGGCCTATTGTACCTGCCCTGGGTGATTATGATGATGGAGAATTTTGTGGAATGAAGATTGGCAGGGGAAACCGAAGTACTCGGTGAAAACCTACCCCAGCGCCACTTTGTCTACCACAAATCCCAGATCCGGGATCGAACCCGGGCAGCCGCGGTGGGAAGCCAGCCGACTAACCGCTTGAGCTATGACGCGGCATACAATCAGAATACTTAATGTTCTAATTAAAAAAATCCCTTTTATTTCTATATTTCAATCAGGCATTATAATTCCTACGGCTGAAACGTCATGTTGTCGGCACATGGCAGGAGAATTCACTTTTTACGATATCGGAAAACAAAGATGTCGAGAGGGGAAACAGGCAGAATTTCTGAACGAGATAATGCGCTTACAGCAGGGAAAGAGTTGAATAAGAAGCGTTACAAAGACAAATGTTCTAAAAACATATTCAAATTCACGAGTTCGTGGAAATAATTTTTTAAACAGCGCTCGCCATCTGTACCTAAAGTAACAGCGCTCGCCATCTGTACCGAAAGTAACAGCGCTCGCCATCTGTACCGAAAGTAACAGATGCATAATTTGTGTGGCAAGTTAATACAATAAGCTGTTTGTCGACTGAGGTAGAGAGGTAGTTACCCCACATATCTATGAATCCATAAATTCTGATAAAATGTATTTTATAAAATAAATATGAGAGCATGATTTTGCGTAATAAAAGGTTTTAAATCTGATTACGAAACCATGCTCAGTTTAAATTCCATAAGTTTCATAATTCATGTCAAACAAAAACTTCACAACTATTGAACTAGTGCTGTTAGATGTTGATGAAATGCATAACTTCTGTGTTATTTAATGTAGACTATACAAAGCGAAGCATCTTTATGGGGTGTCTTCATTTCAGTACGAACTCTTGCAAGACAAGTTGGAGTCCATTCTCTTTTCGTTTAATCCGAAAGAGTGAGTTCCCTTGCCGAAATGATTATGTTCTCTCGTGTATAGAGAACTGTACTAATAGACAAAGTCATATTTGCTGGAGTTTACTGAAATGATCACTAAATCATTAACTTTAGATGCAACATATATTCATAATCTTTATTTGTCTCTAAATGTCAAGATAAATTTATTCAAGCTTCATTATGATATTTTTTAAACATGCTTACGAACGGAAGTATTCTAAGAATATTCAAGTTCTTCCATATGAGTCCTGATTTCAAAAGGAATGTTCAGTATGTAGTGTGAGATAACACATTCTGAGGGCGACAGGACCCATCAAACTTTGCTGTGCAAGACATTAAGATAACCCAAATCATTTCTCTCGCCCGTGGGCGGTGTTAAGGCGTCACTAAAATGTTCACACCAAACCAAAATGTTCACACTTAAACAAAATATTCGTACTTGACCACAATGTTCATACACGTAAACAAAAAGTGTCGCAACATCATAAAACGTCTCCTTCAATTACCCAATTAATCCAATCATGACTTAAAAGGCTGGTTCAAAATTCTTTATATAGTCGATATTTTCAGATGAATCGTAAAGTTTCTTCTGTCCTTGAATATCTTAGGAGCTCAAAGTCACATTTGGTACACAGTTCCTAAGGATGTGTTATGATTTCAAGTTGCGTTTTGTACTGGTTGTGAATCAATGTTATTGCAGCAGGGGCAAAATCATTGATCCATGCCAGATACCAGGTTCCCTCAGCGGTTTGCTAAGATAATTGTTCTTTGGGTGTGACACCATGTAGTGATAGACGGATACCAACCAATCTCTTGCCTCCATCTTCAGGGTAGAAGGTAAAGATGCGACGTTAAAATGGAGGGCCATATGAGGAAAGACAAGATCCATGACGAAGAATGAACTAATAGGAACCGCTGGTTCTTAAAAGGAGTATCTTGTAAGGGGAAGGGGCCAAAAGGAAAAGAAATGTAGAAACATAGAGAAGGTGGGAAACAACAGAAGCGAGAGATGAAGAATAATAACAAGAACAAAACAAGGACAATGATATTAATAAAATTAAACTAAAAATATAGGAATATTGGGTTGGAGAAAAAACGTAGAGGGTACTAGTAACCCTAAATATGGCTGACTACTAATTGTCACATCCCAGAGGACAATAACCTTGATTCGTGTAACTCACTAACCATTCCACACGAAGCATATTCTACCCGCAGCAAAATACAGTAGCAGCGTTGCTTGAAACAACAACAATCTTACAGTAGACGGCAGTGAATTTAACCTTTCCCCTACTGAGTTTCAATTCAACAAAGAAAAGAATTTCATTTATACATTTCCACGGAAGCATACCAGTCGATACAAAGATCTTCACAACATAATACCAACAATGAAATAAATCTGGTTGCTTCAGTCTCAAATGTATTCTTTCTTCGTTATATTTCCAAATTTTCTGCCTCAGTCACCTCCCTCCTATCTGCGAATACACTCCTGGTAACGAATTATTTGCACGAAAAGCTACTAGAATACAAGATGTAACATTCGTGCTCGAAACCATGACAAGCTTGTCTGAAGGTGTCAAACAGTTGTTTAAAACGTAGCTTTATTTTTAAAGGTTCCGAAAAATCTACCTTCAATGATTATTTGTGCATTACTTGGAAGTTGATTTAATTTAGCGTCCATTTTCCGGGCGAAACACTACGACATGCAAACGCGAGTTCCTCCATTTCTACACTTAAACACCATTATCTGTGTGCTCTAACCAATCATACTGCTTTTTCGGTATATGTCAACGGGCCCTGATCCCCACCCCCCTCTGTGGTCTAGCGGTCAGAGTTCCTGGCTAAAAATCCAGAGGTCCCGGGTTCGATTCCCGTCGCTACCACCAGATTTTCTGAGAAGTAGTGGGTCTGGAACGGGGTCCACTCATCCTCGTGAGGATAATTGAGGAGCTATTTCAAGGAAATAGCGGCTCCGGTCTAGAAAATCGAGATTAATGACCGTGGGGATCCGTTACGCTGACCACGTGACATTCTCCATCCGCTAAAGTTGGCATTAACTCCGCCGACAAGCGGCGGTCGTTCGGTCGGTATAGTTCGCTTGCGGACTACAGGCCACGGAGTTTGTTTTTTCTCAACGGGCTCTGATACTGCGACAATTAGGATTTATTTTCAAGCATTGATGACTTCTGTTCAATCAATTTCAACAAAGTAATGATATTAAGTCCACGAATTTTACATTCCTAAATATTCGTAACGCTAAACTTTTTTCCCTTTTTCAGATAAAAATAGCTTGCCACAAATCTCAGTTCTCTTCATTAATGCAACACAAACACAGATACTCCATCATTTTCAATTCTGCACATCCTTACATGTACAAAGTCACACGGTTCGTTTGTTTATGAAACGAGTCAGTCGTAATAGTGCATTAATTCAATAACTTTAAATCCAAAGCAAATATCAAACTTCAGCTTACATTTTATAGGCACGTGGAGGAGATGGGAAGCGTTTTTATAATAGCACTTAAAAGACACGAGCTAACCAAAGTCATAAACAATAATGAGACAATAACAGATGCATAAGCACGGTCTATATCCAGGTTATATGCCTTCGGGTTTCTATCTAACAACAATGGAATTGTTAGACGCCTTAACACATCAATGTAGGCCATGCAAGCGAGACCTTCAATTGTTATACGAATTATTATCTTCATATAAGTACGAATGACAATAATATTATTAAAAAGAAAATAATTTGCTATATAAATAAACTGTATCAGGGTTCTCCTGTCTGCATCATGTCACTAGAGATATAGTGCCAAGAAATGTGTGAGATTAATGACAATAATTATTATTATTATTATTATTATTATTATTATTATTACGATAGAAGTATTGATATGGTGCATTAATTTTCTATGTGTTCCCCCAAATTTATTATTCTATACCGAAGTACGTAAAATTTAAAATAATGTATAAAATAAAGGCAGCTATTATCCTATTTCTTCTCTCATAACTATAAATTATAAGTTTACAGACTGTTCTATAACAAAATGGTGGAATAAAAATCACAGTTTAATTGATGATTAAGAAAATGGTTAGTATATCAACTGAAAATAATTTCTCTTCACATATTTCTTATATTAAATCCACATCTGTTGTGTTATTCCCTGTTACTTATGGACAATAATCGCCATAGACAATAGACTGCGAGTCAAATCCTATTGTAATAGCAATTTCTGAAATGTTAACGAGTCGGAATATGGTTGTATACTGAAGTGATATTATCATTCCAACTGAGATAAGTACAATAAAGGAATGTCAACATACTGGGTTCAGTTCTCTTATCAGCAACGTAGCTATTTGCTCTTCTTAACACTCCGTTTATCACAAGCACACTCCTTCAGACCGCAACATCCCCCTCCTCCCGTTCATATTGAGACAAGATACCACGAACCTTGTGTAATTCATATAATGTAAAAGCACTATTCAAAGAAAGTAAAACGCATCTCCTTTACAAACGCTGTATTTGTACTGTGTAATGATATTGTGGCTGTTTAGTGTCAGAATTACAAGAAACACGTCGTGCGGGGAAAATGGAGAATTTCTTAATATTAAAGCACAGTGCTTTAAAAGAGGGGGGGTGCCTCTATGTTCTAGTGGTCAGGGTTCCTGGCTACAGATCCAGAGGTCCCGGGTTCGATTCCCGGTGCTATCAGATGTTCTGAAAAGTTCAGCCTCATGAGGATAATTGAGGAGCTATTTCAAAGACATAGTGGCTCCGGTCTAAAAAGCCGAGATTAACGGCCGTGGGGATCCGTTGCGCTGACCACACGACATCCTCTACCTGCTAAAGTTGGCACTAACTTCGCCGACAAGCTGCGGCCGCTCGGTCGGTATAGTTCGTTTGTGGACTACAGGCCACGGATTTTCTTTTTTGGCTTTAAATGGGTCAGAAAAATGCGCATGCGTGCTGTAATGGTACATTGATTCAAACATTTGAATAAGAATACGACGGAAGGGGCTGCCTCAGCTCAGGCGGTTAGTCATAGGGGTCGTAGGCTTCCCATAGCGGCGGTCCGGGCTCGATCCCAGGTCAGAAAGTGTGAGATTTGTGGTGGACAAAGTGGCACTGGGGAAAGTTTTCTCCGAGTACTGCGTTTTCCCCTGCCAATTCTCGTTCCATCAGATGTTTCACATCCAGCAATCGCTGTTATCATCGACGCTATATAGGCGTCATAGTGACAGCATCGCTAAACAACAAAGCAAGAAGCGACATGGCGTTTCTTGATTGAGCACTACAGAAAGTTCATGTATCACGTATGCTATCCCCGTAATCAGTTCTTACACAACGGTACTCGGTACGCCACTCCTCGTTGCGATTGGGATATAAACGTGTCGCAAGTACCCCCGCACTCTCTCCTTCCAACAGGACACCCACGTCCATGCCCAAGCTAATTTCATCAGTCGCTTCCACCATATCAGCCATTCGCATCCGTCGAGCCTGGGACCGCGAGCCCACAGCTGCACGACAATTACTCCTAATTTGATTTAATGATCCAGAAGGAAGGACACAAACCTTGAAGTCACATGAGTTCTGGAGTGTACTGTGTCCATCTGAAACAGTTTTTCGGGAAAATGGGTTTGAAATCTAGGAATCAACTACAGTTTTGATGTGAGTCAGAACAAACCGCATGCTACACAGTACGGAGAAACATTCGCCCAGAAGTGGAGGCAGGACACTACAGCACTCATAAGATGGGTTTTGTCTGGATACAACCAACTTACTAATAAGAAATAATGAGGTTTCAGTGTGTCGCTCCGTCTCAGTCTTCAGGTAGAAAGAGACAGTATGGGAGGGAGGTATATTACAGAGTACCGACATCAACACCACAACCCCTGTAGCGGAAGGGAGGTAGCCAGACCTATCATCCCCCTTTGGATTTTTGTAAAACTTAAAAATTGCAACAAAGAAGGAAATATTTAAAATCTTAGTGCAAATGACTGAAAATTATTTCTTGCATTATACCCATTCTAGGGCGACCACTGGAAACAGTCTGACATGCCTTAAACGTGAGCTTATGTGAAAATTTTCTGGCCGTCGCCCCTTTGAAAATGTCCTCACGGCGCCCATTACATTACATTACATTACATTACACTACACTACACTATATTGCACTACATTACACTAGGCTACACTATACTGCACTATATTACACTACATTACATTAGACTACACTATACTGCGCTACATTACACTAGGCTACACTATACTGCACTATATTACACTACATTACATTAGACTACACTATACTGCGCTACATTACACTAGGCTACACTATACTGCACTATATTACACTACATTACATTAGACTACACTATACTGCGCTACATTACACTAGACTACACTATACTGCACTACATTACACCAGACTACACTATATTGCACTACATTACACTATACTGCACTAGATTACACTACACTATACTGCACTACACTACACTATACTGCACTACATTACACTATACTACACTATACTGCACTACATTACACTACACTACACTATATATCACTACATCACATTACACTACACTGCACTACACTATATTTCACTACGTTACACTAGGCCCAGTGATAAAGCCCAGTTCTATATAAGAGTTCCCACACAGTCAATACTCTTTCCTGGAGAGGCTGAGAAAAACCTATCTTGTCTGGGGGGGCAAGGGAAATCATGTAAAATTCCGTATGATTTGATGTTCTAACAGCGATAGTTATGAAGCGTACTATCTCCTGGGACATAACGCCGTGTAATCCGTTGGAAATCAACTGACGTTTCGGTGGAACATATCGACTCCTCCTTCAGGACTTTATTCAACAAACCTGAAGATGACGGTGACATGATCCTCCGAAACGTCGGTTGACTTTCTTCGGAGTACACAGCGTTATATCCCAGAAGGTACAACTCTTCATGCAAAACTCTTACGTGGAAACACTGAAGAAATCCGCGACAAACTGCGTTGCCTGGAAGGAGAGAAATCACAGAAAATCTCGTACAATCTCGCCGGAAGGGACGGTGCATAACCAGCCGACAACTGAAGATGAGACATCCTGAACACGTAGCAGGAATGGTAACCCCCTTCGACCTTCCTCTAATCAAGTAGCCAGGCCACAGAGCTACATGAAACACATGGCAGTCAGAACATTCTTTTCTAAAAAATTCATTGATTTCATTGAGAAGCTAACAGTCGCTCAGCTGGTCAGGGCATTCCCTGGAAGATTCGTTGCCGTGTCCACAAGAGCCCGCAAGAAGAGAATGTCGACAACAAACGAACACTAACGTCCGGAAATTCGACCTTCAGCCCCCGCGAAGAATGCAGAGCGCTTGGTGGGAGAACTGGCCAGACTACCTGGCCCGCTCACTCAGTGCCTTGTTGGTGAGCAGCACGGCAGCCGAGTTTCCAGGTGCAGCTGAAGCGTAAGTGACGCCTTTCTGTTTCGTGCTCCACTGGTATGCTGAACAAGTGATATGTTGTCTATGGTTCATGTCCCGTAGGTATGCTGAACAGGTGATGTGTTGTCTATGGTTCATGTCCCGTAGGTATGCTGAACAAGTGATGTGTTGTCTATGGTTCATGTCCTGTAGGTATGCTGAACAAGTGATGTGTTGTCTATGCTTCATGCCCCATAAGTATGCTGAACAAGTGACGTATGTATATGGTTCATGCCCCGTAGGTATGCTGATCAAGTGACATGTTTCTATGGTTCATGCCCCGTAGGTATGCTGAACAAGTGATGTGTTGTCTATGCTTCATGCCCCATAAGTATGCTGAACAAGTGACGTATGTGTATGGTTCATGCCCCGTAGGTATGCTGATCAAGTGACATATTTCTATGGTTCATGCCCCGTAGGTATGCTGAACAAGTTATGTTTGTCTATGGTTCATACCCCGTAGGTATGCTGAACAAGTGACGTGTGTCTATGGTTCATACCTCGTAGGTATGCAGGACAAATTATGTATATCTACGGTCCCCCCCCCTTGGTATTCTGAACAGTCGGTCACAGTAGCCGCGCCATAGCTCAAGCGGTTAGTCGCTGGCTTCCCACCGCGGCGGCCCGGGTTCGATCCCGGGTCTCGTCAAGTGGGATTTGTGGTGGACGAAGTGGCGCTAGGGCGGGTTTTCTCCGAGTACTTCGGTTTCCCCTGCCAATCTTCATTCCGCCAAATTCTCCATCATTATAATCACCCGGGGCAGGCTCAATATGCCAATCAGTGGCCGCCGTGCCGAGTGGACCCAGGACACGATCCCCCACTAAGCGAATAAAAAAAATCATGAATTGTCTTCGCTTCTCGGAAGCTGGGATCGTGGGTTCTAATCTCTCACTCAAGGCATGGATGTTTTGTTGTGTGTGTGTCTTGTGTCTGTGTATGCGTTTATTCTATGTTTGTGTTGTCCTGTGTCTAAGTAGCGGCCTTGCGACAGGCTGATCACTCGTCCAAGGGGTCCTACCGACTGTGAAAAATGATTACGGAACTGTGTCTGGGCCCAGAATGTGTTGGAAGAGCCTCTGAAAAAAACGGTATGTTGAACGAGTAAGTGATGTGTGTCAATGGTTCATGCCCCGTAGGTATGTTGAACAAGTGATGTGTTGTTCGTGGTTCACGCGCCGTAGGTATGTTGAACAAGTGACATGCGTCTGTGGTTCTTGCCCCGTAGGTATGCTGGACAACTGATGTGTTGTCTATGGTTCATGCTCCGTAGGTATGTCGAACAAGTGACATGTGTCTATGGTTCATGCTCCGTAGGTATGCTGGACAAGTGATGTGTTGTCTATGGTTCATGCTCCGTAGGTATGCTGAACAAGAGATGTGTTGTTCATGGTTCACTCCCCGTAGGTATGTCGAACAAGTGACATGCGTCTGTGGTTCTTGTCCCGTAGGTATATTGGACAAGTGATGTGTTGTCTATGGTTCATGTCCCGTAGGTATGCTGAACGAGTAAGTGATGTTTGCCTATAATTCACAGACAGACGACTGTATTACTTCCCCAGTGTGAATTCGTTTCGCAGAAACCAATGCTCGTTTAGAGGACGCTGTATTTGTCTTGCAAAAAGAAAATCTCGCCGACCAATATGTGTAACCCGTAGGCACACGCCACGGTGACTGCGTATCGTTGGATATGAAAACACTGTTCTCAAATACATGACCCATGAGTCATTCATTATTGGTCAATTAGGTTGGAGCGCTTTAGTGGTCACTCAAGACATGAAGAACGTCGTCATCAGAGAGTGACTCACTGATAGTGATGTCTCTACCTGCCTGCTTAGCTCTGTTGTCGCCACAATGATTCATCAGGCAGTAATGCTGCTATGTTCACTCAGAACAACATATCATTTGCCTAAAGCATTTCGGAGGTTACGTCACGCCTTTAACTGACAACTACGGAAGAGAATTCTTGTGAGCTAGTCAAAGTCCACGGTATGAAGATTCGGTTCCCCATTCCTGTGCTCAAAATAGAATCTGGTAGCTTTTTAATTATGACGTAAGATCCCATCGATGACGTGCTATCAAATGTGTTTCAGACACAGGTTAGAAGCCCGTCTTCAATATTCCGGAATTCCATGACGGTAAATGCAGAATCAAATTAAACAAGAAAGCAGTCTTCTGGGATTTGGCACCGTGTATATGTGGTGTTAACCGACGTTTCGGNCAAGTTAGGAAACGTGAGATTTGAGTTCCCATGGGAGGGGATATGAAGGTTACCGCCTTCTGGAATATCAGACCGTGTGTAGCCAGGTAAACATATGCCAACGTTTTGGATAACCTGAAGATGAAGACAGCAGGTTCCTCCGAGATGTTCGTATATATTAATCATGCCACGCGGTATCACAGTTTTGGCTCTAACGCTCTAATATTGTCTCTACAATCCAAATTCGTGAGCACCAACTATTGAAAATCTCCATCCAGGAACCCATAGTCGGTCAGCGTCTGCTCAGTTTACCAGTTTATGCCGCACAAAAGTGTGTATTGTTTTATTTTCTCGAAAGGTAGAACATTCAGGAACAAATACACTTGAAATAAAACGTACGGTTTCAGCATCTGGCACAGCTTTAATTGAAATATATTTTGCTCAAAAATTTATCAACTGACGCTAGATGTACGCAGAGAAACGTACGTGGATCTTCTTGCAAGGCGCCCACTTCAGTTGTCCAATTCCAAGTAAATCTCATATATGACCACAGGTGTTGCAAACATATAAAATGAGTGAAGGTAAAGCTATCCCTGTAACAGACCCTGCACGCCCATAGGGTTGTGAGATGTTGAGGGTCCCGCATTTTCTAGAAAATCGGCTCACAGATGGCGGTTAGGTCAGCCTCACACCCCGGCCGCCCTTTACCCCAGGAAAATTCCTGGCACTCATTTCTGATAGAGGCTGAGTCGGCCCTAGGGCTTTAGTGCGACTGGAAGGATTAGGTCAACTTAAAAGTCCAATGACCTCATCGGGAATCGAACCCTCGACCTACCGGCTTGTAGCATAATGCCTCAACCAACTACGCTGCCCTCTTAGCAAACATTTGCAGTATCGTATAAGATTTGAGGTTTTCACGGCGGTGATTATCAAAAATGCCGTCTTCTGGGTTGTGGCACCGTGTAGATCTTGTGTGAACCGACGTTTGAGAGGAACGTCGGTTCACATAAGATCTACACGGCGCTACATCCTAGAAGACGGCATTCTTAATATGCAGTATCACATTTCATAAAAATCTGTTCAGCGCTTCTCCAGTTGTTACATGCAGACAGATGGACAGACATGGGAAACTAAGGAAGGACTTCTTAAAGGTTTTAATTCGGGAATGCCCCGAAACTCGCGGGATATTTTACAAATGTGTACAGATCTGCATATCTGAATTTCTTCGGTGTGTATTTAGTAATACTACAGTTATGTTCAGTATCACTCTCTTTGTGGACTCTGTCCATCGTCTGGTATTCCTAACTAAGCACAAGATTTCGGAAACTGGATTTGTTTCCACCCTCAGGTGAAAAGGGGGACAGTAACTATTGATCTGACACTTCTGGAAAGAACTAAGATCAATCATTGAACCCAGTCTGTCGATTATGAAACTGTAAATTATGATTTCAGATCACCCGAAATGGAAGGCCAATCCGAGAAGCTAAACACCGCTTTCCTTGAAGCGATCTGGTCAGGCGATTTCAAGCACGCCAAGAAATTACTCAACGAGGGGGCGGACATCGAGACTGTTAATGAGTTCGGCGAGAACGCTCTTCGCATAGCGGCCCAGGACGGAAGCGTCGAGTGCATACGGCTGTTGGTAGAGCGGGGAGCCGACCTCAACTCCAAGAACGAGCAGGGAGTCACAGCTCTCCACACCGCTACTATTTTCAAAGCTCTGGGATGCGTCAAATTTCTGCTGGACAAAGGAGCCGACGTCAATGCTCGGGACTTGGAAGGCGTCACGTCACTGCACATAGCCGCGCTCAACGAGCATTTTGACTGCGTCAGGTTGCTCCTTGAAAAGGGAGCTGATGTCGGGGTGAAGAGCACGGGAGGCTGGACCCCCCTGCACACAGTGGCACAGAGTGGACACTGGGATTGCGTAAAAATGCTCCTCGAGAACGGAGCCAGTCCCAACGAGAAGACGACAGATGACGGGTGGACCCCGCTGCACGTCGCTACGGAGAAGGGTCACACAAATTGCGTGCTCCTGCTACTGCAACACGGAGCAAATGTGGACTCCAATATCCTGCACGTTGCATCTCAGGACTCGCTAGAAGTCCTCCTGAAGAACAAGGCAAACGCCAACTCGAAGGACAGCAGAGGATACACTGTCCTTCACACAGTGGCCGAGAAGGGGAACGTGAGGTCGCTAGAGACACTGCTCAAGTACAACGCAGATATTCACGCAGCAACACCTGACGGCGAAACAGCGCTCCACATATCCGCGTCCAGCGGGCGTCTCGAGTGCGTCATGATACTGCTCAAGAAGGGCGCCAATGTTCATGCCAAGAACTGCTTAGGACTAACCGCCCTCCACAAAGCAGCTGAAGAAGGGCATGTGGACTGCGTGAAGGCGCTGGTGGAGAAGGGAACAAAGGTGGATTCGAGAGACGAGAAATGTGAGACTCCACTTCACAAAGCTCTCGAGAGAGGGCACCTCAAGTGTGCTGAGTTGCTGTTGCGTCACAGGGCGGACAAACACGCCACAACCAGATACGGACATTCCGCTCTGCACAGAGCTGCGAGGTACGGCCACTGGGACTGTGTTAAGATGCTAATCGACAAGGGCGTGGATGTGCAAATGAAGAGTGACCTGGGTAACACGGCGCTGTACGTAGCTGCGCAGAACGGACACTTAGACTGCACCAAGATCCTCATAGAGAGCGGAGCCGATGTGAACGACAAGAGTAAGGGTGGTTGGACAGCATTGCACATAGCGTCGCAGAACGGACACCTCGACGTCGTGAAACTCCTGCTTTTAAATGGCGCCAATGTCAAGACAAAGAGCACTGGCGGACTGACGCCTCTCCATGTCGCGTCTCACAGTGGTTACTCGGATTGTGTGCTGGCGCTTATCAAGAAGGGTACCGACGTGAATGCTAGAGCAACAGGTGGCTGGACTCCTCTGCACCGCGCGTCGCAAAGTGGCAAAGTGAACTGCGTCGAGACGTTGCTCAAGAACGGAGCTGCTATTAATCAAGCAACGGACGGTGAACAGTTTACTGCACTGTACATAGCGGCACAGAACGGACACTTTGAGGTGCTTAGTCTGTTGCTTGAGAACGGAGCGGACCTGACCATGAAGGCCAGAGGTAAATGGTGGCCTCTGCATATTGCTGCCCAAAATGGACACCTCAGCTGTGCTGAAGAGCTGCTAGAGAAGGGTGCGGTAGTGGACATCAAGAGTTCTGCAGGTTGGACTCCACTGCACTGCGCGGCGCATGGGGGGAGGCTGGCAACACTCAAACTGTTGTTGCACAGTGGAGCCAAGTTCGACACACGCACGATGGACGGGAAAACAGCTCTGGACTTGGCCACTGCGCAGAACCACGCAGATTGCATCAGCGTTCTTAACAAGAAGAGGGCTGCCAGAGTGACCAGAAGGAAGTAACACGCCAATCCGCTGGGGGCAGCGCTGTTAAGCACCGCATATTTCTTACCTCCTAACACAATGACCAGCCTTTCATGTTTCATGAACTTATGAACTCATTCAGACGCAATGTACTACTTAATCTCAAAACATATTTTTGTGGTAATATAAATAGTTCCCCTGTCAGCTAAAACTGTTTTGTAGCGCGAAATCACATATTAAGTTACACACGATTATGTAAACAAATGAAGTATCTGTTATCGAAATTTAATTCAGCACAGAAAGTACTTAATCACCACGTGTACTTTCTTAGTGGTGGTTGCAGGCCCTGCGTTAAAACCAGCGTAGCAGCTTGGAAAGTCGCCTGCAGTGTCCCTGTGCATCACCACGTGTACTTTCGTAGTGGTGGTTGCAGGCCCTGCGTTAAAACCAGCTTAGCAGCGTGGAAAGTCGCCTGCAGTGTCCCTGTGCATCACCACGTGTACTTTCGTAGTGGTGGTTGCAGGCCCTGCGTTAAAACCAGCTCAGCAGCGTGGAAAGTCGCCTGTAGTGTCCCTGTTGCACTGATTCCATTTGCAACACACGTACTACCGCAAAGGGTGTGAAGTGCCTTAACGCCTGCAGGTCGAAACCAGAAATTCACGTACGTGTCACACATCATACCTACTTGTAACAGACACTTGAAAACTCAATGACACGTGGCGGACTCAAGGCAGTGAGCGTGAGACCAGTCTGCTTGAATGTGACACCATGCAGTTCGGTAGATAGGTATCAACTTTTCCGAGGAACCTGCATCCTCCATCTTCAAGGTATAAGTGTATTTTTATTGCTAGTGGGTTGGGACTAAGTCCCTTGTACTGCGGCCACTTCTGGCCTATTGTACCAGCCCCAGATGATAGGTGAGGGTGATTGTGGAGCAATTGGTTGAATGAAGATTGGCAGGGGAAACCGAAGTACTCCGAGAAAACCTGCCCCAGCGCCACTTTGTCCACCACAAATCCCACTTGACCACACCCGGAATCGAACACGGGCCGCCGCGGTGAGAAGCTACCGACTAACCGCTTGTAAGTAAAAGTGTAACCCCTCAGAAAAGGAGAGTTGAGTAATAGAGAGGAAATGATGTCCTCTCTTCCATAAATCGCTGACCACATTCTCCTTCACGGGTTACTCTTCTACCCTGAATATGATAGCAGCAGGTTCCTCCGAAACGTTTATATCTGGCTACAAAACTGCACGGCATCACACCCAAAATACTATAACGTTCAACCTTAGGTATCAAGATACGGGGAAAAACATTTTAAATTTGTGTTTTGCTCTTGTGTCTCTTAATGTTAATACGTTTGAAGATTACTCTTATGAAATGTTCTCGAAACTACCCATCAGGAGAAATGTTATACGGGCGTGTCCCTCCTCTGCATCGTAAATATGAGCTTAAAACAGAGCGAATTAACTTCATTATTTCTCTGTTGGATCTGATGTTCTCACTCCGGTGTGTGGCAAAGCCGTGTAGTTCGGAGACAAGCCCGACATTTCGGAGGAATATACAGCCTCCATCTATAGGATAGAAGAGTAAGCCAAGTATGAAATCAACAGATGGGACAAGCTAAGCGAACAGCGTGTGAAAGGATGAGATATGTGTCTCCGAAACGTCGGGCTGTCTTCATTATTTCTTCCTGTTTAACACTGATATGAAATGTTACAAACTGACTGTTACATTTTTAACTAGAAGCCTTTGTGTGTTTTGTATATCGCGTTTTTGTGTTTCGATATTTTGAATCTTAATTATGTATTTCATTAATACAGGATTCCCCTGATTGCTGTGTTGCGTGTTTCAGATCCTATCTCACAGACGAAACACCGGGTTGTTACTTAGCTACTAGGCTACAGGATGTCATAATCCTGAAGACTACACACAGATACAGACTGTACTTGTATGTCGAACTTTCACCGCTGTGAAAACCGAACATCTCACTTTTCATGTCTTAGTTATCACTCCCTAGCCCTTCCTGAAACGTCAATCTGGACGTTTTTCTCTGCATTTCAATTAAAAATGTAGATGTAAAAGTATACATTGCACACTGAACAGGAGGAAATATAAATGGAAGGATCAAGACCACGATGAACGCTTCCTGTAAGAACCAAACATTAAATTCACAAGCACCTGTTCACTGTCAGGTGATCGAACTCAGTGCTAGGACTTCCCTGTGCGCTGTCATTACGCGTCTGTGCAGATCAAAGTCTTCTGGAATGTAACATCGTGTAGTCCGGTAAACTCAATTAGTGTTTCGGCACAAAATTCTGCCTTCGTCTTCAGGGTTTGAAAGTGACCTAAGAAAATAGCAAGTTATATTCCAGATACTATGTACATGTGATACAAAATAAGACTGTACTACATTCAAAGAATAAAACATCTCTGATTGAAACGAGGCCTAAGTGAATTCCTAATTTTCTTATTTATTATTTTCTTAACTGTGACCCTTCTCAGAAACAACTGAACCATTCATGTTCGTGCAGACTGACCTGTAATGGTGAAATGCTCTGAGAGCACATTCAGTTAAAAGGTAAAGCTATCCCTGTAGAAGACCACGGAGGCCCATAGGGTTGTGAGACGTCGAGGCTCCCACATTTTCTCTACACAATCAACCCACAGATAGAGGTGAGGTTGCCAGCCTTACTCGTCTGCTGCCCTTTACCCCCAGGAAGATTCCTGGTACTCATTTCTGGTAGAGGCTGAGTTGACTCCAGGGACATAGTGCAGCCGGCAGGATTAGGTAAATGAAAAAAATACACCTCATGGGGACTCGAGCCCGCTACCTTCCAGCTTGTGGCATAGTGCCTCAACCAACTACGCTACCGCGAAGCACGTTGAGTTATATTTAATTAAATGTATGTATGTCTACATACACGGCCATGAGGATGTTACAGTTAAGGTGGGAGGAACCAACAGTTAAAGAGACTTTCGTGGTCTTCGCGTATGTTCAGAAAGCCACTGTTCCCTGCTCAGTAATCTTCGCATAAGTTCGGAAATCAAATAAGGAGACGTATGCACAGCATCGCTTTGGTTTAATTGTCTCTAAAACCGTAAGGCTTAGAGGAAAAGCGTTTTGGAATGAAACTTATTTCATTTTCCTGTACAATGTAATTTCGAAATATTTTCACTCCGATAAATATTCAGCGAGTTGCGCTTGACTTACGAGCAGAAACGCGTTTAGGTCTTCATGTCAAGCGTCTGTTGTCTTCTTTTTCGGTTTGAACCAAACTCAGAATCTGCAGATAACTTTTGCTAATACTCTCCAATTCCAAATTTCATTAAAAGCGTTTCAGTGGTTCTAGAGTTTCGTCCTGCCCACAGACGGACGGAGTGCATTCAGGTGGCGTTGCTAGGGTTGCCAGGCGCATGACCGTTAACCCCACAAGCGTGTGCGACACACCGTATGCATCCGCTCAGTTACATGCATCTAGCGGGAATTTAAGCGGGGATATTTAAATCCCTCCCGGTGCTTTATTTTTGCAAGCATTGAAGGTTTTGTGCAGACATTTACCTAAATATTTTTAAATAACGAAATCGCTATTTAAAAAATTCCAAAAAATTATATTATATTTACAATTGTTTACAGTTCACTACTATAAATGTGTACTTACATTTTGTCAAGCAATTTCTTTTTCTCAGCTCTCCATATCCAGTGTCTAGTAGTTCAACTTGGTGTGGTATTGCTCAAAACAGGCGTCTAGGCAGAGAGACGGTGCCCTAGGCAGTTTTTACACGAATATCTGGTTTGTTTTCTCTTTCCGTTTTTATGTTTCGGTTTTGGGATTTTCTTGAATGAAATGCTGTCCCGTCAATCTCGTACATTCCGGGTCGGTATGGGAAGGAAGCCGTTTGCACATTTCTAATTCTGTCCATGGGATATTGCTGTGATTTTATTCACTAAGTTTATTCTGAATAACAGATGATCTTTCTTGTTACCAGCCTTGCAGTACAGAATGTAAGCATTCAACGCTGCCGTATTCACAAAGTGGTTGAATAATTTCTTGTCAGCCTAGCCTAGCCTCGCCTCGCGCCGTCTCGCTTCGTCTAACGTCAAGTTACGTCAAGCCACGTCAAGTCACGCCAAGTCACGTCAAGTCACGCCAAGTCACGTCAAGTCACGCCAAGTCACGTCAAGTCACGCCAAGTCACGTCAAGTCACGCCAAGTCACGTCAAGTCACGCCAAGTCACGTCAATTCACGTCACCTCAACTTACCTCACCTCACCTAACAGCAGGGAATGGTAGCCCTAAGTTAATGTTTGATACGCACAAGTCTACTGCGCAAACCTAACCTAACCTAACCAAACCTAGCCTAGCATAGCCTAGCCTAACCTAGCCTCGCCTCGCCTCACGCCAACTCACGTCATATCACGCCAAGTCACGTCACGTCACCTCACCTCACCTCACCTCACCTCACCTCACTTCCTCAACTCACCTCACTTCCTCACTTCACCTCACCTCACCTCACATAACTTAACAGCAGGGAATGGTACCCCTCAGTTACTCATTGATGCTTACAAGTATACTGGGCAAACCTAACCTAACCTAATTTTACCTAATCTAGCCTACCCTAGCCTAGCCTAGCCTAGCCTAGCTTAGTCTGGCCTCGCCTCGCCTAACGTCAAGTCACGTCAAATCACAAGTCACATCATGCCACGCCGAGTAACGACAAGACTCGTCAAGTTAAGTCAAGTCACGCAAAGTCACGCCAAGTCACGCAAAGTCACGCCAAGTCTCGCAAAGTCACGTCAAGTCACATCATGTCACGCCGAGACACGCCAAGACACGTCGTCAAGTCAAGTTACGTCAAGTCACGCTAAGTCACGCTAAGTCACGTCACCTCACTTCACATCACCTCACGTAACTTAAGAGTAGGGAATGGTAGCCCTCACTTGCTGATGGATGCGCACAAGTCTACTGCGCAAACCTAACCTAACCTAACCTACCCTAACCTAACTTAACCTAACCTAGCTTAACCTAACCCAACCTAACATAATGTAACCTAACGTATTCTACCCCAGCCTAGCCTAGTCTAACATTGCCTCGCCTCGCCAAACGTCAATTTACGTCAAGTCACGCCAAGAAACCTCAAGTCACGTCAAGTCACGTCAAATCACGTCAAGTCACGCAAAGTCACGTCAAGTCACATCATGTCACGCCGAGTAACGACAAGACACGTCAAGTTAAGTCAAGTCACGCAAAGTCTCGTCAACTCACATCATGTATCGCCAAGTCACGCCAAGACACGTGGTCACGTCAAGTCACGCCAAGTCACGCTAATTCACGTCACCTCACTTCACCTCACCTCACGTCACCTCATCTCACCTCACGTAAAATAAGAGAAGGGAATGGTACCCCTCACTTGCTGATGGATGCGCACAAATCTACTGCGCAAACCTAACCTAACCTAACCTACCCTAACCTAACTTAACCTAACCTAGCTTAACCTAACTCAACCTAACCTAACCTAACCTAACATAATGTAACCTAACGTATTCTACCCCAGCCTAGCCTAGTTTAACATTGCCTCGCCTCGCCAAACGTCAATTTACGTCAAGTCACGCCAAGAAACCTCAAGTCACGTCAAGTCACGTCAAATCACGTCAAGTCACGCAAAGTCACGTCAAGTCACATCATGTCACGCCGAGTAACGACAAGACACGTCAAGTTAAGTCAAGTCACGCAAAGTCACGCCAAGTCTCGCAAAGTCACGAAAAGTCACATCTTGTCACGCCGAGTTACGCCAAGACACGTCGTCACGTCAAGTTACGTCAAGTCACGCTAAGTCACGTCAAGTCACGCTAAGTCACGCCAAGTCACGTCACCTCACATCATCTCACCTCACGTCACCTCACCTCACGTACATTAAGAGTAGGGAATGGTACCCCTCATTTGCTGATGGATGCGCACAAGTGTACTGCGCAAACTTAACCTAACCTGACCTAACCTACCCTAACCTAACCTAGCTTAACCTAACCCAACCTAACCTAACCGAACCTAACCTAATCTAACCTAACGTATTCTACCCCAGCCTAGCCTAGTCTAACATTGCCTCGCCTCGCCTCACGTCAATTTACGTCAAGTCACGCCAAGAAACCTCAAGACACGTCAAGTCACGTCAAATCACGTCAATTCACGCAAAGTCACGTCAAGTCACATCATGTCACGCCGAGTAACGACAAGACACATCAAGTTAAGTCAAGTCAAGTCACGCAAAGTCAAGCCAAGTCTCGCAAAGTCACGAAAAGTCACATCATGTCACGCCGAGTTACGCCAAGACACGTCGTCACGTCAAGTTACGTCAAGTCACGCTAAGTCACGTCAAGTCACGCTAAGTCACGCCAAGTCACGTCACCTCACATCATCTCACCTCACGTCACCTCACCTCACGTACATTAAGAGTAGGGAATGGTACCCCTCATTTGCTGATGGATGCGCACAAGTGTACTGCGCAAACTTAACCTAACCTGACCTAACCTACCCTAACCTAACCTAGCTTAACCTAACCCAACCTAACCTAACCGAACCTAACCTAATCTAACCTAACGTATTCTACCCCAGCCTAGCCTAGTCTAACATTGCCTCGCCTCGCCTCACGTCAATTTACGTCAAGTCACGCCAAGAAACCTCAAGAAACGTCAAGTCACGTCAAATCACGTCAAGTCACGCAAAGTCACGTCAAGTCACATCATGTCACGCCGAGTAACGACAAGACACGTCAAGTTAAGTCAAGTCACGCAAAGTCTCGTCAACTCACATCATGTATCGCCAAGTCACGCCAAGACACGTGGTCACGTCAAGTCACGCCAAGTCACGCTAATTCACGTCACCTCACTTCACCTCACCTCACGTCACCTCATCTCACCTCACGTAAAATAAGAGAAGGGAATGGTACCCCTCACTTGCTGATGGATGCGCACAAATCTACTGCGCAAACCTAACCTAACCTAACCTACCCTAACCTAACTTAACCTAACCTAGCTTAACCTAACTCAACCTAACCTAACCTAACCTAACATAATGTAACCTAACGTATTCTACCCCAGCCTAGCCTAGTTTAACATTGCCTCGCCTCGCCAAACGTCAATTTACGTCAAGTCACGCCAAGAAACCTCAAGTCACGTCAAGTCACGTCAAATCACGTCAAGTCACGCAAAGTCACGTCAAGTCACATCATGTCACGCCGAGTAACGACAAGACACGTCAAGTTAAGTCAAGTCACGCAAAGTCTCGTCAACTCACATCATGTATCGCCAAGTCACGCCAAGACACGTGGTCACGTCAAGTCACGCCAAGTCACGCTAATTCACGTCACCTCACTTCACCTCACCTCACGTCACCTCATCTCACCTCACGTAAAATAAGAGAAGGGAATGGTACCCCTCACTTGCTGATGGATGCGCACAAATCTACTGCGCAAACCTAACCTAACCTAACCTACCCTAACCTAACTTAACCTAACCTAGCTTAACCTAACTCAACCTAACCTAACCTAACCTAACATAATGTAACCTAACGTATTCTACCCCAGCCTAGCCTAGTTTAACATTGCCTCGCCTCGCCAAACGTCAATTTACGTCAAGTCACGCCAAGAAACCTCAAGTCACGTCAAGTCACGCAAAGTCACGTCAAGTCACATCATGTCACGCCGAGTAACGACAAGACACGTCAAGTTAAGTCAAGTCACGCAAAGTCACGCCAATTCTCGCAAAGTCACGAAAAGTCACATCTTGTCACGCCGAGTTACGCCAAGACACGTCGTCACGTCAAGTTACGTCAAGTCACGCTAAGTCACGTCAAGTCACGCTAAGTCACGCCAAGTCACGTCACCTCACATCATCTCACCTCACGTCACCTCACCTCACCTCACGTACATTAAGAGTAGGGAATGGTACCCCTCATTTGCTGATGGATGCGCACAAGTGTACTGCGCAAACTTAACCTAACCTGACCTAACCTACCCTAACCTAACCTAGCTTAACCTAACCCAACCTAACCTAACCGAACCTAACCTAATCTAACCTAACGTCTTGTACCCCAGCCTAGCCTAGTCTAACATTGCCTCGCCTCGCCTCACGTCAATTTACGTCAAGTCACGCCAAGATACCTCAAGTCACGTCAAGTCACGTCAAGTCACATCATGTCACGCCGAGCAACGACAAGACACGTCAAGTTAAGTCAAGTCACGCCAAGTCACGCAAAGTCACGTCAACTCACGTCTTGTCACGCCAAGTCACGCTAAGTCACGTCACCTGACTTCACCTCACCTCACCTCATCTCACCTCACGTAAAATAAGAGTAGGGAATGGTACCCCTCACTTGCTGATGGATGCGCACAAGTCTACTGCGCAAACCTAACCTAACCTAACCTAACCAAACCTACCCTAACCTAACTTAACGTAACCTAACCTAACTTAACCTAACCCAACCTAACCTAACCGAACCTAACCTAATCTATCCTAACGTATTCTACCCCAGCCTAGCCTAGTCTAACATTGCCTCGTCTCGCCTCACGTCAATTTACGTCAAGTCACGCCAAGAAACCTCAAGTCACGTCAAGACACGCAAAGTCACGTCAAGTCACATTATGTCACGCCGAGTGACGACAAAACACGTCAAGTTAAGTCAAGCCACGCCAAGTCTCGCAAAGTCACGTCAACTCACATCATGTCACGCCAAGTCACGCAAAGTCACGCCAAGTCACGTCACCTCACTTCACCTCACGTCACCTCACTTCACCTCACCTCACGTCACCTCATCTCACCTCACGTAAAATAAGAGTAGGGAATGGTACCCCTCACTTGCTGATGGATGCGCACAAGTCTACTGCGCAAACCTAACCTAACCTAACCTAACCAAACCTACCCTAACCTAACTTAACGTAACCTAACCTAACTTAACCTAACCCAACCTAACCTAACCGAACCTAACCTAATCTATCCTAACGTATTCTACCCCAGCCTAGCCTAGTCTAACATTGCCTCGTCTCGCCTCACGTCAATTTACGTCAAGTCACGCCAAGAAACCTCAAGTCACGTCAAGTCACGTCAAGTCATGCAAAGTCACGTCAAGTCACATCATGTCACGCCGAGTAACGACAAGACACGTCAAGTTAAGTCAAGTCACGCAAAGTAACGCCAAGTCTCGCAAAGTCACGAAAAGTCACATCATGTCACGCCGAGTTACGCCAAGACACGTCGTCACGTCAAATTACGTCAAGTCACGCTAAGTCACGTCAAGTCACGCTAAGTCAAGCCAAGTCACGTCACCTCACATCACCTCACCTCACCTCACGTAACTTAAGAGTAGGGAATGGTACCCCTCACTTGCTGATGGATGCGCACAAGTGTACTGCGCAATCTTAACCTAACCTACCCTAACCTAACCTAGCTTTACCTAACCCAACCTAACCTAACCGAACCTAACCTAATCTAACCTAACGTATTGTACCTCAGCCTAGCCTAGTCTAACATTGCCTCGCCTCGCCTCACGTCAATTTACGTCAAGTCCCGCCAAGAAACCTCAAGTCACGTCAAGTCACGCAAAGTCACGTCAAGTCACATCATGTCACGCCGAGTAACGACAAGACACGTCAAGTTAAGTCAAGTCACGCAAAGTCACGCCAAGTCTCGCAAAGTCACGTCAACTCACATCATGTCACGCCAAGTCACGCTAAGTCACGTCACCTCACTTCACCTCACCTCACGTTACCTCATCTCACCTCACGTAAAATAAGAGTAGGGAATGGTACCCCTCACTTTCTGATGGATGCGCACAATTCTACTGCGCAAACCTAACCTAACCTAACCTACCCTAACTTAACCTAACCTAGCTTAACCTAACCCAACCTAACCTAACCTAATCTAACCTAACGTATTCTACCCCAGCCTAGCCTAGTCTAACATTGCCTCGCCTCGCCTCACGTCATGTTACGTCAAGTCACCCCAAGAAACCTCAAGTCACGTCAAATCACGTCAGGTCACGCAAAGTCACGTCAAGTCACATTATGTCACGCCGAGTAACGACAAGACACGTCAAGTTAAGTCACGCAAAGTCACGCCAAGTCTCGCAGTCACGTCAACTCACATCATGTCACGCCAAGACACGTGGTCACGTCAAGTAACGCCAAGTCACGCTAAGTCACGTCACCTCACTTCACCTCACCTCACGTTACCTCATCTCACCTCACGTAAAATAAGAGTAGGGAATGGTACCCCTCACTTGCTGATGGATGCGCACAAGTCTACTGCGCAAACCTAACCTAACCTAACCTACCCTAACCTAACTTAACCTAACTTAGCTTAACCTAACCCAACCTAACCTAACCTAACCTAACCTAACCTAACGTATTCTACCCCAGCCTAGCCTAGTCTAACATTGCCTCGCCTCGCCTCACGTCATGTTACGTCAAGTCACCCCAAGAAACCTCAAGTCACGTCAAATCACGTCAGGTCACGCAAAGTCACGTCAAGTCACATTATGTCACGCCGAGTAACGACAAGACACGTCAAGTTAAGTCACGCAAAGTCACGCCAAGTCTCGCAGTCACGTCAACTCACATCATGTCACGCCAAGACACGTGGTCACGTCAAGTAACGCCAAGTCACGCTAAGTCACGTCACCTCACTTCACCTCACCTCACGTTACCTCATCTCACCTCACGTAAAATAAGAGTAGGGAATGGTACCCCTCACTTGCTGATGGATGCGCACAAGTCTACTGCGCAAACCTATCCTAACCTAACCTAACCTAACCTACCCTAACCTAACTTAACCTAACCCAACCTAACCTAACCTAACCTAACCTAACGTATTCTACCCCAGCCTAGCCTAGTCTAACATTGCATCGCCTCGCCTCACGTCAATTTACGTCAAGTCACGCCAAGAAACCTCAAGTCACGTCAAGTCACGTCAAATCACGTCAAGTCACGCAAAGTCACGTCAAGTCACATCATGTCACGCCGAGTAACGACAAGACACGTCAAGTTAAGTCAAGTCACGTCAACTCACATCATGTCACGCCAAGTCACGCCAAGACACGTGGTCACGTCAAGTCACGCCAAGTCACGCTAAGTCACGTCACCTCACTTCACCTCACCTCACGTTACCTCATCTCACCTCACGTAAAATAAGAGTAGGGAATGGTACCCCTCACTTTCTGATGGATGCGCACAATTCTACTGCGCAAACCTAACCTAACCTAACCTACCCTAACTTAACCTAACCTAGCTTAACCTAACCCAACCTAACCTAACCTAATCTAACCTAACGTATTCTACCCCAGCCTAGCCTAGTCTAACATTGCCTCGCCTCGCCTCACGTCAATTTACGTCAAGTCACGCCAAGAAACCTCAAGTCACGTCAAGTCACGTCAAATCACGTCAAGTCACGCAAAGTCACGTCAAGTCACATCATGTCACGCCGAGTAACGACAAGACACGTCAAGTTAAGTCAAGTCACGTCAACTCACATCATGTCACGCCAAGTCACGCCGAGATACGTGGTCACGTCAAGTCACGCCAAGTCACGCTAAGTCACGTCACCTCACTTCACCTCACCTCACGTCACCTCATCTCACCTCACGTAAAATAAGAGTAGGGAATGGTACCCCTCACTTGCTGATGGATGCGCACAAGTCTACTGCGCAAACCTAACCTAACCTAACCTACCCTAACCTAACTTAACCTAACCTAGCTTAACCTAACCCAACCTAACCTAACATAATCTAACCTAACGTATTCTACCCCAGCCTAGCCTAGTCTAACATTGCCTCGCCTCGCCTAACGTCAATTTACGTCAAGTCACGCCAAGAATCCTCAAGTCACGTCAAGTCACGTCAAATCACGTCAAGTCACGCAAAGTCACGTCAAGTCACATCATGTCACGCCGAGTAACGACAAGACACGTCAAGTTAAGTCAAGTCACGTCAACTCACATCATGTCACGCCAAGTCACGCCGAGATACGTGGTCACGTCAAGTCACGCCAAGTCACGCTAAGTCACGTCACCTCACTTCACCTCACCTCACGTCACCTCATCTCACCTCACGTAAAATAAGAGTAGGGAATGGTACCCCTCACTTGCTGATGGATGCGCACAAGTCTACTGCGCAAACCTATCCTAACCTAACCTAACCTAACCTACCCTAACCTAACTTAACCTAACCCAACCTAACCTAACCTAACCTAACCTAACGTATTCTACCCCAGCCTAGCCTAGTCTAACATTGCATCGCCTCGCCTCACGTCAATTTACGTCAATCCACGCCAAGAAACCTCAAGTCACGTCAAGTCACGTCAAATCACGTCAAGTCACGCAAAGTCACGTCAAGTCACATCATGTCACGCCGAGTAACGACAAGACACGTCAAGTTAAGTCAAGTCACGCAAAGTTACGCCAAGTCTCGCAAAGTCACGTCAAGTCACATCATGTCACGCCGAGTAACGACAAGACACGTCAAGTTAAGTCAAGTCACGCAAAGTTACGCCAAGTCTCGCAAAGTCACGTCAAGTCACATCATGTCACGCCGAGTAACGACAAGACACGTCAAGTTAAGTCAAGTCACGCAAAGTTACGCCAAGTCTCGCAAAGTCACGTCAAGTCACATCATGTCACGCCGAGTAACGACAAGACACGTCAAGTTAAGTCAAGTCACGCAAAGTTACGCCAAGTCTCGCAAAGTCACGTCAAGTCACATCATGTCACGCCGAGTAACGACAAGACACGTCAAGTTAAGTCAAGTCACGCAAAGTTACGCCAAGTCTCGCAAAGTCACGTCAAGTCACATCATGTCACGCCGAGTAACGACAAGACACGTCAAGTTAAGTCAAGTCACGCAAAGTTACGCCAAGTCTCGCAAAGTCACGTCAAGTCACATCATGTCACGCCGAGTCACGCCAAGACACGTAGCCAAGTCACGCTAATTCACGCCAAGTCACGTCACGTCACCTCAACTCACCTCACCTCACCTAACAGCAGGGAATGGTAGCCCTCAGTTACTGATTGATGCGCACAAGTCTACTGCGTAAACCTAACCTAACCTAAACTAACCTATCCAAACCTAATCAAACCTAACCTAGCCTAGCATAGCCTCGCCTCATGTCAAGTCACGTCAAGTCACGGCACCTCACGTCAAATCACGCCAAGTCACGTCAAGTCACGTCATGTCACTTCACGTCACCTCACTCCACCTCACCTAACTTAAATAAAAGAAAATCTTAATGCATTATGAACAGCAGGCAGAAGAACTCCGCGCAGGGGAACTTGTAGTGCCGACAGCAAGAAACGTTATCGTGTCACCTTGAGCCTTATCGCGCGACATACAACAGGTACGTGTACAGCACTGGCAAAAGCCAGGCGGCAGTACAGTCCCTGCAACTTTTCGTGAGATCAAGGTTTCTAAACAGTTTTCCTCGCTTTAATCACCGCCCATCTAACGCTACGGCCTTACCCATTTTTATTCTGTCATCGCAAACTCAACGTACCCCCAAAACGGGTATGTGCCTGGTTCGAATCTCGGCCGGAACACTGACTTTCCTGGCTGCGGTGTTCGTGGCTTTCCCCAGTCTCTCAAGGGAAATGTAGATGAAGTGCATTAAATTAGGCCACGATCACTTCCCGCAACAGCCTTTCCAATTCACTACTTACTGTCACTCAGTCATTCGGCTCCACATAGTCCGAATTACTGACATCATTAAATAAACAACAAAAACATATTGTAGCATGTAGAACCGTTGCTAAATAATGACTCTGCAAACAGAGCCCACTGCTGGGCAACACATTCCTAACGCACCAATGTACTAACTGGAAAGTGGCGTTCTCTACGCGATCTGTGTGACGCAACAATAGAAGAGCTGTTGGGACAGGTGTTTTCTGTGTGGTCTGTGCCGAGGTGTTATGAGTAGGACAAGTCTAGAGTTTAATTACTTGTGAGACAGGCGCCGACCAGTAAGGACGTGAACACGGAAGCTGAGGAAGCTACGGCTTTGGAAGCCGTTACCAGGTGACAGCCGATGAAGATAAAACAGACTGAGAAGACTTAGCACGTGAATTAGCGATAGCGCTATATTTACTTGTAGTAGCGTTCTGCAAGAGTTAAATAAACCCAATTACCAATCTAAACCCCTTCTGTAATCACACTGTATCATGTGACAATATAGAGCTAATGTTATTGAACTGTTTAATAAAATGCCAACCAAACTGATATGCATAGCAGTGTATCTGCATCGTAAACTTCGCAAGTTACCGATCGAGCACCTTGTAGTGACAAGTCCCGTTCATGTACTGTCTTTAAATTCGCAGATTTTGCTAAAACTGACGGCGTACAATAAATCCTCGCTAATCCGGATTAACTGGGGGGGGGGGAAATCAGCCAAAATAAGCCATAATCCAGTTTAGTGAATAAAAAGGTAGCACTAAAAAATAAAAAACAAAACTCAGGCCAGAAATAAATGGAAAATGTATTGATATAAGTAGTGCTGATGAACATAAATAAAAGCAATATTACTGTAGAGTCTTCAATTAAAAATTATAAGACAATACATTTATTCATCAGTATAAGACTCGGAAGTTGTTCTTGTTTTTGAACGTAATAATGTAGGTTTGAAGAAAGTGTCAAGTTTTGTCTCAACAGACAAGGGACCCATCTGCCTTCATAAATGTCATGTGTCTTATAAAGTGTGTACTCAGTTGTGTACAGCATTTTCCACATTTCGATCCGGATTAACTGTAACCGGATTAGCGAGGGTTTACTGTATTCGCGCTGGAACCAGTATGAGAGAAGCGGTTTTCACGGCAAAGAGCACCTTGAGTTACAGCACCTTCTGGATATTAACATTTCGAGGGACATACTCTTACCGTCTCCATCCGCCCTTAAAATGGCGGCCGTACGTTCCTCCGAAACGTTAGTATTCAGCTACTGGGATATACGGTGTCACAACACAGAAGTTTGGAATAAGGTGGTGGAGCATGTTTGCGCTTACATGCCACAGATGAGTTTGAGCTTCATGTAGTAGTTGAGAACGGCAAGAATGGTTACCTCACCAGGAAAGTGACTAGCTACAGGCAGGTCCGGGATTCAGTTCCCGGCAGGGACAGAATTTTGCTCTTCGTCATGATGTCCAAACCGATTTCAGGAACCACCAAGCAGTACCAAACTCCTGCCGTGGGAGCAGAAACTGAGCAAGTTGGCTCAAGTGGGGTCGATACTGGCTTGTATTCTGCAGGTGTGCAGTTCAAATCTCGGTCTGGCCTCCGACTATTCTGTGGTTTTCCTCATTCTCTCCCCCCAAAAAAATCCGTGGTTTTTAGTCCGCAAACTATATCGACTGAGCTACCGCCGCTTGTCGGTGAAGTTAGTACCATCTTTTAGCGGATAGAGGGTGTCAAGTGGTCAGCGCAACGAATCCCCATGGCCGTTAATTTCGGTTTTCTAGGCCAAATTCCAAAATAGTACCTCAAATTATACCACGAACCACTTCCTGACGCATTCCCCCTCCCCAGTTCACATTTCACTTATCGTCCGACAATTCAGTTCTCTACGGTCCACATTACTGAGTTCCGCTGCGTAGCAAAAGGTAAAGGTGTCCTTGTGCTTAACTAATTAGCAACTACGCCATGAAGGTGTATGGGGGATTGTATGTATAGATACAGGTTTTCTTCACCTCGGCACTAGTTGGTGAGTGGTTCAGCTTCACGCCTCGGCCGCTTTACCCTCGGTGGAAAGATCTCCTAGTATCCATTGTATAGGAGACTGGGTGGGCCCCAAAGCCGGTCTGGACGACGTGGAGAGGAACAAATTCTTGACCCTACCGGGATTCTAACTCTGTCGTGCAGCCCGTAGCCAGTCGCTATACCGACTGAGCTGTCGCGGCTCCCGTTTTGTTACGTAAGCCACAAATAAAACAGAAGACGGAAGATTTCATGCACTCCAGATGCAAATCTTAAAGTAAGCACGTCTCTGTTAATTATATCTTGCAGCATATCTTCTGCGTATAATGACGTCATGTGATTATAAAGATAAACAATTTTCTTTAAATTAACAGCAAGACGCTAATCGCTACCGATACCAAGAAGCAGAGCTTGTAAGTGGATCTTCAAGCGACTGTCGTAGTGACTGCCGTGTTCGGTGGATGGGCAGGTAAGTGTGTCTCTCGTTTCCACAGTTTCTGACAGACGGGGATAGGAAGAGCCTTGTGGTAACCATGAACAACCACAGAAATTCGCGCACAACACAGGGGCACCATAATATAAATATTCAGGGTTCGAATTTAGACGCAAAACTACTCGTTATTAATGTTGTATCTTAGCATCCTGTTGCTGTTGGCATTAAAATCTATTTCCAGTTGTTTACCGTCCACCATGTCAAGTGGGATTTGTGGTGGACAAAGTGGCGCTGGGGCAGGTTTTCTCTGAGTGCTTCGGTTTCCCCTGCCAATCTTCATTCCACCAAATTCTCCATCATCATAATCACGCAGGGCAGGCTACAATAGGCCAATCAGTGGCAACAACAAATCTATAGGGTCACAGGACGGTTATTATTATTATTATTATTATTATTACTATGACCTGAGATAGATGAGGTGGAGTCCTAGACATTCAAGAATTTGGGGCCCCCACCACATGCTGAAAACTATATAAGTATATGAATATATTTAATAAGTACATTCAAAAATCACGTTTTATTTCATCTATTGAAGGAAATTTTAAATTGCCAATAAAAAAATACACCGTTTTACTTTTTCTACTTTATTTACATATAATTTGGCAATCTCGTGTAATACTATCCAAATCTTAAATCTAACATTAGAACGCAAATTAATATCGATGAAAACCCAAGAATAATAAATCAATAATTCAGTTAAATTCACTTCCCTCATTCTTGCTTACTTGTTATCGTTTTGTAATTAAATAAGAGTATTTTGGGGATCCACCAGATCAGGGTCCAGGGCCAAATGGCCGTGCTTGCACCTCTTTATATAGGCCTGATTTTCGTTATTACAACCATAGCCAGTAACCGTTACTTCTCAACACAGAAACAATGTCATTGCGCGTTATATTTTGTGATTGTGAAACATCCGGTACTTTCAAGGACGAAACACTTGCAAGGCACTGTGGAACACAACTGGTCTTGAAAGTTTAATAAAGTGGGTTCAGATATATACAAAGATAAGACATTAATCGCTTAACTCATTGCTCCCAGACTATACGAGTACACAGGACGCGCCATAGCTCAAGCGGTTAGTCGCTGGCTTTACATCGCGGCGGACCGGTTTCGATCCCGGGTCTGGGGCGGGTTTTCTCCGAGTACTTCGGTTTCCCCTGCCAATCTTCATTCCATCAAATTCTCCATCATCATAATCACCCGGGGCAGGCTACAATAGGCCAATCAGTGGCCGCCGTGTCGAGTGGGCCCAGTTGGGCTCCACCCTCCACTAAGCGAATTAAAAAAAATCGTGTATATCTCTAGTCTCTTATTCGTGAGGTACTAGATCGGATCTCGGCCAGGATACCGTGGTTCTCACCCATCCCTCCAAACAAATGATGGGACAGTACCTAGAGACAGACCACGACCGCTTCCATCCAAATAATTTCCAATTCAACATTCACTTAGCAGCCTTCTTTCTCCGTCACCACCACTCGACGCTACACTCTGTAGCTGCTGAAAACGTCATTAAATAACACAAAAAATGGTTGCCAGTTTAAACTCTGCGGCCTGTAGTCCGCAAAAGAACTATACCGACCGAGCGACCGCCGCTTGTCGGCGAAGTTAGTGCCAACTTTTACGGATAGAGGGTGTCGCGTGGTCAGCGCAGCGGATCCCCACGACCGTTAATCTCATTTTCTAGACCGGAGCCGCTATTTCCTTGAAGTAGCTCATCAATTATCCTTAGGAGGCTAAGTGGACTCCGTTCCAGACCCAATGCTTCTCAGAAAATCTGGTAGCGCCGAGAATCTAACCTGGAACCTCTGGATTTGTAGCCAGGAACTCTGACCGCTAGACCAAAGAGGCGGTCTAAGTATTGTCAGTATCAATAGGAATAGGCCTACATTGACCCAGACGTCAAAGGAGGTTCAGATTCCATAGAATTAGGGGTTGCTATAGACAGATGGGGCCGGTCCCGGTAGCCTAGCGGTCTAAGCCATACACTGTCTTCGCTCGCTCGGAAGGCGAGATCTTGGGTTCGAATCCCACTCAGGGCACGGATGTTTGTGTGCGTTTCTCTGTGTTTGTCTACAGGTAGAGGCCTTGCGACTAGCTGATCACTCGCCCAAGGAGTCCTACCGTATGTGTAAGATCTAGAAAAACCGAAGTGAACTGAGTTCATGGAGGTAGGCCTAGGCCCACTGGGGCTGTAGTGCCAAGACAAGAAAATAGACAGATGGGAGGATGTATAGGAGGATGGCCGGGTGGATGCATGGGATGTATGGCTGCATAAGCAGATAGGTCCGTAAAGAGATCAAGATACCAATCACACTGTTTTATTTCCTCGGCCAGACATGGGGAACTCGCTGTTGCACGAGGCTGCAGGAGCCGGGGACGAAGCAGAGCTCTCACGACTGTTGGACGAAGGAGACAGTATCTACGCCCGCAATCAGTTCGGTGAGGCCGCGCTGCACATTGCGGCGGGGTACGGACACACGCAATGCATCCGACTTCTGCTGGAGCGGGGTACAGACCCAAACATCAAGGACAACAAGGGCAACACTTCACTTCACGTCGCCTGTGACTACGGGAGGGTTCATTGTATCAACTTGTTGCTGGACAGCGGCGCAACACTGGACTCCAGGAATGAGAAGGGGATGACTGCTCTTCACACTGCCATCCTCAGGGGGCACAGCGAATGTATCAAGTTGCTAATTGAAAGAGGCGCTGCCATCAACCTACGCACCGAAAATGGGGAAACAGCCCTTCATTTGGCAACAACTAGGGGATTCTCCGATGTTATTCAGTTACTGCTGGACAACGGCGCGGATGTGCAAGCTGTCAACAAGAGTGGGTCAACCGCGTTGCATTACTGTGCACTGCAAGGGAATGTTCAGGGTCTGAAGCTTCTGACTCAGAATGGTAAAGGTACACGAAAGGATGAAAATGATGGGAGCACCACCAAACACTTAACAGCCAAGGGTGGGAAGGGAGTGTATGTGAAAGGTTTACGAGACAAGGATGCCAGTATTGAAGCCAGGAACGTGGAAGGCTCAACATGCCTCCATTTGGCAGCAGCTAATGGCCACCTTGAATGCACCAGGCTGTTGCTAGCCAAGGGAGCTGACCCAAACGCAACTAACAAGGGAAGAGAAACTGCACTACATCTCACGGCCGAAGCTGGCCACAGTGACTGTCTCAGAGCTTTGATTGATTCGGGAGCGAACACAAACCTCAAAGGAGGTAGGGGAGAGACGCCCTTGCACAAAGCAGCTATCTGCGGGCACCTGAATTGCCTGGCGTCATTGCTACAGAATTCAGCAGATCCGACCATCATTTCTGAGGCGGGCTACAATGCACTCCACATGGCGTCGATAGGAGGACATTCAGACTGCGCTGCCTTCATTCTAGACCACGACGGTGGGGTTTCAAACAAAGACCTCGAAGTTGAGAAAGCTTGTCTACTGGCAGCTACGGAAGGACACTTGAATATTCTCAAACTTCTGGTGGAGAAAGGCTGTGACATCAATGAGATTCTTGATGGGCAAGGCACTGTGCTCCATGCCGCCGTGTCCAGTGATCACTTGGACGCTGTTCTCTATCTTCTGGACCATGGCGCAGATATTCATGCGACAAATAGACACGGAGCGACGCCTCTGGACCAGGCAGCATTCGAAGGGCTCGATCGCTACGTGAAGCTGTTCCTAGAGAGAGGTTCGAAAGTCAACAGACGAACATACAAGGGATTCACTGCTCTTCACATCGCAGCATCGGCGGGTCACATCAACTGTGTCGCCACGTTACTAAGCAACGGTGCCGATCCCAACATGAGAAACAATCAAGGATCAACTCCTCTTCACTTAGCGGTCTCCGATAATAATCTTGACTGTGCTAAGTTGCTGGCAGGGACAGATTGTGTGGACGTGAATATCCAGGACTGCGAAGGGAACACCCCGCTACACGTTGCTGCAGCTAACGGTTGTGCCGATTTCGTCGCCCTTCTGCTGGAGCACGGGGCAAATCCTGACGTTAGGAACGATTCGAAAGCCACTCCTCTGCACAGGGCTATCGTGCACGGTCACTTGGAATGTGCCAAACTTTTGATTCAGAGGGGCGCAGACTGCAATGCCACCGTCGACGACGGGAGCAGTATGCTTCACTTAGCATCATCCAGAGGGCATGCCAACTGCCTGTTATACCTCCTAAAGAAAGGGGCTGATCCCTCAGCAAGAAACAAACAGGGCGCCACGGCAGTTCACCTCGCCGCATTTCAAGGTCACTTGGAGTGTCTACGATTGCTAACTGAGATGGGTGCTGATGTGAACTTGGACTGCGGGGGTCAAGGCACGGCACTGCATGCTGCAGCATCACGAGGTCACACCCGCTGCATCGCGTTTCTCCTCGAACATGGAGCAAGCTCCGATGCTGTCAGTGAACAGGGAGCAACTGCATTTCATATGGCGGCTCTAGAAGGACAATTAGAATGTTTAAAATTGTTCCTCGATAAAGGAATTGACGTGAATGTCTGCGGTCGTGGCACGGCTCTGCATGCGGCCGCATCGAGAGGTCACGAGAACTGCATTAAGCTGCTTCTGGATAGTGGGGCCGATTTAAGTGTTACGGCAGAGTACGGAACCACTGCGCTACAGGTGTCTGTAATAGGGGGGCACATAGACTCCACAAAGTTGTTACTGCAGAGGGGTGCCGACGTTAACCAGAGTGACGAAGACGGAGATACCGCTTTGCATATTTCAGCTGCCAATGGAGATATCGAATCTCTGAACATTTTGATTGAATACGGAGCAGATATACAGGCCATGAATGGGCATGGGGCCACACCTTTTTACTTCGCAGTACGCGAAGGCTACCTCGAATGTGTTGTTAGATTGCTAGCAGCAGGCTCGGATGTGAATGAGAAGAACAATGGAGGCGCGACAGCACTGCACACGGCAACGGCTTTTGGATTATCAAATATAGTTACAACTTTATTAGAAAATGGGGCCGACATACACTGCACCCTGCCGAACGGAGACATGGCTATCCACACTGCAGCAAAGGAGGGCAAACTGGAGATTCTGAAAATCCTTCTGGAAAACAGGGCGGATATAGAAGCGAAGAATTGCAATGGATGCACTCCATTGTACCTGTCGGCAGAATGTGGACATGCAGACTGTTTGAAATTTCTTCTCGAAAAGGGAGCTCACAATAGTGTGAAGACAGAACACGGGACCACGGCGCTGCACATTGCAGCAGAGAATGGTCACGTGCAATGCATCACGTTGCTGATAGACTACGGGGCAGACACGGAAATTACGAACGATATCGGAGCAACGGCCCTCTTCTTTGCTGCCGTCACAGGTAACGTCAATTGCGCTAAAGCTCTCCTCGAGAAAGGAGCTGACATAACAAAGAAAACAAACGACGGGAGCACAGTGCTGCAAAGTGCGGCAGCATTTGGGATGGCGGAGTGCATGAAAACCCTGATACAACACGGCGCTGATGTAAATGATATGAGGTTTGACGGATCTACGGCGCTGCACCTGGCAGCACAAGGGGGCCATGCTGACTGCCTGAAAGTGTTACTGGATAAAGGTGCAGAGCCAAACGCGCAAGACAAGGCTGGAAGGACAGCAATGGTCGTAGCATCCGAGAACGGGAATGCGGAATGCATTAAAGAACTCATTGATAAAGGCGCTGATATTAATTTGAGCTCAGATGAAGGAAATACTGCCCTTCACGCAGCCTCTGTGTACGGCCATTCGAAATGCATTACATTGCTACTTGAACATGGTGCAAATCTAAAGGCCACCACTAGGCAACGAGCAACGACACTCCACCTAGCTGTTGACGGCGGAGATAAAGAGACTATTAACACTGTGCTTGACAGAGGGATTGGCGTCAACAACCGGGATGCAGATGGAGACACTGCTTTGCACGTAGCTGCCATGAACGGTGACATCACTGTTGTGAAGAGCCTGCTTAGTCACGGTGCTAACATACATGCCACAAACAGAAACTCGGCAACTCCTTTATTTGTAGCCGCTTCTGAGGGACATCTGTCTTGCGTGAAAATCCTGCTTGATGGCGGTTCTGATATCATGAAGAAGACTCTGAGAGGGGACACTCCATTACACGGTGCTGCGTCCTGCGGCAACGCTCTGTGCGCCGAACTATTGATAGAAAAGGGAAGCGATGTCCACGCAGCGAACACGCGTGGAGAGACGGCTCTGCATGTATGCGCCAGAAGGGGTCACCTAGAGTGTGTGAGAACCTTGCTTGAGCACGGGGCAGATCCTAACAAAAAGACTGTTTATGGTGACACAGCTCTCCACTTCGCTGCTATGTTTGGACACTTCAGTTGCATCGAGTTACTGCTTGAGAATCAATGCGACGTCCATGCAAGGAACAAGAAGGGCTACACGGCGTTGCACTGGGCTGCGGACAGTGGACACGCGGACTGCGTCAGCATTCTGCTCGAGAACGAGGCGCCGCCCAACCTCAGGGACTACAGCGGGTCCACGCCGCTCGACGTCGCGAAGAGAAACGAGAACATAAAATGCATTGAAGTGATATCTGACTTTGGCGGAAAGTTCTCCAAGAAAAGACAGGGTGTGTCCAAAGCCATCAGGAGGCTTTTCTACTGCATTTAACGGCAGTGTGTGACCATGTAATCCAAGGTAATGTTGTCCCTGTGCTTAACTAATCAAGCACCACGCCATGAAGACGTATGGAGGGTTATGTATAGATCCACGTATTCTTGACCTCGGCACTATTTGGAGGTGACTGATTAGCTTCACGTTCCGGCCGTTTAAACCCCTGGGAAGGATCTCGCGGCACCCATCGGATGTGAGGCTGGGTGGGCTCCACAATCGGTCTGGAGGACGCGGGGATGAGAAAAATCTTGCCCCTACCGGATCTTAAACTCTGACCCCTCGGCCAGTCGCTATAATGACTGCACTATCCCGGATGCACCACGTAACTCAAAGTGAATAAAAGTCTACGCAAGCAACTGTGATTACCGAAATATCTCTTTCAAAGGTTGAGTTAAACACGCTTTTATGAACAAAATTACGTCACAAGATCAGGTAATCGGAGACGGTAATTGTCAGTATCATCAGCTTACATAACCCGCACCTAAAAATTGTAATTACAATCTAAATCTGCCAAGTACTTTAGAAAAAAAAACAGTTTTATGCTTCATACAAATATTTGATAGAATATACACGAATGACAAGGCACTGAAACGAACCCCGGATAGCTCAGTCCATATAATGCCGAGTTATCTGGGTTCGAATCGTGGCAAAGGCAAGAGATTCTTCTCATTTCTACTGCGCCCAAACCGGTTCTGCTCAGCCTACCATCCAGTGGACACCAGGGGCTCTCCCTGGAGGCTAAGGGACCGAGCAGTGAAGCTGACAACTTATCTCCATCTAGATCCGAGGTTAAGAATATATGGAACTACACCCCCACTGCCGGGGGTACGGGGTAAAGGCACTATGCTACAAGTCAGAAGGTCGCGGATTCAAATACCGATGAGGTCATTTGATTTTTTTCAATTGACCTAATATTTCCGGCCGCACTATGGCCCTGGGGTCCACTCAGCCTTTAACAGAAATGAGTAAAAGGAATTAAATAGTTTTCCTGGGGAGTAAAGCGCGGCCGGTGCGTAAGGCTGACAACCTTACCACCATCTTTGAGCCGATTGTCTAGATAATGTGGGACCCTCAACGTCTCGCAACCCTATGGGCCTTCACGGCCTGTTACAGGGAAAGCTTTACTTTTTTTACTTACCTCCACTTCCACATGTCTAAATGGCTTGGTGCTTAATTAAGGACAACTGCACTTCTATATTTACACTACCTGCGCCTTGCGCGTGGTAATGGACATCTCACTACATTTTAACATGACTGTCGTTAAATCAATCAGTAATTTAACCGTCCCTGAAACAGTTTTTCGAATGACGGATTACTGAATAAAGTACGACTCGACTGAAGTGGCACAGTTGACTCACTAAGGCATCACATGAGGGTGTCCATGTTCATGGCTGTACGACACGCAGCAAGTTGGCTCAGTCGGTAACGCTTCTTCCCTTTGTTTGTTTTACGGCACTGTCATGAACATTGAAAGGTATGATCACTGATGAATAATGAGGTAGAAGTAATTAAGATCCAGAAGTTTGTGACATTATCCATCGTCTCGTCTGTTTTCTAAAAACAGTCATGTTTCTTTTTAAAAGCACAATGTTTCGGAGACTGAACTCTGTCCCCGTCCTCAGGTAAAACTTACTCAGTTGAGTCCAATAGAAAGAGCTAGCCCCTAGGGGCCAGAGGACAGAATCTAGTCTCCGAAACGTGTTTTGAAAAAGAAACATTTTATATTTTTAAAAAATATACAAGACGATGGAAAATGTCCAAAAGCAAAATATTTGTAGAGAGAAGTAATGTTGAAAAAGCTATTGTGGTCTAAATTTAGGTACTGTTCATGTATTCACGCGGTGCGACTGAAGAGAACCAAGATATCCTTTTCGAAAGACTAGGTGTCCTGACCGAGTCTCGAAGACACCATCAGAGTTAATGTCAGAAGCGGTACCGCTTGTGTCAAACTGCTCCGTGCATGGCTCTTAAAATTCCAACTTGTCACCATCCTTGAGGTCTGGAGTAAAATTTCAGTCCATTCGGTGTCCTGATCAAGTTTCAGAACTGTCTTCTCCGTAACATACCACGTCACCATGCTGTCTGTGTGTCTGTGCGTCCCCCCTATCAACATTAGAATGCCTGAACCAATCTTTATGAAACTTGGTATGTATATCACGGCAACTGAAAAGATCTCAGCGGCATAATTAAAACCCTTCAATCTGCCTGTCTGTCCATATGTATGTCGCCATATCATTACTAGCCAACGGTTCAGTAAGAACGTTACGGCGGCAACGAACACAAACCCAACAATAGAACAATTTTTAGACGCGTCCTTTCTTATTCTGTCCGTGACACATCAGAGGAAAGTAGGTGATTAGTGCTTCCCAGTAATTGTCGGACTTTGTTTAAATCTGCTTCATGCTTGAAAAGGAAAAGGTCTGATAGAAAGAGAAGAGAAGTGACAACCTTCAGCCAGGTAAATAAAATTTTCAGTTCCTTTCAATTGATCAGTTTATACAACATCAGCAAATAATGAAATAGGGGGATTCGAACTCCGACCCCTCGGTCCTTCAGCCAGTAGTCAGTCCCTATACCGATTACGATAACCTGAATCCACATTACAGGCATATGTCTCGTTCAAAATTACATTTCGTTTTCGAAATATTTTTGATATTTAACGCAGCGAGAAAGACGACATAAATACAGAGCCGAGAAATGCATGTAGGATATTAGTGGGAAAGCCAGAAGGAAAGAAAACACTGGGAAGACCAAGACGTGAATGGGTGGAGAATATTAAAATGTATCTTAGAGAGGCAGAATGGTATGGTATAGATGGAATTGATCTGGCTCAGGATAGGGACCAGAAGAAGGCTCTTGTGAACAAGGAAATAAATCTACGGGCAAATTCTTGAGTAGCTGCAGAACTGACGGTTCCTCACGAAGGGCTCAGCTACATGAATAAGTAAGTAAGTAATGCACAGAGAAAGATGACATAAATACAGAGCCAGATGTCTGGTTAACCTGTCTCGTGAATAGATGTTATAACGCAAGACTTCACCAGCCGCTTCACTTCTCTTTATTCACAACTATTTTTAAATATTCAACGTGAATTTCTGTCAGCTGCAAACAGCTGCAAATTTTGCTTGTGCGGGAGAAAGGAAAGACAGACGTGAACCTGCCGTGCAACAGAGCGCATGATTCATTCCGGGACCACATATCGACAGGGTGAAGACAAAGCTGTCCTCTGCTCCATTTCGCATCCCGCCATGAAGACGTATGGGTAGCTGATGTATTGCTCCATGCATTCTTAACTTCTGCAGTAGATGGAGGTGAGTGATCAGCTTCACGCATCTGATGATTTGCTCACGTGGAAAGACGTCCCAGTGCGTAATGGATAGGAGACTGACAGCTCAAGGGCAGGTGCAGTTGTTACAGAAAAGTGAAAAATTCCTGTTCTTGCAAGGATTCGAAAACCGATTCCCCAGTCATACAGTCTGTAGCCTAGTCACTAAACTGACTGAGCTACTCCTGCTCCTTGTGTTCTTTGAACGCCCAACAGACAACATGCAAAACACTAATATGTCTTTATTGAGTTGAGGCAAATGCATACAGTGGGATATAGTTCCAGGAACGCAACCAGAGGTACATATCGCAACAGGGCTCCCTCTCGGCCCGTAAGCGCAAGACTGCCTGGCTCTGAGAATGGAGCTGGGAATAAGGGAATGAAGGGAAACAGAGAGGAATGGGCAAAAGGAGACGGCGTGGACGCTGAAGGTGGAGAAGGTGAGGGTAGAGAAAAAAGATAAGACCAATAATGGAAAAGGAAAGGTGAAGGAAGTCAGATTCAGAAGGTAGTGAAAAGAGGAAAATAAAACTGGAAAAAAAACAGAGGATAAGGAAGGAGGAGAAGAGGAGAACGACTAAGGTGGAGACACGGGAAAAGAGAAAAATGTAAACTGAAAAAGGATAAGAAAAGGAAGGTATAACAGAGAGGGAAGGAGTTTCATTGCGTCTATTGCCTACCGGTCCACAAAATGTGGCATGGCTCTGCAAAGGTTTCACGCTCGTCCTGTCTGTTCTATGTCAATGCTCTTTAAACTTTGGCCGATTTGAGGGAACCTCGGTAGAAATATCAGGCCGTAAATGTGAAGGTGCAACGTCTGCACCTGCACCCTTAATTACTGCAAAACTGGAACCGGCAGTAGATTTTCATGGAGTGAACAAAAGTGAAGAAATCAGCAGAAACAATCTGTATTTTGGTAACGTGAAAAATACTTGTCAATACTAGGTAAACATATAAAACAACAAGGCGGATAGGGAGATGTCTCCTGAAACGTCACACACAGAACCACTGCGAATTGACAACTGAATCACGTCAACATATATTTCGTAAGGAAGAAAAAAGGTGATAAATTGAAAGTAACGTCCTATTTAAGCAAAAGAAAATATAGGGACGTTCTGAAACAAAACTGTACTCATTACTGTATACAGATCATGACATTCTAAGACAATACAGAGGAGAATTTGCAGCTCTAAATGATCAAAGTAAGAGAACGTACCTCAAAATTGTTTATTGCAAATTGTGTGGCGAACAACAGAAATTATGCTAGTGCGTCTACAGAATTATGAACTACTATTGCTAAGTGGGGATCCTTCCCCTAGCCGTCAACAACTTCCAGCTGTACAGCCCTTTAAATTGGCATCAAAATACGTGCCCACAGGGCATTCCCCTTCCACAATATTATACTTATTTAAACCGACGCGAACACACTCGTAGAATTTCCTACAACCGTCGGCTGCAAATACGCCTTCTTCCTTACACGCTGTCTTACACTTCGATGTTTTGGTATCGAACTCTTGTCCGTCACTGCATTTGACAACTGCCGTTGGCTGGTCGCGTACACAGATGCCATAGATGGAAGGATCCTTGGGATAGACGACATACTCGATTGGACGCGCGTATGAACACTTGATGGTCGCACAGTCGGCCGAGACCTTCTTGCGAACACAGGTGTGGTTCGCGTGCAGGTACACATAGCTGGCGGGACAAGTGTAGGTAGTGACGTTCAGGTAGGCGTTACAGGAGTGGAACGTCCTGCAGTCGTCAGGATCGGGAAAGTACCCCTCTCCGGTGCACTGGAATTCCTGCGAGCATTCTCGGCTCTTCGTCGCGCTACATACACCACTGTTACAGTAAGGCTGGTCTGGATTTTGTGCGGCGCAGCTGTAGGACCCTAATGAAAGGTTTGTTCCGTCGGGGAGAGATAAGCAAATCGGTGCTGTGCTGCAATTGTAGCAGACGGGCCTAGTTCCAGAGCAATGCACATCAGTTCCGGCAGAAGCGGCGAGAGCAGAAACCAAGGGCACCAGAGGATTGGGGGAATCTTCTGCGACCTCAGCATGCACCTGAATCCACAATAACTATAAATCCTTACAATATGCAATGCACGTCTCACTACAAACAGGAAGAGAGGGTGTGCATTTATAAACGCCTCGCAACAATCAAAACATCTTCCTTCGTTTTATTCTTTTAAGGAAGTATCTGCCGAAACGTCTTCCAAATAAACATTTACATATAGATTAAAGATAAATGATTCATATAAGCTTTGAAATTTTCATGGATGCGAATATTCATACTGGGATCCTCGGGGCTGTGACATGGTGTATTCTAGAAGGCGGTTACAGACGTTTCGGAGTAACATATTGATATCATCTTCAGGGTTCACGGATAAGCGAAGAAACCAATAACAGAACGAGCTGGGCAAAAAGGAAACTCGACATCTGCGAAAGTAAGCTACTTTGCGAAATATACTGCTCAGAAAAATTAGTATAGTGATGAAGTGACACTGTTCATATACGTTATCATTGCACAATATTGTTCATGGAGGAAATGCCGTAGAAAATTTTGCATCCAGAAAATGAACGACTTATTAGACAAATTTCTTCAGATACCATACCATACCGCCATCGTTGAGCCGATTGTCCAGCTAATGTGGGACCCTCAACATCTCACAACCCTATGGGCCTTCATGACACGGTACAGGGATAGCTTTACTTAACTTTTTTTTTATCGCGTGAACATCTCGATTTTACTGACACAAAAGTGTTACATTTCATAAGTACTCTTCTATTTCTGTAGTATATTTTGCTACGCTGGCAGCACCTAACGACCCCTTCTGTGATCTAGTGGTCAGAGTTCCTAGTTACAGATCCGGAGGTCCCGAGTGCGATTCCCATCGTTACCAGATTTTCTGAGAAGTAGTGGGTCTGGAACGGGGTCCACTCAGGCTCGTGAGACGGACTGAGAAGATATTTGAAGGAAACAGCGGTTCCGGTCTAGAAAACGGAGATTAACAGCCTTGAGGATCCGTTGCGCTCAACACGAGACACCCTCTATCGGTTAAAGTTGAAACTAATTTCGTATCGATAATCGGCGGGCGCTCGGTCGGTATAGTTCGCTTGCGGACCAGAGGCTACGGAGTTAGTCAGCACCTAGAGAAGTGTAGTGTCGAGAGACGGGATAACTGAGAAGTGATTAATTGGAAAGGAGTAGAAACAAAGGCGTCGTGGCCAATTCTAGATACTACTCCAACGTTTTCATGAAAGAACACTGGAAAACACTAAAGAAACACTCAAAGTAGACTGCGTTTCAACAGAGACAAGAACCCAGCACCCCTTCAATATAGGTTCAGAATATTAACGTTAAACCAAGCTGCCGTACGCTATATAAAATGAAATCAGACGCTGTGTCAACATGACGTAATGATTTACATCTTATGTAATCATCAGCAAGTTGCGATATTTATGTCTTCAAAATATAACGGGGAAACATACACACGGCACTGGAGATCTCCTTGAACACACAGTTCGTTTGTTCAGGAACGTCGCCAACTCAAAGGGTAAAGCTATCCGTGCAAAAGGCCGTGGAGGCCCATAGCGTTGTGAGACTCTGAGGCTCCCACATCTTCGAGACAATCGGCTCACGGTTGGCTGTGAGGTTGTCAACCTCACGAGTCGTCTGACCTTTATCCCCGAGGAAGAGTTCTGGTACTCATTTCTGTTAGAGGCTGAGTAGACCCCTTGGCCATAGTGCGGCTGGAAGGATTAGGTCAATTGAAAAATCAAAACACCTCACCGGGAGTCGAACCCGTGAACTTCTGGCGTGTACCACAGTGCCTCAACGAACAACTTACAGCATACCCTTACTCAAAGCGTAGAGATATTTTAAACAGCACAAGAACATTGTTCATGACCGCTGCTAATCAAGTAAAAACATGTCCTACTTGCTACACGCTGCGCATTCTGCCCATTTGCACACAAATATATATGACTAACATTCATCGTATCTGTAACTAACATTTCAGTCAGACTACGTGAAACAGTCTCTTCCTGTCAAACAAATCGGTGTGCTGAAATGAACCAGTTTCTCCAGGAAACCCGTCAGAAAACTGATACAATGTAACAGGCTGCCTGACTGGACTGCCACTGATATGAAGAGTGGCTGCATCAGTGGAAGAGACTGACTGACTGACTGACTGACTGACTGACTGACTGACTTATTGGACTGCCACTGGTATGAAGAGTGGCTGGGTCAGGCCGACCTCTCCTATCTGATAATATTAAAGAGTTAAACATTGTGTTACCGCCACAGAAGCGATGAGCAGTGACACCACCAAGGAGATGAAGCCTCGTTCCTTGTGTGCCTCCATTGCTGCTACTGAACTTCCAGCATTCCGTCCAGCCTTATATACTGATCAGAGTGCAGGTTGAAATCCCGTCGCAACCCAGTCTCTTATCTGTTGGGTTTCTTATAAATCTGAAGGATCATTTACTGCTTCCCTCCGAGTAGTTCAAATATACCATTACAACACCACTCAACCATGTTGCTATGGTAACATCAGGAAATAATTTCATTAATTAATACTGTCATAAAAATCCCTAACTTGGAGACATGTTTTACATCGTGGAATACATTTTCATACTGAATTTCCATTCAAATCGTCACGATCCTCGCTTCATTATTTTCTTTTTTGTGTACTGTATTGTGAAAAGCCGGTCAAGGTAGCCGAGCGATCTAAGGCATGTACTGTCTTCGCTCGCTAGGAAGCCGGGATCGTGAGATCGAATCCCACACAAGGCATTGATGTTTGTCATGTGTATGTGTCTCTTCTGTGTTTGTGTTGACCTGTGCTGAGGCAGAGGCCTTGCGACGAGGTGATCACCCGTCAAAGGAGTCGTACCATCTGTAAAAACGATCAATGAAACTGAGAAATCAGCCCTGTGCTCCAAAGTTGGAGCGAAGAGGAAGAAAAGAAAAATAAATTTTGAAAAATAAATCGATTTTCATTAGACTCAGAACTTGTTCAAATTTAAATAACGCAATTATTCGATATGTTTATTAATTTGTATGTCTTGCATACGGACCATTTTCGATCTGTCCCTTGTCACCACGGCATGGTGCGTCCTCAGGTTGCGAATGGGGAAGACGTCTTCCACATATAGAGGGAAATTGCGAATATATGGAATAAAAAGCCGAGGACAGCCGACAAGGGGTGATCTTACAGCTTGGTGGTTGGGAGTGGGGCTAACAACTCCTCACATTAAAAAATAACCGCGTTACGAAAATGTATATAAAACCTCGGATCTCGACGGATCATCTGGATAAACGAAATAAGCTACAAAAATGGACATGGGATTCGGAACTTGGAAGATTAGAGAAGTTTGTAAAGGGCACTTCCGGTCAGGGCAGTGGCGGAAGATATCTCAAAGAATAAGTTATATTTAGCGGAAGTACAGGAGGTCAGATGGGACGGAGGTGGCATTGAACCAGCAGGCGAATATACATTTCTCTATGGAAATGGGAATGAGAAACACGAATCAGGTACAGGTTTCTTCGTACATAAGAAACACAACAGCAGGTAAGAGGGTAGAGTTCGTTAGTGATAGGATATCATGTTTTTTTTTATTTATCATTTATTAGCAATCTGAATTTACATTCTATGAGCTAATTTGCTATCATGTACAATAATTATTCTAATATCATATATAACACTTAAAGGTCACTGGTGTGATATCATCGTTATGAATGTTCATTCCCCAACATAAGATAAAACTGATGACATGAAGGACAGGTTCTATGAGGAAGTATAACGGTATTTGATAAATTCCCGAAGTACCCTATGAAAATTTTGTTAGAAGATTTCAATGCCAAAGTAGGAAAGGAAGACATTTTCAAACCAACAACTGGGAATGAGATTTTCCATTAAATTAGTTATGATAATGGAGTTAGAGTAGTAAACTTTGCCACATCAAAAACTCTCAAAAGAACAATGTTCCCACATCGTAACATCCATAAATTTCCTTGGGCATCTGCTGATGGGAAGACATGCAAGACACACAGAGGAGCAGTGGGGGGAACCACCGAAAATGAAGTTAGAATCAGCTACTGGGGAATGATGTTCAAACCGCAGACAAAAGAACACCAAGCAACATTATTGACAACAGTATTGACTTTAAAGTCCCTAGGCAAACGCTTAAGTAATGCCGTAAACTAGCCTGTACTTCTCCCGCTATGGACGTCATATTTAACGTTTCCAGTAGTCACTTATAAACTTCGATATTTGGAAAGAAGTCGTGGAACAAACCATTCACGGATATCGTCATACCATGCCGACAGGAATTCTTGAAGGAGTGACAAACAAACGCATTTTGCGCAGGTCATGCCGACCAAACTGTGACAAAGTGACGACGAATAAATCGCTGGAGAGACATTTTAAATTTCAAGAGGAGAAANACTGTAAAGAAACACATTTCCAATCTTGTGGTCTGCATTGGGGAGTAAACATTTTCCGATGTTCTTCTGTGCAGAACCCCAAAACATTCAAGTACCTTGTCTAGTTCGCTAACTTGTGAAATTGAAAGCCATCAAAGTTGAAAGTAATCGTTTGAAACATCGAGGAAGGGAAGGTTTAATTAATTAGTCAAATGGGCATCCGTACAAATCTCTCTCATTTAGGTACCTCACGGCGCAAGCGCCAATGCAACGTAGTTTAATGTTCCAACATAATTTCCTAATACTTCAAAAATATATTTGAAAAACTTTCAATCTCTATGATATTAAGTTCCTTCTTTCTAGACTGTACAATTATAATCATTTTCTGTATTTTTTATTAATTGATAAAACAAATTTTATATAAGTGTCACACTGTAAGGGGTTTCCTTTTTTAAATAAAATAAAGAAAGGGGTCCCGAAACTCAGGGCACACTAATATCTCAGAACGTCACTGTATCTAGGCCTACTTGAATACAAATTTCTATCAATGCCTAATCATAAATAACATGTTTTACACCTTGCCTTATGTGGTTCAGTAAATAATAATATAATCTGCAACTGTTCCCGAGATTTCTTCACTTTTAACACAAACACCTTACGAAATTTATACCGCCTACAATATAAATTGAGCAACATTAGTGCCGTTGGCCTCGTGACGCTGAATCCGGAAATCCCACTTCAAATTTACAAGTAACGAACAAATAACAAACAGGAACACGACGGAGTCTCAAACGAAAACAGTCCAAGGGCAGCGCGGCTCGCTGGAGAGGATATAAGGCTAGGCAGATTGCTGGAGAACCATTGCCATAACAGGGACCGACAGGGCACGGGACCCCATCGCTCTGCGCATTGCATTGCGCATCACTTCCATCACAGCAGTAATACAGCATATATGCATGCTTGCTTGCTTACTTACTTACTTA
>NW_019718639.1:2101651-2104952 GCF_002891405.2 Cryptotermes secundus
CCACATATAGAGGGAAATTGCGAATATATGGAATAAAAAGCCGAGGACAGCCGACAAGGGGTGATCTTACAGCTTGGTGGTTGGGAGTGGGGCTAACAACTCCTCACATTAAAAAATAACCGCGTTACGAAAATGTATATAAAACCTCGGATCTCGACGGATCATCTGGATAAACGAAATAAGCTACAAAAATGGACATGGGATTCGGAACTTGGAAGATTAGAGAAGTTTGTAAAGGGCACTTCCGGTCAGGGCAGTGGCGGAAGATATCTCAAAGAATAAGTTATATTTAGCGGAAGTACAGGAGGTCAGATGGGACGGAGGTGGCATTGAACCAGCAGGCGAATATACATTTCTCTATGGAAATGGGAATGAGAAACACGAATCAGGTACAGGTTTCTTCGTACATAAGAAACACAACAGCAGTTAAGAGGGTAGAGTTCGTTAGTGATAGGATATCATGTTTTTTTTTATTTATCATTTATTAGCAATCTGAATTTACATTCTATGAGCTAATTTGCTATCATGTACAATAATTATTCTAATATCATATATAACACTTAAAGGTCACTGGTGTGATATCATCGTTATGAATGTTCATTCCCCAACATAAGATAAAACTGATGACATGAAGGACAGGTTCTATGAGGAAGTATAACGGTATTTGATAAATTCCCGAAGTACCCTATGAAAATTTTGTTAGAAGATTTCAATGCCAAAGTAGGAAAGGAAGACATTTTCAAACCAACAACTGGGAATGAGATTTTCCATTAAATTAGTTATGATAATGGAGTTAGAGTAGTAAACTTTGCCACATCAAAAACTCTCAAAAGAACAATGTTCCCACATCGTAACATCCATAAATTTCCTTGGGCATCTGCTGATGGGAAGACATGCAAGACACACAGAGGAGCAGTGGGGGGAACCACCGAAAATGAAGTTAGAATCAGCTACTGGGGAATGATGTTCAAACCGCAGACAAAAGAACACCAAGCAACATTATTGACAACAGTATTGACTTTAAAGTCCCTAGGCAAATTCTTAGGTAATGCCGTGAACTAGCCTGTACTTCTCCCGCCATTGACGTAATGTTTAACGTTTTCCAGTAGCCACTTATCAACTTCGATATTTGGAATGAAGTCGTGGAACAAACCATTCGCGAATATCGTCATACCATGCCGACAGGATTTCTTGAAGGAGTGACAAAGAAACGAATCTTGCGCAGGTCATGCCGACCAAACTGTGACAACGTGCCGACGAATAAATCTCTGAAGAGACATTTTAAATTTCGAGACGAGAAACTTTACTACAAATTTCCCCACATATCTCTGATACGTCATCCAACCCAGCTTGGACATCTCTTCCATCCGGACTCCCCTTATCGCAGAAGAAGTCAGAAAACTACATCTCCGACCCGTGTAGATTATGTGTGAAAACTGTGGTTTTATATAGATACCATACAGATAAATTGTTTTTTTAGTGATGATTTCTCTTCTGATAGAACTTTAATTTTAACAACAATAGCCATTAAAAAGTGCAAGGACATAGAATACAGCCCTCATGTCTGTAGAGTCTTTTAACGATTTTAATGTTTCTCTTAAATCTCGCAGATGGCTTATGCTGTGCTTGGGTTATATATCCTGTCTTATGTTGGTAGGTCCATCGGTTGGTCCCAATTGTCTAGGCTTCTCCTGAAGACGGAGACAATCCAGTCTCCGAAAACGTTGTGGGTGTCAAACAAAAAGAAGACGAAGAGTACCGTCCAGAAACACAATAACTGAATTCATATACCAGCGTCAAAGACTTTCAGGTCTTATGTACGAGAAGAACTAGATAAAGTTTGTAAGTGGACAAGCAGGTCACAACTAACCTTATCAAACTGTAAAGAAACACATTTCCAATCTTGTGGTCTGCATTGGGGAGTAAACATTTTCCGATGTTCTTCTGTGCAGAACCCCAAAACATTCAAGTACTTTGTCTAGTTCGCTAACTTGTGAAATTGAAAGCCATCAAAGTTGAAAGTAATCGTTTGAAACATCGAGGAAGGGAAGGTTTAATTAATTAGTCAAATGGGCATCCGTACAAATCTCTCTCATTTAGGTACCTCACGGCGCAAGCGCCAATGCAACGTAGTTTAATGTTCCAACATAATTTCCTAATACTTCAAAAATATATTTGAAGAATTTTCAGTCTGTATGATATTAAATTCCTTGTCAGTTTATATTTATTTTTATTTCTAGACTGTACAATTTTAAATATTTTTTGTATTTTTTATTAATTTATAAAACAATTTTATATAAGTATCACATTGTAAGGGGTTTCCTTTCTTAAAGCAAATAAAGAAAGGGGTCCCGAAACTCAGGGCACACTATCTCAGAACGTCACTGTATCTAGGCCTACTTGAATACAAATTTCTATCGATGCCTAATCATAAATAACATGTTTTACACCTTGCCTTATGTGGTTCAGTAAATAATAATATAATCTGCAACTGTTCCCGAGATTTCTTCACTTTTAACACAAACACCTTACGAAATTTATACCGTCTACAATATAAATTGAGCAACATTAGTGCCGTTGGCCTCGTGACGCTCAATCCGGAAATCCCACTTCAAATTTACAAGTAACGAACAAATAACAAACAGGAACACGACGGAGTCTCAAACGAAACACAGTCCAAGGGCAGCGCGGCTCGCTGGAGAGTATATAAGGCTAGGCGGATTGCTGGAGAACCAGTGCCATAACAGGAGGCACAGGGGCCGACAGGGCACGGGACCCCATCGCTCTGCGCATTGCACTGCGCATCACTTCTGTCACAACGGTAATACAGCATATATGCTTACTTACTTACCTACTTACTCATGGAGCTGGCCGCGCCATAGCTCAAGCGGTTAGTCGCTGGCTTCCCAACGCCGCGGCCTGGGTTCGATCCAGACTCTGGCCAAGTGGGATTTGTGGTGGACAAAGTGGCGCTGGGGCAGNACGCGGTAACGCGGGTTCAAATACCCGGCGGAGGTCGTCGAAATTTTAAGGGCCGAAAAATTCAGGTGATAAGTCCTCCGGGAGGGACTTTAAGCCGTGGGTCCCGTGTCGTAGCTTTACGGCACGTAAAAGAACCNCCTCCACAATCATCCTCACCTATCATCTTGGCCTGGTACATGGGAGCAGTAGAGGGCTCTTGTGACACGGTAATGAGCTTTCGGGTTCCGTAAAATGCTGGGAAATTCTTGAGTAGCTGCAGAATTGGCGGCTCCTCCAGAAGTGGCCGCAGTTCAATGGACTTAGTCCCATCCCACTAGCA
>NW_019718639.1:2105913-2106284 GCF_002891405.2 Cryptotermes secundus
GACGTATATGAGAAGGCAAACTGCATACAGTGCAAACCAACAGACGTGGTCAGCAGATGGGATGGTAACATCACTGATTCTCAGCTGCTAAAAATGTGAAGTTTTCTTTGTTCCAAACGAATTAAGCACTACGCTTATGGTGTATGGGGGAGTGGATGTATAGAACCACACTTTCTTGATCTCGGCACTAACTGGAGGTGAGTGGTCAGCTTCACGCCCCGGCCTCTTAACCCCATGAAAAGAGCCCTCGGTACCCATTAGATAGGAGGTTCGGTGGACCCCAGAGTCGGTATGGACAATTTGGAGAAGAGAAAACTTTTGACACTGCCGGGACTCGAACTCCGACCCCTCAGTCGTCCAGCCCGTAGCCA
>NW_019718640.1:0-1117 GCF_002891405.2 Cryptotermes secundus
ATATTATACTCAGAAATACAAATAGGCTTCTTTACTTGCCCATGTTTCCTTTGAACATCAACCATGCTCGAATTGTGATTGTGGAAATCATATTCACAACACGAGTATCCCTATCTACAAAAAAACAGTTCTGCTACTTCAGACACTTGCGCTGGGACCAATGGAATTGGTTTCACCCCTGGATTTCCAGTAAACTGTCCCAAAGTAGGCGTTTTGTCTACTTTTCCCCATGTGGCTGTCCCCACAATTTTACTACCTGCACTTTCGTCTTTTATTGTCTGTGGCTAAAATTGTTTGTTGTACCCTGTCACTGCCATCTGAGTCACTTTCACTACTCCTCTCAGAAGGAACATCAGATAGCTCATCGGGAGAACAAGTCAGATATTTCTCCAAGATATCGCTCGGTCTTGAACCGCTTCTGTCCTTGATTCATATTGCACTAACTTCCTGCCTGATACATAACAGCTTGAAGGGTCGAAGATCATTTTCCTTTGGAGGGGGAACCAAAACAGCAAGGTCAAGTTACTGCCTACTAAGCAAACATTCCGGCTATGATATGTATGCAGTTTCCGTCTTGTAGTGCATTCAATTTCACCTGTTATTTCACGACATGTTTCGGCAACATAGTGCCATCATCAGGTGCTCCATTTACGCTAATCTATTGCATTGCTTGCCATTATGTCACTGTAAAATTATTTAAAAAGTATTTAAAATATTCATCAACTATAATAATTTTATACACTAAAGTTTTGTTAAGATTATTCATCTTATTTGTCCCAATTCAAACCCGCACTTGGTTCCTCCACTATGGGAGTCATTCCTCTTATACTCCGTGTATATCTGCAACGTAAAAAAGGTACTTATTATTATTACTTTCGGCTTCTATCTGTTATGTGTTGTATTAGTGTTTAGTACTCACCGTGTGTCGTGATATATGTTCTCTTTTTGGCTGCGGGTGTTGTAATGTTGGATGTGTGTGTGTCTTCGTATTGATTGAGCTATGATGTTGTGGGGGTAAATGTGGTGGGGGTAGGTGGTGGGGTTGTGGTATGTTGTTCTGTGTAAACTGTGTGTAGTTCATGGAATACTGGGTTATATATTTCCTTATTTATATTGT
>NW_019718641.1:0-7321 GCF_002891405.2 Cryptotermes secundus
ACTCTATCATGGAGCTGAGTCCTTCTTGAGAAGCTGTCAATTATGTACCTACTCAAGAACTTCCCAAAATTTTATGGAACCCGAAGGTTCATTACCGTGTTCACAAGAGCCCTCCAGTGGTCCCTATCCTGAGCCACATCAGTCCAATCAATACCATTCCATACTTTCTCGCTAAGATCCACTTTAATACGCTATCAGAGATATTCAGTCGTAAGATATTGCAGACGGCGAAACAGTGCTCAACTGAGCATATAGATGCGCAGTAGTGATTTGCGCACACGTGTGATTATTTACATTCACAACATAACATTAGCGTAAATTACCGAGCTTCTCCACCTACAAGGAACAGGTGTATGCGCAGTAGCCTACTGCGCAAACCTAACCTAACCTAACTTAACGGTACCCCTGAAATACAGATGGATGCGCAGTAGTTCATTGCGCACACCTAAGAGTGACGTCATTTACGAAGGTGCTAGAAACGTAATATATTACTGTCGTAACATGGAATATAAAACAATATACGACGTTAAATATGAAATTGAGCGTGTATGTTGTTTTTTCCACCAATAATATGTCTATATAAGCTCTTATATTCCGAGGTTATATTGCTACGTGATATCTTAGATTGTGTCGAAAATGTCGCTCCCTCCTCATGATTTTGCGCATCCCTCACGGTGATACAAATGATTACTGAATATCACATATTATGGCAATATGGTGCCCTCCAATGGCATAACTTTATGACGAGAAATCTTTAATATCAATGAATTCGTTCCCTCGTTTCTCGTGAATGGATATGCGACCAATTCATTGACTGGATGGCATTTGTTTCGCCCGAATTTCCCTTCCTGGATAGGATTTAGAATAATATTATAGAAGAAAATGTGTAAAAAATAGCATGAAAAATTACCGTCCTGTAATGGAACTGATAATGGAATGTTTCTGTTTCAGTCGTGTTAAGAGTTTGGCTGCCCTGTCCTGTGACGTAAATATCCGGTCTACAAAATGACGGTACGTTTGTTTTCTGGTGAGAAGAGGTGTTTATAAATAATAAGACGGTGTTATGTGTGTGTTTGATACATATATATATTGTAACGTGTTTCCGTTACTGATCCCACTTCTGACACCAGTGTAACGTGTTTACGTTACTGAAGACACCGTATAGATGGTTAATTGGGTTTATTTAACAATCTACAAATAACGGCTATAATTAATGATCACAATATTACGGGTTTCCACACTTTGCAAACCCTACAACAAAATCTCTTAACACAATCTTCACTTGTCTTCACGCACTGATAACGCGGGAGCTATACAAGTCTCCCTGAAATACACACTCCGAGTATAACTGTACTACAGCAATCACTATGTCTGGAAAGCACACAATAAGTCTTCCGCTCGCTGACTTCTTAGTTATCGCACACTCGCAGGCTGCTATGTTTCAACTGTAGTCCGCTGACTGGAGAACTGTTGATAACACACTCTCGTAGGCTTGCTCGGAACTATCTTCGGCGATGGCCACGTTATAACTCGGCGGCTGTCACAGTACAAATGAAGTCGCCGACTGCTACAGTAGAACTCTCTGGTAGCCACATTAGAACTCCTGGTAGCTGTTCTGCCGTCCACTTATATAGCCGCAGGATTGCCTGTTACGTTCAACGTCACAGTAGCAAGCAGTTCCGCGTCACCGCGTGATGTCACCGCGAAGGGGAGTGGCGGGGCGGGCTTCGTTACCGTGCGGAGGAGGGGGAGGGGAGCGCTGACTCACCCATCGCGTCACTGCTGGTGTGGGGGGGGGCTTGGCTTTGCGCAACATGTCACAATATATAAAAGTTTGATTAATTATCTTCCTGAAAGTATATCTTAAAATATTCAGTGAGATAGTGCAAATGGTAGGCTTTTTATGTGCGTATTATCCTGGACAGAGTAATGGCGAATGGACGAAATTTTGCAAACATGAGTTTTCTCTGTTCCACTACGAATCTGAAGTGTTATCCCTCTGAACCATGTAACTAAAATATGTGTGCAGGAAAAATACAGTATAAGGAACATTTATTGATTTAACGAAAGTAAGTGTATATAAGAATAATGGGTGTGTAGTGAGAAACAGTGTGTCTTTGAGGTTATTCTTGCACTATAATTAATAATCAGTTGTGATTACTGTAGAGAGATTTACACAAAAATGTGCTTTAGTGGTTATTTGCATAGAGAGTGAATTAGATATTGTGAGTACATATTTGGTATGACAGAAAACAGGGTGTATTGTTGGTGTGCAGCTTCTCAATTGCAGTCGTATGAGTAGGTAATTAGTCAGAAGGATATACTTTTTGCATTAGTATAAGTACTTGTAAGAAGAGGATGCAAAGTGAATTTCTTGTTCCCATTGGAGAAGTGATTACTTAGTTGTGTGTGACAGAGAGTGGTGTGTATAATGTATGTTGTTGTGGTCACAATAATGTCGAGTGTAAAATGGAGGTTAATTTATCTAAAGTGATGTTATATTTTTGTGTGTAATATATATAGAGAGATGTGTAGTGAGTTTTTGTAGTGTTTTGAAGAATGTTAAGATTTGAATTCAGCCACAGTGGATTGAAAAGTTTCCCCTTTTATGGACATATCTTGTTGGCATGAAGAATTCTTGCTTATAAAGAGGTAGTATGGTAAGTGAAACACATGTTGTGATTGCTGTTATGCTGGCAATCGTGTTCAGTGACAGTGTAAAATGTGCACAGCTTTGTGGAGGGTGTGTGTGTGTGTGTGTGTGTGTAGAAGCATGTAGAATGATGGCGAGTGATTTGTAAGTTAGATGCATATTTCGGTTTGATATACAACGGACTGCATTCTCGCCATCTAATCTTCCAAGGTTACATGTGCAAACAGGTAATATACAGTATCAGGGAATTATGATCTCTCCATGTATTAAACTGCTTACAGAATCTGATAGTTTACACGGAAGCACGAGTTGTTACACGAGACATTCTTGAGTTTGTATTTTATAGTTTAGCCAAATCATATATAGTGATGTGTTCGTTTTCTGTTTTAATGCTCAGAAGGATATAGAGTGATATTTTCTTAGTTTGATGCCGTAATTGATGGTTTACCGATCTAATATTCCAGCACTAGTGTAGTTGGCTGGTTACATTTCATATAAATTATATGTATATCCTTCAGATATGTCGCAAAACTTAATAAAGTTTATAATAGGAACATTGGAAAGAGAATATTTCTGGAACTGTTGGAAGTTGTAAGAGTCCAGGTTGATAATTGTGATATCATGCACTCAGAGCGTTCTTAGATGTCAGTATTTCGGAGAAAATGCATTTACGACTATTATAGAAATTGTAATATATTTCATGTTTCGTAGATTATGAAGAGAGTTTAACAGAAAAATTAATGGTAGAGTTTATCATGTGAGAAAATTCGGAAATAAAATGTCCCGTATAAAACTAAAATGATTTAATGCGCTATCAGAGATATTCAGTCGTAAGATATTGCAGACGGTGAAACAGTGCTCAACTGAGCATAAAGATGCGCAGTAGTCATTTGCGCACACGTGTCATAATGTACACTGACAACCTAATATTATCGTAAATTACCGAGCTTCTCCACCTACAAGGTACAGGTGTATGCGCAGTAGCCTACTGCGCAAACCTAACCTAACATAACCTAACGGTACCCCTGATATACAGATGGATGCGCAGTAGATCATTAAGAACACCTAAGAATGACGTCATTTACGAAGGTGCTAGAAACGTAATATATTACTGTCGTAACATGGAATATAAATCGATATACGACGTTTTATATGAAATTGAGCGTGTTTGTTGCTTTTTCCACCCATAAAATATGTCAATATATGATCTTATATTCCGAGGTTATATTGCTACGTGATATCTTAGATTGTGTCGAAAATGTCGCTCCCACCTCACGAGTTTGCGCATCCCCCACGGTTATACAAATGATTACTGAATATCACATATTATTTCAATATGGTGCCCTCCAATGGCATAACTTTATGAAGAGAAATCTTTAATATAAGTGAATTCGTTCCCTTGTTTCTCGTGAATGGATACGCGATCATTTCAGTGACTGGATGGCATTTGTTTCGCCCGAATTTCCCTTCCTGGATAGGATTTAGAATAATATTATAGAAGGAAATATGTAAAAAATAGGATGAAAAATTACCGTCCTGTAATGCAACTGATAATGGAATGTTTCTGTTTCAGTCGTGTTAAGAGGTTGGCTGCCCTGTCCTGTGACGTAAATATCCGGTCTACAAAATGAAGGTACGTTTGTTTCCTGGTGAGAAGATGTGTTTATAAGTAATAAGACGGTGTTATGTGTGTGTGTTTTATACATATATATATGTAAAATTTTGATTAATTATCTTCCTGAAAGTATACCTTAAAACATTCAGTGAGATAGTGCAAATGGTAAGCTTTTTCTGTGCGTATTATCCTGGACCGTGTAATGGCGAGTGAACGAAATTCTGCAAAATTAGTTTTCTCTGTTCCACAACGAATTTGAAGTGTTATCCCGCTTAACCATGTAACTAAAGTATGTGTGCAGGAAAAGTACAGCATAAGGAACATTTATTGATTTAACGAAAGAAAGTGTATATAAGAATAGTGGGTGTGTAGTGAGAAACAGTGTGTCTTTGAGGTTATTCTTGCACTATAATTAATAATCTCTTGTGACGACTGTACAGAGCTTTACACAAAAATGTGCTTTAGTGGTTATTTGGATAGAGAGTGAATTAGATATTGTGAGTACATATTTGGTATGACAGAAAACAGGGTGTAGTGTTGGTATGTAGCTTATAAATGGCAGTCGTATGAGTAGGTAATTAGTCTGAAGGACATACTTTTTGCATTAGTATAAGTACTTATAATAAGAGGATGCAAAGTGAATTTCTTGTTCCCATTGAAGAGGTGATTTCTTAGTTGTGTGTGTGACAGAGTGTCGTGTATAATATATGTTGTTTTGGTCACAATAATGTCGAGTGTAAAGTGGAGTTTAATTTATCTAAAGTTACGTTATATTTTTGTGTGTAATATATATAGAGTGATGTGTAGTGAGTTTTTGTAGTGTTTTGAAGAATGTTAAGATTTGAATTCAGCCAGAGTGGATTGAAAAGTTCCCCCTTATATGGACATATCTTGTTGGCATGAAGAATTCTTGCTTATAAAGAGGTAGTATGGTAAGTGAAACACATGTTGTGATTGCTGTTATGCTGGCAATCGTGTTCAGTGACAGTGTAAAATGTGCACAGCTTTGTGGGGTGTGTGTGTGTGTGTGTATGTAGAAGCATGTAGAATGATGGCGAGTGATTTGTAAGTTAGATGTATATTTCGGTTTGATATACAACGGACTGCATTCTCGCCATCTAATCTTCCAAGGTTACATGTGCAAACAGGTAATATACAGTATCAGGGAATTATGATCTCTCCATGTATTAAACTGCTTACAGAATCTGATAGTTTACACGGAAGCACGAGTTGTTACACGAGACATTCTTGAGTTTGTATTTTATAGTTTAGCCAAATCATATATAGTGATGTGTTCGTTTTCTGTTTTAATGCTCAGAAGGATATAGAGTGATATTTTCTTAGTTTGATGCCGTAATTGATGGTTTACCGATCTAATATTCGAGCACTAGTGTAGTTGTCTTGTTACGTTTCATATAAAGAATAAGTATATCCTTCAGATATGTCGCAAAACTTAATAAAGTTGATAATAGGAACATTCGGAAAGAGAATATTTCTGGAACTGTTGGAAGTTGTAAGAGTCCAGGTTGATAATTGTGATATCATGCACTCAGAGCGTTCTTAGATGTCAGTATTTCGGAAAAAATGTATTTACGACTATTATAAAAATCGTAATATATTCCATGTTTCGTAGATTACGTAGAGAGTTTAACAGAGAAATTAATGGTAGAGTTTATCATGTGAGAAAATTCGAAAATAAAATGTCCCGTATAAAACTAAAATGATCTAATTACCTAGAAGCCAACAATATCACTATTGCATTAGTAAACGAAACCCACCTACACCAGCCCATGAAATTCAATTGCCCGAACTATTACACATACAGATCAGGCAGACAGGACAGACCCGGCGGGTGCACAGCCATCTTGATTAGAAAGGGAGTTAAACACTCAGAAATTGCCCTCCCAAAACTTGAACATATGGAGGCCACGGCTATACAATTACACATCAACAGCGAACTTATTACATTAGTTTCAATATATAACCCTCCCGGTAAAATTGTCGAAAGAGACATAGACTTGCTCATTCAGACTAATAACAAAGTCATTCTTGCAGGGGACTTCAACTCGAAACATAGCACTTGGAACTCCCGAAATGATAACTCAGCCGGTCGGACCTTACTGAGCCACTATAATAAAAACGAATACCTAATCGCGGCTCCTCACTCTCCAACGCACATCCCTGATAGAAATCCCGATGGTGCGGAAGAGCTCTACTTTGCCATTCTCAACATCTTGAGTCATCATAGAGTCGAAACATTAGGTTTTTCTGTCTCACTCTGACCACAGACCAGTTCTACTAACATTACGAGGCCCGGTACAATCAGATGAACGTAAAAGCACTTATTTATACAAGGAGGCAAATTGGGAACACTTTCGAAGCTGCGTACACAACCTAAATTCCAAACTATTCTCACATAATCCTACAGCAGATCAAATCGCCAAAGCTTTGTCTCACTTTACTGATGCAGTGCATACAGCTATTCAGAAATCAATCCCGTCAGAACTATAAACTCCAGATCTATGCAAATTTCACCCTCCACACGTCTGTTAATTCAGGAACGCAATAAACTCCGCACTCTCTGGCAGAGGACGCACAATATTGCCCTACAGCCCCGTATAAACTCTCTAAGACAACAAATAGATAACGCAATCAAAAATCAACTCTGCAATAACTGGCATCACGCACTTCAAAGACTGGACACAAGTAATATCCAAGACAAGTGGAGGATCACCAAACACTTAACTAATGACTATAGCAACATCCCTCCTTTGAGTCTGAATAACAAAACGGCAGTTACACAGACAACAAATAGATAACGCAATCAAAAATCAACTCTGCAATAACTGGCATCACGCACTCCAACGACTGGACACAAGTAATATCCAAGACACGTGGAGGATCACCAAACACTTAACTAATGACTATAGCAACATCCCTCCTTTGAGTCTGAATAACAAATCGGCAGTTACACAACAAGAAAAGGTGAACTTATTCGCAGACACTTTACAGGAAATATTTACAACCAACCCAGATCGAAACCCACAGTTCTC
>NW_019718641.1:9742-9982 GCF_002891405.2 Cryptotermes secundus
TGTTTGAAGAAGTTTTTCAATCACACAGTGGTTATCACATGAAAGTGTCATGTTTCTATTTTTAACTTAACAGAAATCACAAAAACACTGTCATAAAGTTATAATTACGCAAAGCAAAACAAATTCTGTATCGAGAAAAATACAGAATAATAACTAAACTCACTTGTGCATAAGTGGCACGCTAACACCTTCTGGAACTAGTAAACACGCTTAACTGCAAGGTCACAGACTATTCTACTG
>NW_019718642.1:0-602 GCF_002891405.2 Cryptotermes secundus
ATTCACCTGACTTTGAATTCTTAGATATTTCTTCTGTGGTTTTTTGCAGGACAAAGTTTAGGACAGTGTGGGAACATCCTGAGTCTGAGTCTGAGTCTGAGTCACGTTGCAACTGACGGTCAGTCAGTCTGTCTGTCTTGGTGTCGAGACCCAGCTGGGGCTCATGACCAGGTATTTCTATGAATGAAAGTTACGGTCTTGTCTATGTGTAGCGTCCTCTCTGACGAGAGGTCGGGTCTGTCATTTGTTAGTCAATCTGTAGTAATTAGTCCATTGTCTGTATTTACACATATTTACAATACACACTTATTTCATATATAAATGTACAGTATTTACACGGCCTCTGTCAGTCCAGGCTAGGTACAGCAGATTATGCCCTTTTATATATATATAAATAAATATCCTAATAGTATTAGCTACCACGGCAGTCTAGTCACTTGAACGGTCGTATGCCTGACCGCCGTCAAGTTTAAGCCTCTTATACTTTCTGTGTCGGGCTTCGCCTTGTCCGATGTTGCGAACATTCTCATTATCATGATTTTGTATGACTTCTGCTTGTTGCCTGCATAATTTTGTTATGTAATCATATACGTACGGGATTT
>NW_019718642.1:629-5830 GCF_002891405.2 Cryptotermes secundus
AGAACCTTGTTTTGCAGGTGCTGCAATTTCAATAGATGAGTGTCTGCCGCAAACTCCCAGGCGGGACTAGCATAAGTCATTACGGATCTAATAAGAGCTTTATGGAGGGTCAGTTTAATATTAGCGTTCAATCGCTCACTTTTGAATAGAGAATACACTCTAATGAATGTTCTGAAGGCCTTGGCTTCGATCGTTTCTATGTGTAATCTCCAAATAACTTTCTTATCGAAGATTACACCTAGATATTTTGCACTATATACAAATGGAATGTTTCTTCCGTTTAGAGTAAAACAAGACTCAGGCGGTTGACGACCACGAGAGAAGTTGACCCCGCGAGACTTATCTTCATTAATTTTTATATTCCAGCGCTCACACCAGGTCTCCATTGAGCTGAGACCGCGCTGGAGTTTTCTAACAATAAAACCCTCTTTGCGATCTGTCGCATATAGACACGTGTCGTCCTCAAAAAGGGCCAAATGAATACCACGAGTTTGGGGGGTACATTAATGTACATGTTGAAAAGAGCGGGGGACAGAACCGAACCTTGTTACACCCCTGCTTGCATTTCCCTTGGCGTTGACATTTCGCCTTCAACAGAGACCCTGAATTTACGTTTAGAGAGAAAGGACCCAATAAGCTTGGTCAAAGAGTTGGGGAATTCCAATTTTGATAATTTAAACAGCAAGCCTGAGTGCCACGTGGTATCAAAGGCTTTTTCGATGTCCAAGAACACTGCAGCCGTAGACATTTTATTGTTAAAATTAAGGGTCACTAGGTCCGGCAGCCTCATACATTGCAATGTCGTACTGTGAAGTGCACGAAAACCAAACTGACTTGCGTTGAGCAGGCCTCTTTCTTCAATATGTTTACGGAGGAACTTTAAAATTACATTTTCGAATAGTTTTTCTGTCGTGGACTGGAGGCTGATCGGACGTAAATTTTTAGGAAATTTCGGGTCTTTACCTGGTTTTGGTAAAGTTATTATTTTTGCTTCCTTCCAAGTATTTGGAAAGTGAGAGAGCCGAAAACAGTGATTGAATAAGTGAGTTAGGTGAACCAATGGTCTCCTTGGAAGGTGCCTGAGGCATTCATTTGGGATGCCGTCAATTCCACAGGCCTTTTTTAATTTCAGGGATTTTATTAATTTCTGAACGTCACATGGTCTGATCCTTAGAGGGGGGTTTTCATCCACGGCTTCCAGCAGAGCTTGAACTCTAGCCTCCACCCGCTGTTCATGGTTTTCGTCGCACAGGTCATGTGGCGTGAACTGAATTTCCAAACAGTCGGCAATTTCATTGGCTTTTTCAGAAGGATGAAATTTTAGGCCAGAAGAACCATGAATAGCAGTTGGTGCCCTTGGTCCGTCTCTCTTAAGGAGAGATTTCGCAATGGGCCATATACACTGAGGTGTGACTTCAGCGTTGCTTATTTTTGTTTCCCACCGTTCAAGTGCCTTTTCACGGGTCATTCGCCTGATTGATTTGGTGACCCAATTGACTGCCGTTTTACACGCTGGATCCCTGGTTTCTTGCCACAGTTTTCGTAGCCTCTGTTTATATTTTATCAAACGATCTAGACCAGGAAGATCGTTGTTTATGTCCGAAAGTGTAACTTTACTTGTCGACAGCCTATATGCCGAAGCAATAGAGGCTGCAAAGTCGCGTGCCGCTTTATCGGCTTCTACCCTCGTATTAATTTCTAGTTTAGGTGATATTAAGTCAGAAGCTAGGCTTTGAAACTGCTCCCAATCTGTAAATTTTTCAATTGGTTCCGAAAGGTTGCTAATTTTAACGTGATTCAGAATGTGAAATACTATTGGTAGGTGATCTGAATCCAAAATATCAGAGACGACGACATCTTACACTCTGATATTTCTGTGAACCACAATGTCTAACACGTCACCATTTCCCGCAGGGGAATAATGAGTGGGGCACGGTGGTGCTGAAATTTCGAAATCACTCCTATCAAATAAATCAAGGAGTTCCAAGCCTGAGGGGTTTGAAACTCTGCTATTCCAAAATGGGTTCTTAGCATTCAAATCACCTGCCAAAAAAGACTTACGTCTGAAGCTAAAGATCTCAATCATATCAGCATCACTCCAGGCTTTGCCTGGAGATTTGTAAACAGCTGCAAGGAGCACTTCGCTGTTACCAATTGGTATGCAGACCCCTGTCGCTTCTATTGAAACAAGGGGTGGTAGGTCTACATGGTTGTCGGGAATGAACTTTCTTACTTCAACGGCAGTTGCGCCTTTTCTGCCCGACTGGCGGTCGATTCTTTAAAAGTGGTAATATGGAATAAAGGACCTCTGATGAGATTTCAGATGTGTCTCTGAAAACCGGGCCACATCTACTTGTAGGTCTTACAGCTGTTTACTGAGCTCATAGCGCTGCCTCCCAATGCCGTTCGCATTAAATGCTATGACTTTTAGGGGCCTATGTACTCTAGTGGCCATTTTATTTCATTAGGTTTAGAACAATTTTAGTAATGGCCATTATTTTTTCTCCTCGGAAACTACACCACTTACCTCTGTCATAATCTGCTCTACTACAGTCACTACTCTAAACATATTGTCGAGAGATTGAATGTTTACATGAGTATCCTGAGTTGACTTACCTGTTTTTTTTTTTGTTCCTGTATAAGGGCCGGGACGCCCTGTGTCGTGGCTTCTGGTGGGACTGCCACTGGAACTTAGAGAGTCTGAGGTCGCTGCTCCTGCGATCTGCTGCCACGGAGCGCTGCTGAGAAGGAGACTCCAGTGGTAACGATATACGAGGAGAAGACCCTTCCCGTTGTAGTTTTGGGTGCTCTCTGCGATTTCCTCCTCTGCAATTCCTCCCTCGCGTGTCTGCAGCCCCGATATATGGTGGGATGGGGCTTTTCTCCTTTCTTCAATACGCAATTGCAGCAAGCCGCTGGTGTATTGTGATGGAGGTGAAGGGTTACAGCCTTTATATGTTTGTATATTAATGAGACCCCCGAAAGTCATGGTGTTCACTTGACCCTCTTTGCGGACGACACCTGTCTATATGCGACAGATCGCATGGAGGGTTTTATTGTCAGAAAATTCCAGCTCTTTCTCCGCTCAATGGAGACCTGGTGTGAGCTCCTGAATATAAAAATTAATGAAGATAAGACTCGGGGGATCTACTTCTCTCTTGGTCGTCGACCGCCTGAGTCCTGTCTTACTCTAAATGGAAGAAATATTCCATTTGTAAATAGTGCAAAATATCTAGGTGTAATCTTCGATAAGAAAGTGACATGAAGATTATACATAGAAATGATCGAAGCCAAGGCCTTCAGAACATTCATTAGAGTATATTCGCCATTCAAAAGTGAGCGATTGAGAGCTAACAATAAACTGACCCTCCATAAAGCTCTTATTAGATCCGTAATGACTTATGCTAGTCCCGCCTGGGAGTTTGCGGCAGACACCCATTTAGTTAAATTGCAGCGCCTTCAAAACAACGTTCTCCGCACGATTGGCAATTTTCCAAGGCGCACACCGGTCCGCGAATTGCACATGGCATTCAAAATTTCATACATATATATGATTACATAACAAAATTATGCAGGCAACAAACAGAAGTCATAAAATATCATGATAATGAGAATGTTCTCAACATTGGAGAAGGCGAAGCCAGCCACAGGAAGTATAAGAGGCTTAAACTTGGCGGCGGTTAGGCATAGGACCTTTCAAGTGACTAGACTGCCGTGATAGCAATTACTACTAGGAATAGGGCATAATCTGCTGTACAATGCCAGGGTTGACAGAGGCCTTGTATATATTGTACATAGAAAGTACAAGTGTAAATACAGACAGTGGACTTATTAATACAGACTGACTGACAAATGACAGACCCGACCTCTCGTCAGAGAGGGCGCCCCAAATGGACAGGACAGCAACTTTCACAAAGAAGAACACATCTGGTCATGAGCCCCAACTGGGGCTCGACACCAAGACAGACAGACTGACTGACCGTCAGTTGTAACATTACTTTGACTTTGACTTTCAAAAGTCAGTAAGTCTATATTCAGTTTCACATCAGTATACAAACAGCACGCCTCGTCGCCAGCGCTCGATCTTCGGAGGCATCAGCACTTCGCTACGCCAGGCATGACTGCCATGGCTGTCTGGCAGTCACACCCGACTCACTGGGCAACTTGGCCGCCTCGATTCGCCGTAGTCGTGTCGGACACAATGGGCAACTGGCGTAGCTACCGCCTCTCCACTCCAGCGACTGCGCTCGACAACCAGATTTTCATCAGCAGCTGCCGTGCTGCGAACAAGCAACCTCCATCAACGGCCGCACTGCGGCCAGTGAAAACACCGCAATCAACCTCTATTTCTACCGCCATACTTAGCACTACTTCACCGGCCATACATCCCACCAATCAACGGTCCTTTTCAGGACATACAAACTGTTCCGAAGGAGTGGGTTGTCATTGGAGTAATGACATGACACAAAACCCCACAACAGCAAACCCCAGAAAGAAGAACTAAGAAAAAATTCATAGGGAAATAGCAAAAATTCCGGCACAATAGCTTTTTAAGTTAAACAGAACCATTCTGCGGGTGCAAGGAATGTCTACATGTAGTGGGACAGCATTTTCAATAACTTCTGTGACCTGTGAATTGTATACACTATTCCAAAGTAACTGGCCACAGGCATACTGATTCACTGGCAAAATTTGTTTGCACCTTGCAGCCAGTGGTGAATCAGTTGTTGTGAACCGGCCGAGAAAAGTAAGAACCTCCATCCATATGTAGATGTAGAAATTTTCTTTGATGTTCATTAATAGCTTTATTTGTGTGTTTAATTACATCCACTCTATATTCCACTTCACCATAATTCATTACTGATTTCTACACCTCTTACACATTCTCTGTAACTAATGTTTAGTCATCTTTCTGTCTAACGGAAAACAACAAAAAAAATTATTATGCAAACCAATCACCTGACAGCTGGTACAGAGGCAACTTCAAACGTGTCAGGTATATCCAATTTACTTCAAAGAAAGGGCAAGAGGCAACAAGTGTCTATAATATGTCACACATTGTCACAAATCATTAGTTATCCTAAATTCCTGGTACGGAATTCTGATAGACGCTGAGTAAACCCCAGGGCCTTGTGCGGCTGGAAGGATAAGTGCGTCCGGTACGTAAGGTTGACAACCTTACCGCCATCTTTGAGCCGATT
>NW_019718643.1:0-2895 GCF_002891405.2 Cryptotermes secundus
CCGACAAGCAAAATTTCGTATAACATTTTAAGAAGCAACGCTGCGGGGATTCTTTTTGTTTCACTTCTCCATTGCGTTGACCGTTTGCTTTTTTTTTCATTCGAAAGTTAGGGCTAAAACTCCTTCTTGAGAGCAAGAAATAGCCTATGTACCTCTCGTCCATTTGCTGTATATTACAAGTAAATCTAATCCAACAGGGTAATTAACATGGATTGTTCTGCCGTGGAAGGGGACTAGGTAAATTCATTGATCCCTTCGGCACCTCCCTCTTTGACTTTGAGTTCGCAGTTCTCCTGGGACGCTTGGGGTATGCAGGAGGCGATAGGGAAAGGGTGTGCGAATTGTGGGATGGGGTCCATTAATGTTACACCACATTCCTATTCTACACTGTTCATATATATATCCCTTTATACATACATAATATATTCATACAAACAATGCCGACGGTTGTCAGGTTTACATTTCACGTAGATTTTTAATCACTTTTGTACGGACATAGTTATATTCATCTCACCCAACTGCGGGTCTCCTCTACTTCTTTCTCTGCTCTCCTCTCTCTGTCTCTCTCTCTCTCTTACACCATGCCGCGTTCCGTGCTTCAGTATTCTTAAGCCTGTTCCATATAGTCCTCACTACCACTCCCTGGGATTTGTATTTTAATAATGTTACCCTCAGTTTTCATGGCTATAAGTAGTACTTCCACTCACCATCCAGCACTCTCTCATGTCATCTCGATGATAGCCTTCGGCCACAACTCTCTGAATATTATTTGACCGAATATCCCCTTTCTAGTTTTCTCTAGTATTTTTGACTATCTCTTTGCAAACTCGACAAATTCCGGGAGGGTGTACTCCTACCAGCAATGACGTACTTTCATTAGGGTGGCTAGCTCTCATTGGCTGCCTGCCGAGAGGGGGGTTCGCGTTTTCTACTCTACCAGCCCCTTTCGACTCAGCATTCTTACCTACAAGCGTCCTGCTTTCTGTGTAACACGCTTCCGCCCCGTCAGCATTGCTACGCTGGCGCGGTACATTCATACATTCCATTTCATATTTCCTAACTGTATTTCAAATTACTTGTTCTAGTCTAGCCCCAAACATATTAATCATAAAAACATATTAACATTATAAACACAATACCTGCCGTAAACCTGAGGCCATAATATGGATAAAAACATGCTACTAAATTAAATCAAGCTGAGGTTGGCAGATCGGTTACACGGTTTAGTATAAAATATAAACCACGACGTTTCCTAAACTGGATCTTCTTCAGAGGAAGGGGAAAGGCACCTACTCATTTCAGCTCCTTAGAAAGAACTAATCTCAATCACTGGACAATCTCTGTCCAGTTCATATAGCTTTTTAATTATCGGAGACCAGGCTAATTCGGCAGGAGATAACAAGAAAAAGTATAACAAAAATTATGATAGAGGACACACATGTGTGGAACTAGGACAGAAAGAGAGGTAGAAATGTATGCTACAAACCTAACCAACAAAACCGAGTGCATGACTTCCAATGCAAAAAATTAGGGAAATTCTGTGAAGATATGTAGTATCTAGCCACAGCGCCATCTGTGGAGTAAAACCTGAACACTCGAGACTGAAACTTTACGGAAACCCATGAAGAATCTGTCACGTCATAGAGGTCTTAAAAGCCCACTAATTCTGTGTGTTATGCACCAACATCAGAGCTCTCTAGAATCTACTGTGTCACAGTTTATGCACCGTAAGTACATCCATATACGTTAAAAATATACAGGGACTAATTGAGGTCTTACTATGTATGAATTTCAAGCTTATTGTTAACTACAAATTAAGACCTATTCGTATTTTTCCGCAACATATTTCAATGGATTTGCTCAGAGCGTCTCTAGGCAACGGCTCGGTGAACTAGTTCCAACGTACAACAATGGAAGATTTGTCTTAGTGGGCGAATACTAGCTCGTTGCTATGCAACAGTCAGCGTGCCAATGAACTCGCTAGCTAGGAATAGCGTGACTTGTGTTTTCTGTGTTGTCCGTATGGATCCTATATAACGAAGAGCTGTTGTAGCTTAGATTAGTGCATAAACCAGGAGAGTTTTTAGTTGAGTTTCGAGGTTCCATGGAGACTGAGAATCCTAGTGTTTGTGCAACGGTGAACTGTAAATTGTGTAAATCAACGATAGCGCTGTATTGAGTATAATTAAAAGAAACTGTAGCCGAATCGCTAATAACTACAGTTAACTGAACTAGAACCCGTTATTTTCGTCACGCTTACCCACCTACGAGTGACAGTATCATCCTAATCATGTAGAACGAAGCACATTGATCGTTCTGAAGATATTTCTTGTAATTTTTGAGCCGTGTCCCTTGACCCTGTGGGTAAAGAACCCAGTTCTTCTACCCGCTTAGACCAGTGAACCCCTGCTAAATATGAGTAAGGGACAGGCTCATAAGAAACGACTTGCTTGTAGCGTGATGCACTATGCCTCCCTAAGGTCGAGTAAGGGATCTGGGGGGAGGAAAACCACTGTCGGCACAAGGACCAGGCTGGACGGATCCGCTACTCAGAACTGGTATGGAACATACAGCACAAGTATACATAAACACAACTGGAGTTCTTAAACATATACATAAATATATATTAATAACAAATGTATACAGATGGGCCCGCCTGAAGGGCAGTAACCGGTCAGATCTTGTGAAAAATGAGTGTTACAGAACTACGCTGTGCCTAGCTGCACTGAACTCAAGTCAGGCACGCCTCATGGCGTCTCTCTACTTCTCCAGTATAAGCATGTACTTAGGCAAGCCTTGAGGGCACAAGGAAAGATAAACAGCTTACATACACGCCTGAGGGGCAATCTGCTGTTTAGTACAACCTTAGACAAAACCAAATTATCCTAGGCCAAA
>NW_019718643.1:3229-14263 GCF_002891405.2 Cryptotermes secundus
GTGTTCACTCTCACGCAATAACTCACTCACTCACTTCTGTCTACTCTATTCAATTTTATTCTGGAGTCCTCGATATATAATCTTGGGGCGGACCCAACAAAAACTTTTCAAGCAATTTCTCTATTATTGTTATAGGCGGTTACAAAACGATAGCCCAGATATTGGTGACATGTTTATTGTATATGGTGGAGCGTGTTTACTGAACCGTTGCTTAGAAACGGCCGATGTTTTTCTAGCAAAAGTTTTTAGAGTTATTGTTTTACTTTATATTAAATATTTATGAATTGAAAATTATTATATTTTATTTTATTTAAATTAAGTAAACTACAGCATATGCTATTTTAGCACATATTAGTTTTACTACGATTGTGACATTTTAATCTTGAAGCGTGCAATAGCATATATGATGAATGGATAACATTAGTGTATTGTAGCAGTTTTAGAATAGCAAGACACCTGAAGATGGACATTTAGGGCCGAAATATGTTGTGTCCTAAGCGAAAGTGAAATAAAGATTGAACAATTTTTTGCAATGTTGACAGGCTGTCTTTACATAAACGTTTTAGATATAGCATGCCAAAGGATGCTTAAATACAGAGCTAAAATATCTTATTCAAAGCGTCATCATCCTAATCTCCATCTTGTAGTATTCTATTTCCACGCCGTTCTCGAGCATTTTTCAACTTTCTATTTTTGTATATCTTTCACACACAACGTACTCATTCATCAGTACAAATATATTCAAGTTTATTTCTCCTCCTTACGACATATTTCGGCCTCCAATGGCCATTGTCAGGTATTTTGTCTACGTCAAAACTGTCACATTTTATAAAATGTATGTAAAGTTCACTTATTTATAAACTTACAAATGTGATGTTTCTTATTTCATTTACTTCACTTACAATGGATATTTATTTGCATTGATTAATTTCACCCACTTTCTAGTTTAATTCTGGTTTAACATTTCTTGAGATTATTTTTAATTATGTAAGTCTTACACATGTACCAGGAGCGTCGCCCACTTGTCCAAATTATATTATGACGTATTTGCTCTATGCAGGAACTGTTGAGCCTCAGTTGCCTCGGGTATGCGCCCAACGGGAGAGTTGCAGATTGCATCGGCACGTTGCTAGGCACAGCTCTGTACACTCTTGGATTGAGCAACAGTGAATAGGGGTCACGTGACCTCTACGTTTCCGCGAGTGACGTCACATACACCCGTACCGAGCCCATTGTTACGTAACGCTCGGTAACCGTCCTTCCAAGCTATGCTGTGATGCCACCCAACAGCGAAGCAACCTGCATTTTCCGCTTGTCTGATTGTGGATTTATAGGAGGAACTGGAAATCATAGGCAGTCAGTCGCAGTTAGTTACGCGTTAAGAGAGAAGCATGCGAACGCAGTACAGAAGAACAGAGGATGTCTACCTTTTAGGATCTAAAGAGTGATTTAGAACACTTTGTGTGTGATGTAGTGCAGAGACCTCTGGAGTGATCTGAAGTGCTAGTTCCTGTATTTTAATTGCATAACCAGGCGAGGATTAATGTGTGTGTGTGTGTGTGTGTGTACAACAGTGAGTTATGAAGTGTGCGTAAATAAGCGATAGCGCTGTATTTAAGTATAACTAAGAGAAATTGTGTAACCAAAGTGCCAATAAATCCAATCATCCGAACTAGAGCCTGTCATCTATTCACGCGAACCACCCTACACGTGACAATTATCTACGTAGTTCCATGTTAAAACTTGGTGTTCGTGTGTTACTTCTCTTCGTAAGACCTTTTTGCCTTATTATTTTGCTATTCTTATGTTGTTCCTTGTCCCTGCGTATGATGTTGTTACCTCTGGTGTGTGGACGTTTGAATCTAGAAATGTCATCATGCCAGTTCTCGGTGCTTGTAATAATCCCTTCAATTTTATTACAGAACACAAGAATCTCACATCCCTCTACTATGAATGCTTTTGCCTGTGCACATACAGTTAATGATCTTGAAGTTATGTTGCTGAACTAATTTATACCTAAATTAACCGGAACACGTCAGAAAGTAACTAACCTAATCTACCGAGAAGAGTCTCCCTTGATAAGCGTACAGTCACTGAACTTGGCAAGGCATGTTCTGTTGGCTGTGAAACTCAGAAGCTAATTACCATGTCCACAAGGGCCCGCAAGTAAACTCTATTCTGAACAGGTTCAGTTCATTCTATTCGGTCATATTCCATTTCTTTATCCATTTATTATTTATTATTTTTATTTATTTCTAAATATCATCCCCCATTTACGTCATGGTCTCTCGAATTGTCTCTTCCCTACTAACTTTTACATCTCTTTTCAGAAATTCTACCTACCTCATAATTTCTGATTCAGCTGCTATATTAATGAGCAATGCGAAACCAAAGTATTGAAGAAGACTGACATATATTTAAATATAGACTCTGCTATAAATACCAATATTTCATACATAAAAGCCAACATGTATTTTAATAAGTTCTGCAGTTTCCTCTGCATTTGGCATTAATTTGACTTATTGACTTTAACTTATAATATTTGGAATATAAGAATTAAGTTTACCACCGCAGTCATTATAGCTACTGGCTGCGGGTTGTACAACCAAGGGGTCGGATTTTGAACCCCGCGGTGGCAAGAATTTTCAGATCTCCATGTCGTCCAGGCCGGCTCTGGGGCACATATAGCCTCCTATCCAGTGGGTATCAATTGCTCTTTCCCTGGGGTATAGCGGCAAAGGGTGTGAAGCTGACAACTTACCTCCAGCTAGAGCAGAGGTCAAGAAAACCTAGGTCTATATGTCATAAGGAAGATAGCCCTCTCTTATTTTAGGATGTCATAGGGACCAGGAACCAAGCCCTCCTGTTATTTTAAGCTGTCAAGACCCAGCGATAATCACGAACTTTTAACATGCCACAGGATAACTTTTTAGTATTGGGTATGGCTGCAGGGTAAAATCACGTACAGCTATAAACCTAACAGCCCTTCAACAGTATAAACAAAGCGTTAGTGAACAGTTCTCACTAACTGAGAGGGAGGTAGATGTTATTAGTTTTTATGCTTATGAGTGGGTCAAAGGAGTGGGAATACACAACACATTCCTTTGAGCCAAGGCATATTTTAAACTTCTTCCTGAGGACAGTCGACAGTCAGCAACCAGTGGTGTAAGTCGTCTGTTCGACTCACTTAATAAATCTATCCTATCTACCAGACTTGACTTTGAGTTTTTCTAACTTCGATTGGACTTCGCTCCACTCCACATCCTGTTCGTCACATGCAATTTCCTGGCAATCCGGTAAAACACACAACTACCGGCGATCCACGTAATTTTCGGACATACTCGCAAGAGATCTAAATTTGTTTGTATGGAACGACAAGACTGTTCCGTCCACCTACCACTTTGTCTTGCACGTCCAACCATACAACATATATGTACCCTCCCCCATACGGCTTCATGGCGCAATACTTAAATTAGTTAAGCATAGATAAGTATAGTAAAAGAGAGACGAAAAGAAAGAACAATTAAACTGTAAAATTCTCCCAAATCTCTTTTGGTTTCAAACAGAATTTGCAGTTACAGAAACTGAACATACATCCGACAACATAGTGGCACTTCCCTATATCACAGTATTACAATACTTCCAGTCTGTTAATAACTGATTTGGAGTAACTAAATGAATATGGCTTTGCGATAACTAATTAATAACATTTTATTCACTGTGTATGACTAAAGTAGTGCAGCAGTCATAACCGGCTCGAACAAAATAGACTGCCGAAACACTTTGTTTTGGATTTCATAGCAATTAATTCTCTCGTTCGACATTGTTCACAGGTATAAATTCTTTTGTACTTAACCGTTAACTATATGTGAACGCAATACTATGCCAGAGTCTTATGTCCTGTCTGCATGGAATTAATGCTATAATAGCACAGTGAGAAGGTCGTGATTTTCTGTCCATCGGTTGGGACGTTCCATCTCTGAAAGTGCTGACCACGTTTTATCAGACTTAGTATTTAGAGTTTCTATTAAACTAACCCTTTATTTTGAATGAACTTGAAATAAAACTCTATCGTTCTCTATGGGCATTTTCAATTAAATTTATGGGCACATGACTAATTGTTCATTTATCTGCAATCCACTGGTTCCTCCTGTTTCTTATATTCGGCTAAATTTTATTTTTCATTTATGAGTCTACAGTAGGTGCCAGTACAGCTCAGTCGGTATAGAGAGTGGTATGTAATTGGTACGGAAGGACAGTCCCACCCGGAGTAAAGCAGCAGGATCATAAAAATGACCACTCACTCCCATCTAGTAACGAGGTTAAGAATGATAAAACTATAAATCCACTCCCCCACATTTTAATGGTGCTTAATTAATTGAGCTCAGAAACAAATTTACCTTTACAAGTCTACTGTACTTAATTGAGTTAGCAATTCTGTTCCGTGTTATGGAGTATCCGGGTTGAATTCTCGGTAAGGAAACACGGCGTCGTGAGATAATTTCATGGATTTCCTCTTTAGCTTCATGAAAACACTTGAATAGTAGCCCTACTTTAAATTAGACCATAATATCTTCCGTGACCTGGATTTCAATTGCGACAACAGAAATAAAATAACCCAATATTATCAACTGTGTTAATCAAAATTTAAATGTCAACAGCAATGGGCTTCACAAGTTGTGACACTGCACATTGATTGTAATATGTCTGCAATTCGGTGTACCTCCGTTTTTCTTGGCTCATTTTACTCTTAATGCTGTTTCTTGCCTTGAGGCTCCATTGGCAGTCTCAGCACTCCATAAGACTGCAGTAGCGGGGATGTCTGCTGACAGACGCTTCATTGTTGTTGGTCAAGTCGAGGATGATGGATGACGTTACAATGTCAAGCTTGAAATTTTGCCACTTTCGATGTCCCAGATGAGATCTTCAGCAATGACAATAAAATGTTCTGTTCCAATGAGAACTTGGGGTTAGAATATATCATGAAGTGTAGAGAGTAGTGCGTGACTTATAAGACGAGGTTTGGATTTGATGACTTGATTTATTGACACCGCATACCCACAACATGGGGCTACAGGCAACACAGAGCTATCGCTGATCTACACACATTATAGTTCATGTTACCTTGCGCTACGGTTCTCAGTCTTCACTAGTCGTGTCCTGGCAACGGATTTATATCATTCATTGTCATTTCAAACCACACCTGAATTCTTGTACTCACAGCCTAATTCCTGTCTTGTCATTATTTAGCGGCTGCCAGTTCAGAAGATTCCCTCATATCAATTCTTCTGCTCTGCTTTTACAGGCTGGAGTCTCGAAACTCGACCGACTGTTCTCGACTGAAATCTTCTCTATAACCATTTTTCATGGACCTCGCAGAAAACACAGTGTTATGGCCCAAATTTGAGATTGAAGAGGGTACGGTATTACCTAAATGTTAGAGACTTGCGAAAAGCGTTTCGCAGTTCTTACAGCAATTTGTAAACACCAGGACTGGCAATTAGGTTAAGAATGTGAAGACGCAGCAAGTCTCTGTGTACTCACAAAGCCAGAAGCTTGCCTCACTCGGTCACCAGAATAATCGTGAGAGACCGCATACACAGCAATAAGACGCAAGGGGTCCGCCCACAACCACCCATGAGAGCCAATGAGGAGGTTATTATGAGGACTGAGGACACTGAGGGGGAGTCGCCGACCCTCTGTCGTCAACGCTGAATCAGCGAATTAAAACCATAAATTAGGGAATTTCAGGGGATTTAGATCAGGTTCTAACACAGAATATTCAGTTGTCAGCCGAAGGCTCTCTTCAACATGGGTCTGACGAGTGCTGGACGTTAGCTGCAATCTTGTACTACAGGTGGGTTTGTTTACGCATAACAGCCGTGCTGGTTAATATTATTGTGATGAGATTATTGTTGATAACTGTGTTGTTGAGTTAGTTTCAATGTGCAAACTCCAGTGTACCCAGTGAGCCCTTAGGGTAGGATACTAGGATTAAGTAAAAGCCTAGGATATTAGTTAGGCAATAAGTGACTTATATGTCTGTTCAAGGTTACACATAGGGTGTAGTGGTAAATATAGTATGTGGGAATTTAATATAGATATTTAAGGGTAGATCCCGTTTCGAGGGAACTTTATGAAAGATAGTAGAATTGTATATAAGACGTAGTAAGAAATGTACAACAAAAGATTTATGTTACACGAGGAGGGCTTGCATGGCCCATTAGATGAGTCCGAGAGAGAGAGAGAGAGGCTCAAGGCCTCCACCCCTGAAGGGGGAGAACTTGAAGAAACAGAATGGGTAGTAAAGACTCTATGTAGTCAAGACTGAAGGCCAGTCTTTGTTGATAGTGTAAATAATGTAAATACAAAAGTGTAAATAGATAGAATAGATAGGATAGGATGTACCGGGTTTGTGATTCATATCTATAACCAACTTCCGCACATCCGATCCCGAGCAATCCTGACCCCGCGAGGGCTGAACTGATACAGGCAGCAGTAGCAGCCGACGACGTAGAACGACCAACAGGGACAGAGATATTAGCGGTATCCTCAGATAGGAGGTGTTACGTGTTGTTACCTGTAAACTATATAAGGAGTGTCAAGAAGGAGCTATGACTATATGTCTCAGGGGGTAGTCCCCAAGATCGAAAGGACATATAATAGATGGTGGCAGCTTTTACCGAGAAGGAAACCCCGAACAGGAGATTCCTAGCTAAGGGTGAGCTAGGATGATTGTGATAACTCCTTACAGCATAAGCTGCGGTGGCAAGGAGGGGGACCTGCACACCCCCGACGGCACGACGTTACCAGTGGTACCAGTTTACGACATAACCAGTGGAGGCGAGGAGGGATAACTCCACGCCCCCCTACATGCGGAGTTACAGTGGTGACAAAGGCGGGCTGACTCCACGCCCCCCTGCACCACGGCATTACACACAGCCTCTTTATTTTTAGGGAGGCTTGTTCACAGCACTGTTGCATAGCAACGGAAGTTACTTGATCGTTGCTTGCCTATTCGTTGCTGCGGGAATGTTTCTACCGAGTCATTACCTAGATATGAACGACTATTCCGAAGTCACTGTTCCGGCTTTCTGCCGTCATGCTACATAATATTGAAGAGGATGTGTTGATTTGTGGGTTATTAAAATTTGTTCAGTCTATTCCTTTTGATGTGTTGGTAGTAAATGAATTGGAAGACATTAGGAATGTCGGTGGATCGTGTTTGCTAATGGGATATTCTGTTTATTACAGAGAATAAATTCGAACATCATCTCTCTCCTAGGGATGGTGGCATAAGGCCTGAAAACGAAGCAAGAAAGGCAGCATCGGCTGAATGTCCACTGCTTATGAAGAGTACAGTATATCCACGAGTATATGAAATAACTGAAAACTTCCGTTTTAATTCAAGGAGAAAGAGGACTCCAACCAGAATTTTGGAAAGATCCCTGAAAGAGGTAAAACTTCTGTTGTTGCATATGTAGAGACAGAGATATATTATTATAATTGCATAACATTCGTGTATAATCGGTAGTTACAGAATACAGTAAAAAAGCGTTTAAAATATTCTTTTGAAGCTGTAGACGAACTCGCAGCGTCTGCCCAGCTCGACGGGTAGACTAAACAAATTACTGTGTGGTCCCCGCACGTGTGAATAGAGAAGGGCCCACATTGTGCATATGAGAAGGCTTAGGCTTCCGAGCCCGGCTCTGACTGCATTTTGCGTCGTGGTATGACATAAGAAAGACTTATAAGGCTCTCAGAGTAAATAGGAGCTACCGCACTCGTATATACAGTAGAAGAATTATCAGGTCAGACTCTGTTTTATGTAATCATTCTGATATCGCCTGTCAATTTAACCCCACAACACATCGAATCCACTTACCGATCGGGGAAGCTGAGTATCCTCGAAGTACAAGAATACAAACCCTCATCAAGAAGAATACATTAAGAGAATCGTTCCAAATGAAGAAGAGATATGGGATATCCAGAAGTGAGCTCCAGAAACCAATATTAGTACTGTTATTTGGCTAGCTAATCGTTACCAGGGTCATTCCTACAATAAACTCTTATATAACTCGGAATTGTTCGTATCTTGTACCATTGGTGACTTGGTGGTTGAAAGACAGAATAACGGGTCCAGAAAATTAATCAATTGCTAGGCAATGGCCGGTAAATGCGTGTCCACGGCAACAAAGGCACAATTTCTTGTCAGCAATACTCGGGCCATTGCTAATTAACAGCTCGCTTAGCACGTCACTCAACGATGGGGGAATCCTTGGAAGTGGGATTTTCTGAGCGGTCCGCCCTAACACATCTCTTTTCCAACCCGCCTTTTGTTTATATCAGCTCAGTCTGAATGGTGTTATCCCTGCTACACCTGTTTCTACCTTAGGAGAGTGTATGATGTTCACTGCAAGTTGTCCTCACAGATCGGTATAGGTACGGAAAACTGGCTGGGTAAGTTAGCAAGAGACTCAGGGTAGCGATGCCGAATTAAGCAGTATTCTGGTATTTGATCCAAGTTGATGTTTATTCACATATTATTCTCCAAACCACACTGTTAATTTATTGTATGCTTATACTTTAAATTATAATATGTTAATCGAACTGCAAGCTATGTCTCGGAGCGCACAAGGGTCACGTCCGTACACTTCAGAATATGCTGAAAAACTTTCGTCGAATGGCTTGCACAACCCACAATGGGAATTAGAAAAATTCGAATTCTCCGTGGTGCGGACATATACATGTCATTCCAACTCCCGTAGGGAAGTTTAAACAAGGCAACTCAATCATAATGGCTCTCATTCACAGGCAATTGTAACGAGTTCTGACCTCTCCTTTTCACTGACTTTTTTATGAGCGTCCGGTTTCCTGTACCCGAGCTAAATTAATGACTGCTCGTAAATGTCAGAACTCCGGACTCCTTGGTCCTGCCAGAATCTAGAAATTTCAACATGAACACCGTATTTGGACGTCCCAGACAATGAAGTACGATATTATAGGTCACAATAAAGTTCCAGTGATATCGAAATATAAGACTTTAGAATTTAAAATTACCGAGAATAAATTAGAAATAAAGTTCATGATCATTTATGATCATCCAAATAAATAAGGACTAAGACTGATCAGCGTCAGCCCTAAGCTATAATAAGTGGAATGACAGGCCAGCAAGTCGGCAGAGAGTACATTATGATTCCGAGTCTCGTAGGACTTGAAACCAAGGATCAATGCGCTGGCCAGGGCCAGCAGCAACTTAACAGCCAACCAGGGACTCGGGTTCTAATGAATCAAAAGTAGCCCTGCGAGCCGTAGGAGGCGACGAAAAGGAAATCCAGTGTGTGGGGGTATAACCTGGCCACCCTTTTCCTGGGGGATATAAATACGGGGACCTTGCCCTTTAGGTTGGGGGAGTATCGAATTTTAGAGAGTAAAACATGGTCATGAATCCCACTGGACTCCGACCCGTGAATGATTGTAATTGTAAACGACAGACACGTCCTCTTGTCAGAGAGGTGCCCAAATAAATACACCGGCAAGTGACAGTAACAAAAATCTAGTTTTTGGTGTCTGATGGGGCTTCACACCAAGACAGACTGGCCTACTCTTCGTCGATCGAAACTTAACTTTGATTTTGTCTTGAGCGCGCGGTGGAGATATGCCTCCACTCCCCCATACGTCTTGATGGTGTGGTGCTTAATTAAGCATAGAGACAACTTTACCTTTTTTACAGTTGTGGCAACCAGGTCCCATCCAATATAAGTAAATGTATTGATATAACATTTAGGTAAATAAAGACAACTATCACTTGAAGGAATACTAAATAATTTGATATATTTTGATGTATAGGTATCCTTCGATGCTTAATCATTTTACTCAAATATTTAAGATTACAAACTGAGATTGTGTTAGTTTCTTTGTACTGAGTCTGTACTTAACACGTCATTATATAAGATGTGGTTTCATGTTTCCTTTCATTTGCGTGTTGTTGGGAAACAACCACTGTTGGTAACCGCTACGAAGTAATGGCTAGTGAAGAATATAAGTGACAGAAGACTTAGTGTACCCTATAGTGGTTTGTGAAATGTGCTGGACAGTGAGAACAAAATCCTTGTTTGCAGTTACAAGTTGTAAAATTTCAATACACTCTATTACTACTCCAAACTCTATCTACGAGTATAGTCACTATAAACATGACAATCAGAAGATACTCCTTACACTCCTTATTTTCCGCTTCACAATTTCAAATAACGCAAATGGAAAACTATTTCTTTTCCTTTCCCTTTTTCTTTACCCTTTTCATCCTTCTTCGCCAAGAGTAGGAAAAGATTCGTGAGAATGTTTCGGTGCATATTTTATATACTCGAAACTCAAGCCATGCAAGATATCTGATTTTAATGAAATTCTTGTGTACTTGGGTATCTTATGTATGCGAGAGAATATATTATAAGAAATTATATTTCTGTTTAAATGCTTAACGAATACACAACTCATAGCCCATGAAATTTTCTGTTTGCTTCACATTTTTCCAGACATGGGAAAAAAATTTGAATGATCTGTTACTTTCGACTAGAAATACACTAACTACGCTTTATAAAATATTACTCCAAAGAATGTGCTCTTCTACCAAATACTAATAACATGACACACACTGCCTGTTTCATTTCAGTATCCTTCCATTTCATTGTTTTTAACGAGGCTTAGGAAATGAATTCTTTACAGTACACAAACATACATAAAATCTAATCATCATTATAAATCTTATGTTTACAGTCTTATGAACAAATACTCGTTAAATTTAAACTTCTTAACTTTTTCAGTTTACATTTAAAAGTCGCTACAGGTTTCGGCCAATATGGTCATCATCAGGTGTTCAAATATATCTAATGAAAAAGCCGCTCCTTTCTGTTGTTGCTGCTATTAAATGTGTAGGTCCCTTGGATGGGCATGTGTGTCTGTAACATGTGTGAAATTTTATTAGAATTTTGTGTACGCGAAGTTCACTTGTGTTGTGTGGTTATTTATGTGTGCACT
>NW_019718644.1:0-1166 GCF_002891405.2 Cryptotermes secundus
CGAGAACTGGCCTGGATAAGCCGCTAATGGAAGGGGAGGATAGGATTTCATATATATGTTTTGTTGTTGTGGATTCATTGTTGTTCTGTGCTCACTTGATTACTTGGAATTTGCACATTCTTGTCACCAGTACAATTTTTGTACCGCTTACGGCGCGGTCTGTTGAGTGTCGATCTTACGTTATGAGTTAGTTTAATTGGTTTAACTCCTCGATGCTATGACTAGAAGGATTGAAAGTGTTGGTTTATCAGCCTCGTTTTATCACACACAATAATAAAGATCACTGGATTGATGACGCCTGAACTTTGTAACGATTGGGGCACTGTTGCGTACGTTTCCACTTTAACTCCGCACCGTGCCAGAGACAAGCAATATGCGTCCGCACGCTACGACTACCAGCTCCGAACTTAGAACAATGAATGAATAACAAATTTGGAAGCAAGAACACACAAGAGGGAATTCAGCCACATTACTGGCTTACACAGCAAAAGAAGTGAAAATTGGTGTACAAAATTCACTGTACAGTTTTAGTGCGCAATAACGTTCATAAACGATAACGGGCAGATGGTAATATTATGGCCGTACCGCCTCGGAGCATGTAGTGTTTCTAATACAATGAAGCCTGGGGTCAAAGTTCCCATTTCAGTGCTTGCTCTGACCTGCGCAATTCATGATGCGTAATGTCCAGTGGATACATAAACATTGGCAAAGCCCCTAGCCGAGAGAGAGCATATAGGATACCGAACATGTTTAGAAAATACCCGGGCCTGAATCATTCCCCTTGAACCAAATGTCAGGTAAGCTCAAAAAGAACCAACACCACACTCTCTTCTTCCTTCACCGCTTCAATACGCATAATGCAGCATGGAACACAAATACTTCCAAAACGTCCTGATGTTAGTTTATTGCACATAACAAATATGTCGTAGTGACATATCAGTCACCTGTAGCTAAGGAAAGGAAATAAATATGAGGGTACTGTTAGTGGTATTTTCTTCATCAACCGAAAAGTTTTCTTAGAGACAAGTGCAGAAGCTGTTTGCTGCGAAACACTTCACAGTGAGCGCCATCTGTGGCTCTGCATACATCCCACGTGTAGCTCACCTCTTGTCAGACACGCTGTGTTGTCGAAGGTAGGAGAAACTTAACACACAACATGCTTCAAC
>NW_019718645.1:0-403 GCF_002891405.2 Cryptotermes secundus
ATCACATTTTTTTAACATGACATTTATATTTATAGAATTTTTTAAGAATATTTATTGATTTTCAACTTCTGTTTTAGGAGAATAGATCCCGCCTGAGTCTCTTCTCGGGCATCCGATGAGGTGTGCCATTTACGCTCTGCTACCACCTGCACCGTCACTCTCTGGCACCTTTCGGCTCCGTCTACCCTTCCTCAATCGGAGGGGGAAACGGTGCTCCGTCATACGGCTCTTGTGCTGTGCTCGCACACTCCCTAAGTTAGAATAAGGGATCCAAGCTAGCAGCGAAGTAAATCTAGTTACAAATGATGGCAATCAATATAATAAAAAATAACAGAATTTAATAAACACAACTAACACATAAACAAAGACAAGAATTCATCGTCGTCACAGCGCACAAGCCCAA
>NW_019718645.1:458-1039 GCF_002891405.2 Cryptotermes secundus
GGCAGAATGTCCCATATTTACAGGCGCAACAATTTGCCTTGGTTGCATGAAAACATAACTACTACTTCCTAGCCTGGGCTCAGGCTGAGTCTAAATCAAATAGACAATATAAATTATAAAAACAGGTTTAACTAAACTGGTACGAATCACCGCCATACAACAAACCCGACGGGCGACCGCAGGCGATCTTGCCAGCCGCGAACCAGCCCAGTACTTGCCGAAACCAAATTTGGACTCCCAGCCGAACAGGAATTTGACAGTCGCTCCGGCTGGCTCAGTGCCGCGAGCAAGGCCCTATGGATCCATAACCAGAACTAACTCAGAACTCGAATTAACTTCCAAGCAAGGCTCCCAGGGGAAGAAAGGAGTGGAGAGGGCAACAGCACGTGAGCCAGTCCCGCATGGGGATGGGGTGGGGGATAAGTTTAAGAACCTCGGTCAAGGGGCTGGAAGCCCATGAGGTCATACCGGAGCCAGTGCATGGCTCAGAGGGGCTTGTAGATGGAAAGTTAACATGAAGCCAAATCCTTCAGCTTTTTCTTGTTCTCACACAATAAAAGATACTTATATTTATTTTTGTT
>NW_019718646.1:0-27008 GCF_002891405.2 Cryptotermes secundus
AGAGTATTTATTTGTATCAGTGGACTAGCTTTAAATGTGCAGTCTCCGCGTTGCCCTAGTTATTACCGTGACACAACCCTGAGAAGAGTCAAAAGTGTTCTACCGAAGCGGGCAAAATATTAAATAAACATAAAGATAGACAGGCAATGGTCACAAGAAGTGGTGAGCAACGGTTGCGAGAAGTGAAGGACCTGTGCGGTTGTACTTGCTTGCTTTCTTTGCTTGCTTCTTTGCTTGCATTCGTTGCTTGCTTGTTTGGTTTGCTTTGCTTATTTGCTTGATTGCTTTGCGTTGTTTGCTTGCTTGCTTGCTTGCTTTGCGTAGCTAGATTGCTAGATTTGGGTTCCTTGATTGCTTTCTTGCTTGCTTTGCCTTTCTTGCTTGCTATATTTGCGTTGCTAACTTGCTAGCTTTGCGTTGCTATCTCGCTAGCTTTGCGTTCCTAGCTTGCTAGCTTTGCTTTGCAATCTTGCAAATTTTACGTTGCTTGCTTGCTTGCTTGCCTGCTTTCGTGTTTCTTGCTTGCTAGCTTTGCATTTCTAGCCTGCTAGACTGCTAGATATGCGTTGCTAGCTTGCTAGCTTTGCGTTGGTACCATGCCAGCTTTGCGTTTCTAGCTTGCCAGGTTTGCGTTGATATCTACCCAGGTTTGCATTACGAGCCTGCAGCTTTGCGTTGCTAGCTTGCCAGCTTTGCGTTTCTACTTGCCAACTTTTGCGATGCAAAACATTGCTAGCTATACGTTGCTCTCTTGCTAGCATGCTAGATATGCGTTGCTAGCTTGTTAGCTTTGCGTTAAAAGCCTCCTAGATTTTAGTTTCTAGCTTGTTTCATTGCGTTGCTAGCTTGCAAGCTTTGTGTTGCTATCTTGCCAGCTCTGCGTTGCTAGCTTGCCAGTTTGCGTTAGTAGCTTGCCAGCTTTGCGTTGTTAGTTTGCCAGGTTTGCGTTGCTATCTTGCTAGATTTGCGTGGCAAGCATGCTAGCTTTTCATTGCTACCTTGCTAGCATTCTGTTGCTAGCTTGCTAGCATTGTGCTGCTAGGTGGCTAGCTTTGCGTTTACTTGCTTTCTTGAAAGCATTGCGTTGCTTCCTTGCTTCTTAGATTTCGTTGCTAGACTCCTTGATTTGCGCTAATATATTGCTAACTTAGCGTTGCTAGCTTGCTACCTTTGCGTTGCTTGCTTTCTAGCTTTGTGTTGCTAGGTTCCTAGATTGCTAGATTTGTGTTGCTAGCTTGCTAGCTTTTCGTTGCTAACTTGCTAGCTCTGCGTTGCTAGCTTGCTAGCTTTGCGTTGCTATCTTGCTAATTTTACTTTGCTAGCTTGCTATCTTGGAGGTGCTAGTTTGCTAGATATGCGATGCTAGATTGCCATCCGTCCGTTGCTTGCTTGCCAGGTTTGCGTTGCTTGCGTGCCAGCTATGCGTTGCTACCATATTAGCTTTGCGTTGCTAGCTTGCTAGCATTGCGTTACTAGCTTGCTAGCTATGCTTTGCTAACTTCCTACCTTTGCGTAGTTAGCTTGCTTGCTCTGCGTTGCTAGCTTGCTAGCTAGCAAACTTTGCGATGTTAGCTTGCTAATTTTGCGTTGCTAGCTTGGTATCCTTACGTTCTAGCTTGCTAGCATTGCAATGAGTGCTTGCTCTCTATGCGTTGCTAGCTTGCTTACTTTGCGTTGCTATCTTGCCATTTTTGCGATGCTAGCTTTTAGCAATGCGTTGTTAGCTTGCTAACGTTGCGTTGCTATCTTCCTAGCTTTGCGTTGCTAGCTTTATAGTTTTGCGTTGCTCGCCTGCTATCTTTGCGTTGCTAGCTTGCTAGCTATGAGTTGCTATCTTTCTAGTTTTGCGTTTTTAGTTTTGTAGGTTTCCGTTGCTAACTTGCTAGCTTTGCTTTGCTAGCTTGCTAGCTTTGTTTGCTAATATGCTATCTTTGTTTTGCAAGATTGACAGCATTGCTTTGCTATCTTGCCACCGGTGCGTTGCTAGATTGCGAGGTTTGCGTTGCTATCTTGCAAGGTTTGCGTTCAAAGCTTGCAATCTTTGAGTTGCTAGCTTGCTAGCTTTGTGTTTGTAGCTTGCTAACTTTGCGTTTCTAGCTTGCTAGCTTTGCGTTGCTACCTTGCTAGCTTTGCGTTGCAATCTTGTTACTTTTGCGTTGCTTGCTTGCCTGCTTTAGCGTTTCTTGCTTGCTAGCTTTGCATTGCTAGCTAGCTAGCTCTGTGTTGCTACCTTCCTAACTTGCGTTGCTAACTTGGTAGCTTTGCGTTGCTAGCTTGCTAGCTTTGCGTTGTTATCTGGCTAGCTTTGCATTGCTAGCTTTGCCAGTATGCGTTGCTACCTAGCCAGGTTTGCGATGTTATCTTGCTACTTTTGAGTTGCTATCTTGCTAGATTTGCGTTGCAAGCTTGAGAGCTTTGGGTTGCTACCTTGCTAGCTTTCCGTTGCTAGTATGCTAGCTTTGAGTTGCTAGCTCCCTAGCTTTGTGTTGTTTCTTGCTTGCTTGCTTTGCGTTCCTTGCATGCTAGATTTCGTTGCTAGAATCTTAGTTTTGCATTGCTATATTGCTAGCTTCGCGCTGCTAGCTTGATAGCTTTGCTTTGCTAGCTCGCAATCTTTGCGTTGCTAGGATGCTAGATTGATAGATTTGCGTTGCCATCTTCCTAGCTTTGCGTTGCTTGCTTGCTACCTTTTGCGTTGCTAGCTTGCTAGACTTGTGTTGCTTGCTTGCTAGTTTTGCTTTGCTAGCTTGGTAGCTATGCGTTGCTAGATTGCTAGTTTTGCGATCTAGCTTGCTAGCTTTGCGTTGCTAGCTTTCTAGCTTTGCTTTGCTAGCTTGCTACCTTTGCGTTGCTAGCTTGCTAGATATGGGTTGTTAGCTTTGCCATCCTTGCGTTGCTAGCTCCCCAGCTTTACGTTGCAAGCTTGCTAGCTTTGCGTTGCTTGCTTGCTAGATATGCGTTGCTAGCTTGCTAGCTTTGCGTTGCTATCTTCCTAGCTTTGCGTTGCTAACTTGCTAACTTTGCGATTCAGGCTTGCTAGCTTTGCGTTGCTAGCTTGCTAGACTGCAAAATATGCGTTGCTATATTGCTAGCATCGTGTTGCTAGCTTGCCAGCTTTGCGTTTCTAGCTTGGCAGATTTGCGTTGCTAACTAGCCAGGTTTGAGATTCTAGCTTGCAGCTTTGCCTTGCTAGCTTTCCAGCGTTACGTTGCTAGCTTGCCAACTTTTCGTTTCTACTTGCTAGCATTGCGTTGCTACTTTTTTAGCTATCTGTTGCTATTTTGCTAGCTTGCTAGATATGCGTTGCTACCTTGCTAGCTTTGCCTTGCTATCTTGCTAGTTTTGCTTTGCTAGATTGCTAGCATTGCTTTGCTAGCTTTCTAACTTTGCGATGCTAGCTTGCTAGCTTTGGGTTCTTACTTGCTAGCTTAGCGTTTGTACCTTGTTTGCTTTGCGTTGCTTGCTTGCTTGTTAGATTTGCGTTTCTTGCTTGCTAGCTTTGCGTTTCTTGCTTGCTAGCCTTGCGTTGCTAGCTTTGCAAATTTGCGTTGCTAGCTTGCTAATTTTGCGTTGCTAGCTTGCTAGCTTTGCGTTGCTAGCATGCTAGCTTTGCGTAAAATATTTGCTTGCTTGCTTGGGTTTCCTTGCTTGCTTTGTGTTTCTTGCTTGTTAGCTTTGCGTTGCTAGGTTGCTAGTTTTGCGTTGCTAGCTTCCTATTTTTCCGTTGCTATCTTGCTAGATTTGCGTTACTAGCTTGATAAATTGCATTGCTTATTTGCTATCTATGCTTTGCTAAATTGATAGATTTTTGCTATCTTGCTTGTTTTCTGTTGCTAGCATGTTAGCTTTCGTTGCTAGCTTGATAGCTTTCCGTTGTTGCCCGCTAGACTTACGTTACTATTTTGATAGCTTACTACATTTCGTTGCTAGCTTGCTAGCTTTGCATTATTACCTTGCTAGCTTTGCGTTGCTAGCATGCTAGCTTTGCGTTGCTAGCTCCCTAGCTTTGCGTTGCTAGCTTGCTAGCTTGCTAGATTTGCGTTGCTATCTTTCTAGTTTGCGTTGCTATCTTGCTATCTTTGCGTTGCTAGCTTATTAGCTTAGCGTTTCTAGCTTCCTAGATTTTCGTTGCTAGCTTGCTAGATTGCGTTGCTAGCTTGATATATTGCGTCGCTAGCTTGCTAACTTTGTGGTGCTAGCTTGCTAGCCTTGGGTGGCTAACTTGATAGCTTTGCTTTGTTACCTTGCTAGCTTTGCTTTTCTAACATGATAGCTTTGCGTTCCTAACTTGCATTGCGTTGCTAGCCTGCTTTGCGTTGCCTGCTTGCTCGCTTGCCTGCTTGCTTGCTTTGCGTTCCTTGCTTGTTTTACTTTTTTGTGATTCATGCTTGCTTGGTTGTTTGGGTCCTTGCTTGGGTTTAGTTGCTTTGCTTGCTTGCTGGCTTTGCGTTGCTTTCTTTGCTTCGTTTGTTTCTTGCTTGCTTTGCGTTGCTTAATTGCTTTGCTTTGCTTGCTAGCTTGCTTTGCAGTTTTTGCTTGCATGCTTGCTTTGCGTTGCTTGCTTGCATTTTTTGCTTGCTTGTTTGCTAGTTTGCATTTCTTGCTTTCCTGCTTGCTTCCTCGAGTTGCGTTGCTTGGTTGCTTGATTGTTTTGCGTAACTTGCTTGACTTTCTTTGCTTGCTAATTTGCTTGTTTTGTTGCTTGCGTGTTGTTTGCTTTACTTGTTTGCTTGCTTTTTTCGTAGATAGCTTGCTAGCTTTGTGTTGCTAGCTTGTTATGTTTTTCGTTGCTAGCTTGCTAGCTTTCCGTTGCTAGCTTGCTATGTTTGCGTTGCTAGCTTGTTATTTTTACGTTGCAAGCTTTCTAGCTTTGCGTTGCTAGGTTGCTTGCTATGAGTTGTTTCCTTGCTTGTTTGCTTTGCGGTTTTTGCTGGCTAGCCTTGCGTTGCTAGCTTGCTAAATTTTCGTTGCTAGTTTCATAGCTATGCTTTGCTAGGATGCTAACTTGCTAGCTTTGATTTGCTAGCATGCTAGCTTTGAGTACCTTGCTTGCTTGCTTTGGGATCCTTGCTTTCTTGCTTGCGTTGTGTTTCTTGCTTGCTAGCTTTGTGTTGCTAGCTTGCTAGGTTTTCGTTGCTAGCTTACTAGGTTTCCGTTCTTGCCCTTTTTATTTGCGTTGCTAGTTTGATAGCTTGCTAGATTTGCGTTTTTAATTGGTAGCATTGCATTGCAAGCTTGCTAGCTTTCCGTTGTTAAATTGCTAGCTAAATTGCTAGTTTTGGGTTGTTAGCTTGCTAAATTTCCGTTGCTAACTTGCTAGCTTTGCGTTGCTATCTTGCTAGCTTTGCTATTTTTCTTGCTTGCTTTGCATTGCTTGCTTTCTTGATTTGAGTTTCTTGCTTATTAGCTTTGCGTTTCAAGCTTGCTAGATTTGCTTTGCTAGCTTGCTACCTTTGCGTTGCTATCTTGCTGGCTTTGCGTTGCTAGCTTGCTAGATTTCAGTTGTTGGCTTGCTTGCTTAGCGTTGCCAACTTGCTAGCTTTGCGTTGCTATCTTTCTAGCTTTGCGTTGCTAGCTTGCTACATTGGCTTTGCTAGCTTGCTAGCTTTGGGTGGCTAACTTGCTAGCTTTGCGTTGCTAACTTGCTATTGTTGCGTTGCTAACTTGCTAGCTTTGCGTTGCTATCTTTCTAGCTTTGCGTTGCTAGCTTGCTACATTTGCGTTGCTAGCTTGCTAAATTTGCGTTGCTAGCTTCCTAGATTTGCGTTGATAGCTGGCTAGATATGCTTTGCTAGCTTTTGGTTTTGAATTGCTAGCTTACTAGCTTTGCGTTGCAAGCTTGCTCTCTTTGCGTTGCAAGCTTGCTATCTTTGCGTAGCACGCTTGCTAACTTTGCGAAGCTAGCTTGCTAGATTTGCTTTTCTAGTTTGCTAGCTTTGCGTCGCTAGATTGCCAGGTTTCTGTTGCTAGCTTGCTATCTTTGCGTTGCTAGCTTGTTACATTTGCTTTGCAATCTTGCTAGTTTTGCGTTGCTTACTGTCTTGCTTGATTTGCGAGGCTTGCTTTCTTGCTTGCGTTGCGTTTCTTGCTGGATAACTTTGCGTGGCTAGCTTGCTAGCTTTGCGTTCCTAGCGAGCAAATTAACAGATTTGCTTTTCTAGCATGCTAGTTCTTTGTTGTTAGCTTGCAAGCTTTGATTGCTAGCTTTGCGATTCTACCTTGCTAGCTTTGCGTTCCTAGCTTGCTAGCTTTGCGTTGCTAGCTTGCTATTTTTGATATGCAAGCTTTGCGTTGATAGCTTGCTAGTTTTCGTTGCTAGCTTGCTAGCCTTGCGTTTCTTCCTTGCTAACTTTGCGTTGCTGGCTTGCTATCTTTGAGTTACAAGCTTGCTAGCTTTGCGTTTCTAGCTTGCTAGCTTTGCGTTTCTAGCTGGCTTTCTTTGCTTTGCTTTCTTGCATGTTTGCTTTGCGATTCTTGCTTGCTAGCTTTGCGTTTCTAGCTTGCTAGCTTGGCGTTGCTAGCTTGCTAGCGTTGCGTTGCTAGCATGATATCTTTGCGTTGCTAGCTTCGTAGCTTGATAGATTTGCGTTGCTCGCTTGCTTTTTCTGCGTTGCTAGCTTATTAGCATTGCGTTCCTTGCTTGATTGGTGACTTTGATTTTCTTGACTGCTTGCTTGTTGGCGTTTCTTGCTTTGCTAGAGTTGCGTTGCTAGTTTGATAGCTTGCTAGATTTGCGTTGCTAGCTTGCTAGCTTTGCGTTGCTAGCTTGCTAATTTTGCGTTGCATATTTTGCGTTGCTGGATTGCTAGTTTTGCGTTGCTAGCTTGCTAGCCTTGCGTTGTTTCCTTTCTTTCTTGCTTGTTTTCGTTTCTTGCTTGCTAGCTTTGCGTTGCTAGCTTGCTATCTTTGCGTTTCCAGCTTGCAAATTTTGCGTTGCTTGCTTGCTAACTTTGCGTTGCTAGATGGCTTGTTTTGCTTTGCTTGCTTGCTTGTTTATCTTTGCGGATCTTGCTTACTAGCTTTGCGTTGCTAGCTTGCTATCTTTGCGTTGATAGCTTGCTAGCTTTGCGTTGCTAGCTTGCTAGCTTAGCATTGCTAGCTTGTTTGCTTTGCGTTGCTTGCTTGCTTGTTAGCTTTGCTGTTCTTGCTTGCTAGCATTGCGTTGCTAGCTTGCAACTTTGCGTTGCTAGCTTGCTAAATTTTCGTTTCTAGCGTGCTAATTTTGAGTTGCTATCATGCTAGCTTTGCGTAAATTGAATGCTTGCTTGCTTTGGGTTCCTTACTTGCTTTCTTTGTGTTTCTTGCTTGCTAGAATTGCGTTGCTAGCTTGCTACTGTGCGTTGCTAGCTTGATAGCTTTGCTTTGCTAACTTGCTAGAATTTTTCTAGCTTGCTAACTTTGTGTTCCTAGCTTGTTAGATTTTCGTTGCTAGCTTGATAGCTTTCCGTTGTTGGCCGCTACACTTACGATGCTAGTATGATAGCATGCTAGATTTTGCGTTGCTACCTTGCTTGCATTGCGTTGTTATCTTGCTAGCTTTGCTTTGCTAGATTGCTAGCTTTGCGTTGCTAGCTTGCTATTTTTACGTTGCTAGCTTGGTAGCTTTCATTTGTTGCCCGCTAGATTTGCGTTGCTATTTTGATAGCTTGCTAGAATTGCGTTGCTTGCTAACTTTGCATTGCTAGTTTGCTAGCTTTGCGTTTTTACCTTGCTAGGTTTTGGTTGCTAGCTTGCTAGCTTTGCGTTGCCAGCTTGCTAGCTTTCCGTTGCTATCTTGCTAGTTTTACGTTGCTAGCTTGCTAGCTTTGCGTTTCTATCTAGCTAGCTTTGTGTTCCTTGCTTTATTGCTTGCTTTGTGTTGCTTGCTTCCTTGATTTGAGTTTCTTGCGTTTAGCTTTGCGTTGCTAGCTTGCTGGATTTGCGTTGCTATATTGCTAGCGTTGCGTTGCTAGCTTGCTAGCTTTCCGTTGTTGGCTTGCTAGCTTAGCGTTCCTAGCTCTGCAAGTTTTGCGTTGCCAGCTTGCTAGCTTTGCCTATATATCTTGTTACTTTTGCGTTGCTAGCTTGCTAGCTTTTCTTTCTAGGTTGCTAGATTGCGTTGCCAGCTTGATAGAGTGCGTTGCTAGCTTGCTAGCTTTGCGTTGCTAGCTTGCTAGCTTTGGGTGGCTATCTTGCTAGCTTTGCGTTGCTACCTTGCTAGCAATGCGTTGCTAACTTGCTAGCTTTGCGTTTCTAGCTTGCTTTGCGTTGCTAGCCTGCTTTGCGTTGCCTTCTTTTCTGCTTGCCTGCTTGCTTTCTTTGCGTTCCTTGCTTGAGTTACTTGCTTTGTGTTTCTTGTTTGCTATGCTTTGTTTGCTAGCTTACATTTCGGTTTTTGCTTGCTTGCTTTGCGTTGCTTGCTTGCATTGTGCTGCTTGCTTGTTTGCTAGTTTGCGTTCCTTGCATTCTTGCTTGCTTCCTTGCGTTGCTTTCTTGGTTGCTTGCTTGTTTTGCGTAATTTGTTTGAATTCTTTGCATGCTTTTTGCTTGATTCGTTGCTTGCTTACTTGGTTTTTCGTTGCTTGTTTGCTTGATTGTTCTGCGTTGCTTGCTTGCTTGTTTTCTTTGCGTTTCTTGCTTGCTATATTTGCGTTGCTTGCTTGTTACTTTTACGTTGCAAGCTTGTTAGCTTTGCGTTACTAGATTGCTAGATTTGCGTTGCTAGCTAGTTTGCTTTGCGTTGCATGCGTGCATGTATAATTTGCGGTTCTTGCTTTCTAGCCTTGCGTTGCTAGCTTGCCTGATTTGCGTTTATAGCTTGCTAAATTTGCGTTGCTATCTCGCTAAATTTTGCTTTGCTAGCATGCTAACTTTGCGTACCTAGCTTGCTTCCTTGCTATGGGTTCTATTCTTTCTTGCTTGCTTTGTGTTTAAGGCTTGCTTGATTTGTCCTGCTATCTAGCTAGCTTTTCGTTGCTAGCTTGCTAGCTTTCTGTTGTTGCCCGCTAGATTTGCGTAGCAAATTTGATAGCTTGCTAGCTTTTCGTTGCTAGCTTGCTAGCTTTCTGTTGTTGCCCGCTAGATTTGCGTAGCAAATTTGATAGCTTGCTAGCTTTGCGTTGCTAAGTTGCTATCCTTGGGTTGCTATTTTGCTAGCTTTGCGTTGCTACCTTGCTAGCTTTGCGTTGCTATCTTGGTAGCTTTGCGATTTTAGCTTGCTAGCCTTGCGTTTCTAGCTGGCTAGCGTTGCGTTGCTAGCTTGCTACTTTTGCGTTGCTAGCTTGCTAGATTTGCGTTGTTAGCTTGCTTGATTTGCATTGCTATCTTGCTAGCTGTGCGTTGCTAGCTTGTTAGCTCTGCGTAGGAAGCTTGCTACCCTTGCGTTGCTAGCTTGCTAACTTGGCGTTGCTAGCTAGCTAGCTTTGCGTTTCTAGCTTGTTAGCTTTGGTTTGCTAGCTTGCTGGCTTCCCGTTGCTAGCTTGCTAACTTTGATTTGCTAGCTTGCTACATTTGCGTTGCTAGCTTGCTAGCTTTGCGTTGCTTGCTTCCTTGCTTCGCGTTGGTTACCTGCTTGCTTGCTTTGCGTTTCTTGCTAGCTTTGCGTTGCTGGCTTGCTAGCTTTGTTTTTCTAGCTTTCTAGCTTTAATTTGCTAGCTTGCTAACTTTGCGTTGCTAGCTTGCTACATTTGCGTTGCTAGCTTGCTAGCTTTGCGTTGCTTGCTAGCTTTGCGTTGCTTGCTTCCTTGCTTTGCGTTGCTTGCTTGCTTGCTTTGCGTTCGTTGCTAACTTTTCTTTGCTAGCTTGCTTACTTTGCAAAGCAAGCTTGCTAGCCTTGTGTTGCTAGCTTGCTAGCATTGCGTTGCTAGCTTGCTAGCTTTGCGATTCTAGCTTGCTAGCTTTGCGTTGCTACCTTGCAGGCTTTCCGTTGCTAGCTTGCTAGCTTTGCGTTGCTTGCTTCCTTGCTTTACGTAGCTAACCTGCTCGCTTTGCGTTGCTAGCTTGCTAGATTTTTTCATTGCTAATATGCTAGCTTTGCGTTACAAGCTTGCTAGATATGCGTTTCTTGCTTGCTTGTTTTGCGTTTCTTCCTTGCTAGCTTTGCGTTGCTAGCTTGCTAGCTTAGCGTTGCTAGCTTGTTTGCTTTTGGTTGCTTGCTTGCTGTTTTGCTTTGCGGTTCGTGCTTGCTCACCTTGCGTTCCTAGCTTGGCACATTGCGTTTGCTCGCTTGACAAATTTGCGATTCTAGCTTGATAGATTTGCTTTGCTAGCATGCTAGCTCTGCGTATTTTGCTTCCTTGTTTGCTTTGGGTTCCTTGCTTCCTTGCTTTGTGTTTCTTGCTTGCTAGTTTTGCTTTGCTATCTTGCTAGCTTTGCGTTGCTAGCTTGCTGTTTTTCCGTTGCTATCTTGCTAGATTTGCGTTGGTAGCTTGCTAGATTTGCGTTGCTAGCTTATTAGCTTTCTGTTGGAATCCTGTTATCTTTGGTTAGCCAGCTTGTTATTTTTGAGTAGCATGCTTGCTACCTTTGCGTTGCTAGCTTACTATTTTTCCGTTGTTATCTTGCTAGATTTGCGTTGCTAGCTTGACAGATTTTGCGTTGCTCTCTTGCTATTTTTGCGTTGCTAGCTTACTAGATTTGCGATGCTTTCTTGATTGCTGTCTTTGTGTTCCTTGTGTGCTTGCTTGTTTGTATTTCTTGCTTGCTAGCTTTGCGTTGTTAGCTTGCTATTTTTACGTTGCTAGGTTGCTATTCTTCCGTTGCTATCATGTTAGATTTGCGTTGCTAACTTGCTAGTTTGCGTTGCTATCTTGCTACCTTTGCTTTGCTTTATTGCTAGCTTTCTTTGCTAGCTTGCTAGCTATGCGTTGCTACCTGGCTAGATTTGTGTTGCTAGCTTTCTAGTTTCTCGTTGATTGCTTGATAGCTTTTCGTTGTTGCCAGCTAGATTTGCGTTACTAGTTTGATAGCTTGCTAGATTTGCTTTGCTAGCTTGCTAGGTTTGCGTTGCTAAGTTGCCAGCCTTCCGTTGCTAGCTTGCTAGCTTTGCGTTGCTACTTTGCTAGCTTTGCGTTGCTATCTTGCTAGCTTTGCGATTCTAGCTTGCTAGCTTATGCGTTGCTACCTTGCTAGCGTTGCGTTGCTATATTGCTACTTTTGCGTTGCTAGCTTGCTAGCTTGCTAGATTTGCGTTGTTAGCTTGATAGATTTGCATTGCTAACTTGCTAGCTGTGCGTTGCTAGCTTGTTAGCTCTGCGTAGCAAGCTTGCTACCCTTGCGTTGCTAGCTTGCTAGCTGTGCTTTGCTAGCTTGCTAGTTTGTGTTGAGAGCTTGCTAGGTTTGTGTTGATAGATTGTAGATTTTCGTTGCTAGCTTGCTAGCTCTCCGTTGTTTCCTTCTAGAATTGCATTGCTAGCTTGCTAGCTTTTCATTGTTAATTTCCTAGCTCTGCGTTGTTACCTTGATAGCTTTGCGTTGCTAGCTTGCTAGCATTTCGTTGTTAGCTTGTTAGCTGTGCGTTGCTAGTTTGCTAGCTTTGCGTTGCTAGCTTGCTATCTTGCTAGATTTGCGTTGCTATCAGGCTAGTTCTCGGTTCCTTCCTTGCTTGCTTGCTTTGCGTTGATTGCTTGCTTGATTTGAGTTTCTTGCTTTTTAGATTTTCGTTGATACCTTGCTAGCATGGCGTTGCCAGCTTGGTTGTTGGGTTATAAGCGTGGCGTTCCTAGCTCGCTAGCTTTGCGTTGCCACCTTGCTAGCTTTGCGTTTCAAGCTTGCTACCTATGCGTTGATAGCTTGCTAGCTTTGCGTTGTTAGCTTTGCTAGATTGCGTTGCTAGCTTGATAGATAGCGTTGCGAGCTTCCCCGCTTTGCGTTCCTAGCTTGCTAGATTTGCGTTGCTAGCTGGCTAGCTTTGCGCTGCTAGCTTATTAGCTTTACGTTGCAAGCTTGCAATCTTTGCGTAGCAATCTTGCTAACTTTGCGTAGCACGCTTGCTAGCTTTGCGTTGATAGCTTGCTAGCTTTGCGTTTCTAGCTTTGCTTGCTGGCTTGCTAGATATGCGTTGCAATCTTGCCATTCTTGCGTTGCTAGCTTGCCAGCTTTGGGTCCCTATCTTGCCAGGTATGCGTTTCTAGCTTGCTAGATTTGCGTTGCTAGCTTCCTAGATATACGTTGCTAGCTTGTTAGCTTTGCGTTGCTACCTTGCTAGATTTGCGTTGCTAACTTTGCTAACTTTGCGTTTCTAACTTGCTATCTTTGCGTTGCTAGCTTTCTAGACTTCTAGATATGCGTTGCTATCTTACTAGCTATGCGTTTATAGCTTGCCAGGTTTGTGTTCCAAGCTTGACAGCTCTTCGTTGCTATCTTGCCAGGTCTGCGTTGCTATCTAGCCAGCTTTGCGTTTCTGCTTTGCAGTTTTGCTTTGCTAGCTTGCCAGCTTTGCGTTGCTAGCTTTCCAGCTTTGCGTTGCTAGCTTGCCAGGTTTCGTTTCTACTTGCCAACTTTGCGTTGCTACTTTGCTAGCTATCTGTTGTTATCTTGCTAGCATGCCAGATATGCGTTCCTAGCTTGCTAGCATTGCGTTGCTAGCTTGCCAGTTTGCGTTGCTAACTTGCTACAATTTCACTGCTATCTTGCTAGCTCTGCGTTGTTATCTTTTTATCTTTCCGTTTTTAGCTTGCTAGATATGCGTTGCTAGCTTGCTAGCTTTGCGTTTCCAAGCTGGTTTTTTAGTTGCAAGCTTCCTAGCTTTGCGTTGCTAGCTTGCTAGCTTTGCGATTTGGCTTTCTAACATTAAGTTGCAGCTTGCGAATTTTGCGTTTCTAGCTTGTTAGTTTTTTGTTGCTCGCATTCTAGCTTTTCGTTGTTATCTTGCTAACTTTGCGTTGATAACTTGCTAGATATGCGTCCTAGCTTGCCAGTTTGCGTTGCTATGCTTGCTAGCTTTTTGTTGCTAGCTTGATAGATTGCTAGATATGCGTTGCTAGCTTGCTAGCTTTGCGTTCCTAGCTTGCTAGCTTTGCGTTCCTAGCTTGCTAGCTTTGCGTTCCTAGCTTGCTAGCTTTGCGTTCCTAGCTTGCTAGCTTTGCGTTCCTAGCTTGCTAGCTTTGCGTTCCTAGCTTGCTAGCTTTGCGTTCCTAGCTTGCTAGCTTTGCGTTCCTAGCTTGCTAGCTTTGCGTTGCTAGCTTGCAAGCTTTGGGTTGCTAACTTGCTAGATTGCTAGATATGCGTTGCTAGCTTGCTAGATTTGCGTTTCTATCTTGCTAACTTTTGCGTTTCTAGATTCCTAGCTTTGCTTTGCTATCTTGCTAGCTTGGCGTTTCTAGTTGGTAGCTTTGCGTTGCTAGCTTGTTAGCTTTGTGATACTAGCTTGACAGCTTTGCGTTGCTATCTTGCCAGCAGTGCGTTGCTATTTTGTCAGATGTGCGTTGCTAGCTTGCCTGCTTTGCTTTGCTAGCTTGATAAATTTGCGTTGCTAGGGTGCTAAATTTACGTTGTTAGCTTGCTTGTTTGCGTTGCTAGCTTGGTAGCTTTGCGTTGCTAGCTAGTTATCTTTGCATTGCTAGCTTGATACTTTTGCGTTGCAAGCTTGCTAGCTTTGCGTTGCTAGCTTGCTAGCTTTGCGTTGCCTGCTTGCTTGCTTTGCGTTTCTTGGTTGCTAGCTTTGCATTGCTAGCTTGCTAGCTTTGCTTTGCTAGCTTGCTAACTTTGCGTTGCTAGCTTGGTAGCTTTGCTTTGCTAGCTTTCTAGCTTTGCTTTGCCAGTTTGATAGGTTTGCGTTGGTAGCTTGCTAGGTTGGCGTTTCTAGCTTGCTAGCTTTGCGTTGTTAGTTAGTTAACTTTGAGTTGCTAGCTTGCTAGATTAATAGATATGCGTTGCTAGCTTGATAACTTTGCCTTTTTAGCTTGCTAGCTTTGCGATGCTAGCTTCCTAGCTTGGCGTTCTTAGCTTGGTAGCTTTGCGTTGCAAGCTTGTTAGTTTTGCGTTCCGAGTTTGGTAGCTATGCGTTGCTAGCTTGCTAGATTTGCGTTGCTATATTGCTAGCTTGCTTTGCTAGCATGCTATTTTTGTGTTGCAAGCTTGAGAGCATTGCTTTGCTATCTTGCCAGCTGTTGTTGCTAGCTTGTCAGATGTGCGTTGCTAGTTTGCCAGCTTTGCATTCCTAGCTTGCTAGCTTGCTAGCTTTGCGTGGGTAGCTTGCTAGCTTTAACGAATCTAGCTTGATATCTTTGCGTTGCTAGCTTGCTAGATTTTCTTTGCTATCTTGCTATCTTTGCGTTGTTATCTTGCTAGCTTTGCGTTGCTAGCTTGCTAGCTTTCCGTTGCTACATTGCTAGATTAATAGATATGCGTTGCTAGCTTGATAGCTTTGCGTTGCTATCTTGCTAGCTATGCGTTGCTATCTTGCTAGCTTTGCGTTGCTAGCTTGCTAGGTTTTCGATGCTAGCTTGCTAGCTTGGCGTTCTTAGCGTGGTAGTTTTGCGTTGCAAGCTTGCTAGTTTTGCTTTGCTAGCTTGGTAGCTTTGCGTTGCAAGCTTGCAAGTTTTGCGTTCCTAATTTGTTAGCTATGCGTTTCTAGCTTGCTAGCTTTGCGTTGCTAGCTTGCTAGATTTGGGTTGCTAGCTTGCTTGCATTGCTTTGCTAGCATGCTCTCTTAGTGTTGCAAGCTTGAGAGCTTTGCGTTGCTATCTTGCCAGCTGTGATTGCTAGTTTGTCAGATGTGCGTTGCTAGCTTGCCATCTTTGCATTCCTAGCTTGCTACCTTGCTAGATTTGCTTTGGTAGCTTGCTAGCTTTGCGTATTTAGCCTGCTAGCTTTGCGTTGCTAGCTTGCTATCTTTGCGTTGCTAGCTTTCTAGCTTTGCGATGTTACCTTGCTAATATTCCGTTGCTAGCTTGATAGATATGCGTTTCTAGCTTGCTAGCTTTCCGTAACTGGCTTGCCTGTTTGCGTTGCTAGCTTGCCAGCTTTGCGTTGCTAACTTGCTAGATAAAAGTGGCTAGCTTTCTACCTTTGCGTTGCTACCTTGCTAGCTTACCGTTGCTTGCTTGCAAGCATTGCGTTGCTATCTTGCTATCTTGCCATGCTAGCATACTAGATTGCTAGATATGCGTTGCTAGCATGATAGTATTGCGATGCAATCTTGCTAGCTTTGCGTTTCTTGCTTGCTAGCTATGCGATGCTAGCTTGCTAGATTGGAGTTCATAGCTTGCTAGGATTTCGTTGCTAGCTTGTTAGTTTTGCTTTGCTAGCTTGCTAGCTTTTCGTTGCTAGCTTGTTATTTTTACGTTGCTGGTTTTGTAGCTTTGGTTTGCTAGCTTGCTAGCTTTGCGTTCCTAGCTTGCTAGGATTGCTTTGCTAGCATGCTATCTATGTGTTTCTAGCTTGACAACTTTGCGTTGCTAGCTTGACACTTTTGCGTTGCTAGCTTGCTAGCTTTGCGTTGGTAGCTTGCTAGCTTGCTAGCTTTGCGTTTGTAGCTTGCTAGCTTTGCGTTTCTAGCTTGCTAGCTTTGCGTTGCTAGCTTGCTAGCTTTGCGTTGTAACCTTGCTAGTTTTGCGTTGCTTGCTTGCCTGTTTTAGCGTTTCTTGCTAGCTAGCTTTGCATTGCTAGCTTGCTAGTTTTGTGTTGCTAGCTTGTTAGCTTTGCCTTGCTAGCTTGCTAGCTTGGCGTTGCTAGCTTGTTACGTTAGCTTTGTAAGCTTGCTAGCTTTGCATTTCTAGCTTGCCAATTTGCGTTAATTGCTTGCCAAATTTGCGTTGTTAGCTTGCCAGTTTTGCGTTGCTATCTTTCTAGATTTGCGTGGCTAGTTTGCTAGATTTACGTTGCTATCTTGCTAGCTTTGCAATGATAGCTTGCTCTCTTTGCGTTGCTAGCTTGCTTGTTGCGTTGCCAGCTTGCTTGCTTTGCGTTGCCATCTTGCTAGGTTTCCGTTGCTAGCTTTTAATCAATGCGTTGTTAGATTGCTAATTTCCCGTTGCTAGTTTTGTAGATTTGCGTTGCTAGCTTGCTAGCTTTGCTTTGCTAACATGCTATCTGTGTTGCAAGCTTGACACTTTTGCTTTGCTATCTTGCCAGCTGTGCTTTGCTAGTTTGCCAGCTGTGCGTTGTTAGATTGCCAGCTTTGCGTTGCTAGCTTGCCAGCTTTGCGTTGCTAACTTGCCATCTTTGCGTTGCTAGCTTGCTAGATTTGTGTTGGTAGCTTGCTAATTTTGCGTTTCAATCTTGCTAGCTTTGCGTTGCTACCTTGCTAGCTTTTCCTTGCAATCTTGTTACTTTTGCGTTGCTTGCTTGCTTCCTTGCCTGCTTTAACGTTCCTTGCTAGCTAGCTTTTCATTGCTAGCTTGCTAGCTTTGTGTTGCAAGTTTGCTTTCTTTGCGTGGCTACCTGCTTAGCTTTGCGTTGCTAGCATGTTAGCTTTGCCTTGCTAGCTTGCTAGGTTGGCGTTGCTAGCTTGTTAGCTTAGCGTTGTTAGCTTGCTAGTTTGCATTGCTAGCTTGCCAGTTCGCGTTGCCAGCTTGCTAGATATTCGTGGCTAGCTTGCTAGCTTTACGTTCCTACTTTGCTCTCTTTCCGTTGCTAGCTTGCTAGCTTTCAGTTGCTAGCTTGCTAGCCTGGCGTTGCTAGCTTCCAAGCTTTGCGTTGCTAGGATGCTAGCTTGCCATCGTTGCGTTGCTAGCTTGCTTATCTTTGCGTTGCTAGCTTGCTAGCTTTCGGTTGGTAGCTTGATAGTTTGCTAGATATGCGTTGCTAGCTTGCAACTTTGAGTTTCTTGATTGCCTTCTTTGCGTTACCAGCTTACTAGCTTTGCTTTGCTAGCTTGACAGCTTTGCGTTGCTAGTTTGCCAGGTTTGCGGTTCAAGCTAGCCAGCTTTGCGTTGTTAGCTTGCTAGATTTGCGTTGCAAGCTTGCTAACGTTGCGTTGTTACCTTGCTAACTTTCCGTTGCTAGCTTGTAACTTTGCGTTGCTTGCTTGCTTGCATTGCGTTTATTGCTTGCAAACTTTCGTTGCTAGCTTTCTATTTTGCGTTGCTAGCTTACTAAATTTGGGTTGCTTGCTTCCCAGCTTTGCGTTGCTAGCTTGGTAACTGTGCGTTGCTAGCTTGCTAGCATTGCGTTGCTTGCTTGTTTGCGTTTATTGCTTGCAATCTTTCGTTGCTAACTTCCTAGTTCTACGTTGCTAGCTTGCTAGCTATGGGTTGCTTGCTTGCTTGCTTGCTTTGCGTTTCTTGCTTCCTAGCTTTAGTTGCTAGCTTGCTAGCATTGCGTTGCTAGCTCGCTAGCTTTGCGTTCCTAGCTTGCTAATTTTGCTTTGCAATCTTGCTAGTTGTGCGTTGCTTGTTTGCTTGCTTGCCTGCTTTCGTTTTTCTTGCTTTGCTAGCTTTTCAATGCTAGCTTGCTAGACTGCTAGATATGCGTTTCTTGCTTGCCAGGTTTCCGTTACTAGCTTGCCTGTTTGCGTTGCTATCTTGCCAGCTGTGTGTTGCAAGCTTGCCAGATGTGCGTTGATACCTTACCAACTTTGCGTTGCTAGTTGCGTTGCCAGCTTTGCGATGCTAGCTTCCTAGCTTTGCGTTTCTAGATTGCAAGCTTTTCCGTTGTTAGCTTGCAAGATTTGCGTTGCTATCTTGGAAGCTTTGCTTTGCAATCTTGCTAGTTTTGCGTTGCTTTCTTGTTTCCTTGCCTGCTTTATCGTTTCTTGCTAGCTAGCTTTGCATTGCTTTCTTGCTAGCTTTGTTTTGTTGTTAGATTTGCCTTGCTAGCTTGGCGTTGCTAGCTGGATAACTATGCGTTGCTAGCTTGGAAGCTTTGCTTTGCTAGCTTTCTAGCTTTGCTTTGCCAGTTTGATAGGTTTGCGTTGCTACCTTGCTAGCTTTGCGTTGCTAGTTAGTTAGCTTTGCGTTGCTAGTTAGTTAGCTTTGCGTTGCTAGCTTGCTAGATTAATAGATATGCGTTGCTAGATTGATAGCTTTGAGTTGCTAGCTTGCTAGCTTTGCGTTCTTAGTTAGGTACCTATGCGTTGCAAGCTTGCTAGTTTTGCGTTGCTAGCTTGCTAGCTTTGCTTTGCTAGCTTGTTAGCTTTGCGTTGCTAGCTTGCTAAATTTGCGTTGCTAGCTTGCTAGCTTTGCTTTCCTAGCAAAATTTGCGTTGCTAGCTTTCTTGAGAGCTTTGCTTTGCTATCTTGCCAGCTGTGGTTGCTAGCTTGTCAGAGTGCGTTGCTAGCTTGCATGCTTTGAATTCCTAGCTTGCTAGCTTGCTAGCTTTGCGTTGCTACCATGCCAGTTTGCGTTGCTAACTTGCCAGTTTTGCGTTGCTTGCTTGCTTTGGGTTTCTAGCTCGCTAGTTTTGCTTTAATAGCTTGCTACCTTTGCTTTGATAGCTTGCTAGTTTTGCGTTGCTAGCTTGGTATCCTTGCGTTGTTAACATGCTAGTTTGTGTTGCCAGCTTGATCGGTTTGCGTTGCTACCTTGCTAGCTGGGCGTCTCTAGATTGCTAGCTTTGCGATGCTAGAGAGCAAGCTTTGCATTGACAGCTTGCTAGCTTCCTAGATATGCGTTGCTTGTTGCTAGCTTAGCGTAGATAGCTTGCCAAATTTGCGTTGCTAGCTTGCCAGCTTTGCGTTCCTAGCTTGCTAGAAATGCACGTCTAGTTTGCTAGCTTGGCTTTGCTAATTTCCATGGCTTTCCATGGCTAGATTGCATGCTTTGCATTGCCTGCTTGCTTGCTTTGCCTGTCTTGCTTGCTCGATTTTGCGTTGATAACTTGCTAGATTTGCGTGGCTAGCTTGCCAGTTTTGTGTTGCTAGCTTGCCTGCTTTGCTTTTCTAGATTGCCAGCTTTTCGTTTTTAGCTTTCCAGTTTTGCGTTGCTAGATTGCCAGATGTGCGTTGCTAGCTTGCCAGCTTTGCTTTGCTATTTTGCTAGATTTGAGTAGCTAGCTTGCTAGATTGATTAATTAGCGTTGCTAGCTTGCTAGCTTTGTCGTTGCTATCTTACTAGCTTTGCGTTGCTAGCTTGCTAGCTTTGCGTTGACACCTTGATAGGTTTGCGTTGCTACCTTGCTAGCTTGGCGTTGCTAGAAAGCTATCTTTGCGTTGCTAGCTTGCTAGATATGCGTAGCTAGCTTGCCAGCTTTGCGTTGCTAGCTTGCCATTTTTGCGTTGCTGGCTTGCCCTTTTGCGTTGCTATCTAGCCAGTATAGCGTTGCTAGCTTGATTGCTTTGCGTTGCTAGATTGCTAGCTTTCAGTTGCTAGCTTGCTAGCTTTGCTTTGCTAGCTTGCCAGCTTTGCGTTAATAGCTTGCCAGGTTTGCGTCCCTAGCTTGCCAGGTTTACCTTCCTAGCTTGGTAGATTTGCGTGGCTAGCTTGCTAGCTTTCCGTTGCTACCTTGCTAGCTTTCCGTTGATAACTTGCTAGTTTTGTGTTGCTAGCTTTCTAGTTTTGGTTGCTTGCTTGCTTGCTTTGCGTTTATTGCCTGCAAACTTTCGTTTCTAGCTTGCTAGTTTCCGTTGCTAGCTTGCTAGCTTTGGGTTTCTTGCTTGTTTGCTTGCTTTGGGTTTCTTGCTTGCTAGCTTTAGTAGCTCGCTTGCTGGCTTTCGCAATGCGTTGCTATTTTGATAGCTTTTCGTTGCTACCTTGCTCGCTTGGCGTTGCTAGCTTGCAATTTTTGCGTTGCGAGCGTGCCAGCTGTGAGTTGCTAGCTTGCCACCTTTGCTTTGTTATCTTGCTAGTTTTGCGTTGAGAGCTTGCCAGATTCGCATTGCTATCTTGCTAGTTTGAGTTGCTAACAAAACAGGTTTGCGTAGCTAGCTTGCTAGATTTGCGTGGCTAGCATGCAAGTTTTGTGATTCTAGATTGCCAGCTTTGAGTTCTAGCTTGCCAGCTTTGCGTTTCTACGTTGCTAACTTTCCGTTGCTAACATGCGAACTTGCTATATATGCGTTTGTATCTTGCTAGCTTTGCTTTGCTAGCTTGATAGCTTTGCGTTGCTAGATTGCTAGCTTTGCTTTGCTAGCTTGCTAGATTTGCTTTGCTAGCTTGCCAGCTTTGCGTTGCTAGATTGCTAGGTTTGCTTTGCTAGCTTGCCAGCTTTGCGTTGCTAACTTGCTAGATTTGTGTAGCTAGCTTGATTGCTTGATAGATTTGCGACGCTAGCTTGCTGGCTTTGCGTTGCTAGCTTGTTAGCCTTGCGTTGTTTGCTTGCTAATTTTGCGTTGCCAGTTTGATAGGTTTGCGTTGCTACATTGCTAGCTTGGCGTTGCTAACTTGCTAGCTATGCTTTGATAGCTAGATGGCTTTGCGTTGCTACCTTCCTAGATTGCTAGTTATGATTTGCATTCTTGCTAGGTTTGCGTTGCTAACATGCCAGCTATGCGTTGCTAGCTTGCTAGCTTCTCGTTCATAGCTTGGTACCATTGCGTTGCTAGCTTGCTCGCTTTGCGTATAGAACTTGCTAATTTTGAATTGTTATCTTGGTAGCTTTGCGTTGTTAGCTTGCTAGCTTTGAGTTCTAGCTTGCTAGTTTTGCGTTGCTAGCTTTCTATTTTTGCCTTGTTAATTTGCTACCTTTGTGTTGCTAGCTTGCTAGCTTTGCGTTACTAGATTCCTAGCTTTGAGTTGCTAGCTTGCTAGCTTTGCTTTGCTAGCTTGCTAGCTTTGCGTTGTTACCTTGTTGCTTTGCGTTGCTAGCTTGCTAGCTTTGTGTGGCTAGCTTGCTAGCTTAGCGTTTATAGATTGCTAGCTTTCCGTTGCTATCTTGCGAGCTTGCTAGATATGCGTTGGTATCTTGCTAGCTTTACTTTGCTAGCTTGCTAGCTATGCTTTGCTAGCTTGCCAGCTTTGCGTTGCTAGCTTGCCAGGGTTGCGTTGTTAGTTTGCTAGCTTTGCTTTGCTATCTTCCTAGATTTGCTTAGCTAGCTTTCTAGATTGATAGATTTGCGTTGTTTGCTTGCTAGCTTTTGCGTTGATATCCTATTAGCTTTGCGTTGCTAGGTTATTAGGTTTACTTTGCTAGCTTGCTAGATATGCCTCTCTAGCTTGCTAGTTTTGCGTTGCAAGCTTGCAAGCTAAGCGTTGCAAGCTTTGCAGCTTTGCGTTGCTAGCTTGCCAGCTTTGCTTTTCTAGATTGCCACCTTTTCATTGTTAGCTTTCCATCTATTCGTTGCTAGCTTTCCAGCTTTGCATTTCTAGCTTGCCAGCTTTGAGATGCTAGCTTGCTAGGTAGCTAGATATGCGTTGCTAGCTGGCTAGATTTGAGTTTCTTGCTTGCTAACTTTGCGTTGCTAGATTGATAGCTTTGCGTTACTAGCTTGTTAGGTAAGATTTGCTAGCTTTCCAGCATTGCATTGCTAGCTTGCCAGGTTTGCTTTTCTATCTTACTAGCTTTGCGTTACTAGCTTGCTAGATTTGTGTGGCTAGCTTGCTATCTTTGCTATTCTAACTTGCTAGCTTTCCGTTGCTAACTTGTGAAATTTGCGTTGCTAGCTTCCTAGATTTTCGTGACTAGCCTGCTAGCTTTTCGTTGCTACCTTGCTAGCTGTCGTTGCTGGCTTGCTAGGTTTGCGTTGCTAGCTTGCTAGCTTAGCGTTGCTAGCATGCTAGCTTTGTGTTGCATGCTTGCTTGTTTTGCGTTTCTTGCTTGCGAACTTTGTTTGCTAACTTGCTAACTTTACGTTGCTAGCTTCCTAACTTTGCGTTGCTAACTTGGTAGCGTTTTGTTGCTATTTTGCTAGAATTGCGTTTCAAGCTTGATAGGTTTGCGTTGCTACCGTGCTAGCTTGGCGATGCTAGATAGCTAGATTTGCGTTGCTAGCTTGCCAGCTTTGCGTTTGTAGCATTCCAGCTTTGCGTTGCTATCTTGCTTGCTTTGCGTTGATAGCTTGCTACTTTTGCGTTGCTAGCTTGGTAGATTTGCGTTGCTAGGTTGGTAGTTTTGCGTTGCTAGCTTGTTAAATTTGCGTTCTAGCTTGCTTGCTTTGCTTTGCTAACTTGCTATCTTTGCGTTGCAAGATTGCTAGCTTTGCGTAGAGAGCTTGCTAACATTCCGTTGCTAGCTTGCTAGATATGAGTTGCTAGCTTGCCAGCTTTCTGTTGATAGCATGCCAGGTTTTGTAGCTAGCTTGCCAGTTTGCGTTGCTAGCTTGCCAATTTTGCGCGTGATACCTTGCTAGCTTTGCGTTGCTAGCTTGCTACCTTTGCGTTTCTAGCATGATAGCATTCCGTTGCTAGCTAGCTAGATATGCGTTGCTAGCTTGCCAGCTTTGGTTTGCTAGCTTGCCAGCTTTCCGTTGCTAGCTGGCCAGTATGCGTTGCTAGATTTCCAGCTTTGCGTCGTTACCTTGCTAGCTTTCAGTTTCTAGCTTGCTAGCTTTGGGTTGCAAGCTTGCTAGCTTTGCGTTGCTACCTTGCTAGCTTTGCGTTGCTTGCTTGCTTTTTTTGCGTTTATTGCTTGCTAGCTTTGCGTTGCTAGCTTGCTAGCTAATATTTGCTAGCTTGCTAGTTTTGCGTTGCTAACTTGTTATCTTTGCAATGCTAACTTGCTAGATTGCGTTGCAAGCTTGATCCGTTTGCGTTGCTTCCTTGCTAGTTTTGCGTTGCTAGATTGCTAGCTTTTCGTTGCTATATAGCTAGCTTTGCGTTTCTAGCTTGGTAGCTTGCTAGATATGCGTCGCTAGCTTGACAGCTTAGCTTTGATAGCTTCCCAAATTTGCGTTGCTAGCTTGGCAGCTTTGCGTTCATAGCTTGATTGATTTGCGCGGCTAGTTTGCTAGCTTTGCAATTGCTAATTTGCTAGCTTTCCGTTACTAGCTTGCTACCTTTGCGTTGCTCTCTTTCTAGCTTTGCTTTGCTAGATGGCTAGCTTTGCGTTGCTAGCTTGGTAGCCTCGCGTAACAAGCTTGCTAGCTTTGCGTTGCAAGTTTGTTAGATTTGCTACATTGCTTGCTTGGCGTTGCTACCTTGCTTGCTACGCGTTGTTAGCTAGCCAAGTTTGCGTTACTAGCTTGCTAGGTTACTAGATGTACTTTGCTAGCTTGATAGTTTGCTTTGCTATCTTGCTAGATTTGCTTTGCTAACTCACCAGTTATGCGTTGCTAGCCTGCTAGCTTGCCGTTCTTAATTTGGTAGCTTTGCATTGCTAGCTTGCTAGCTGTTCTTTGCTAGCTTTTTAATATTGAGTTGTTATCTTGGTAGATTTGCGTTGTTTGTTTGCTAGCTTTGCGTTCTAGCTTGTAAACTTTGCGTTGTTAACTTGCTATTTTTGCCTTTCTACCTTGCTAGCTTTGCGTTTCTAGCTTGCTAGCTTTGCGTTGCTAGCTTCCTAGCTTTGCGTTGCTAGCTTGCTAGATTTGCTTTGCTAGCTTGCCAGCTTTGCGTTGCTAGATTGCCAGGTGTGCGTCGTTAGCTTGCCAGCTTTGCGTTGCTATCTTGCTAGATTTCTGTAGCTAGCTTGCTTGATTGATAGATTTGCGATGCTAGCTTGCTAGCTTTTGCGTTGCTAGCTTGCTAGGTTTACGTTGCTAGCTACTTACATATGCGTTGCTAGCTTGCTAGATTTGCGTTGCTAGCTTGGTAGCCTTGCGTTGTTTGCTTGCCAGTTTGATAGGTTTTCATTTGCTACATTGCTAGTTTGGCGTTGCTAGCTTGCTAGCTATGCTTTGATAGCTAGCTAGTTTTGCGTTGCTACCTTGCTAGGTTGCTAGATAAGCTTTGCAATCTTGCTAGTTTTGCCTTGCTAACATGATAGCTATGCGTTGTTAGCTTGCTAGATTGTCGTTTTTAGCTTTGTACCTTTGCGTTTCTAGCTTGCTAGCTTTGCGTAGATAGCTTGCTAATTTTGAGTTGTTATCTTGGTAGCTTTGCGTTGTTAGCTTGCTAGCTTTGAGTTCTTGCTTGCTAGTTTTGGGTTGCTAGCTTGCTAGTTTTGCCTTGCTAAATTGCTAGCTTTGTGTTGCTAGCTTGCTAGCTTTGCGTTGCTAACTTCCTAGCTTTGCGTTACTAGCTTCCTAGCTTTGCGTAGCTAGCTTGCAGGCTTTGCTTTGCTAGCTTGCTAGCTTTGCGTTTGTAGCTTGCTAGCTTAGCGTTGATAGCTTTCTAGCTTTGTGTTTCTAGCTTGCTAGCTTAGCGTTTCTAGCTTGCTAGCTTTCCGTTGCTATTTTGCGAGCTTGCTAGTTATGCGCTGGTCTCTTGCTGGCTTTGCTTTGCTAGCTTGCTAGCTTTGCTTTGCTAGCTTGTCAGGTTTGCGTTGCTAGCTTGCCAGGATTGCGTTGCTAGTTTGCCAGCTTTGCGTTGCTTTCTTGCTAGATTTCAGTAGCTAACCTGCTAGATTGATAGATTTGCGTTGATAGCTTGCTAGCTTTTGCATTGCTATCTTACTAGATTTGCGTTGCTAGCTTGCTAGTTTGCGTTGCTAGCTTCCTAGGTTTACGTTGCTAGCTTGCTAGGTATGCCTCTCTAGTTTGCTAGCTTTGCGGTGGATGCTTGCAAGCTATGCGTTGCAAGCTTTGCAGCTTTGCGTTGCTAGTCTGCCAGCTTTGCCTTTCTAGATTGCCAGCTTTGCTTTGTTAGCTTTCCATCTATGCGTTGCTAGCTTGCCAGGTTTGCTTTTCTAGCTTGCCAGCTTTGCGTTGCTAACTTCCTAGTTTTCCGTTGCTAATTTGCTAGCTTGCTAGATATGCGTTGCTAGCTTGCTAGGTATGCCTCTCTAGTTTGCTAGCTTTGCGGTGCTTGCTTGCTAGCAATGCGTTGCAAGCTTTGCAGCTTTGCGTTGCTAGCTTGCTAGATATGCGTTGCTAGCTGGCTAGCTTTGCGTTGCTTGCTTGCTAACTTTGAGTTGCTAGCTTGTTGAATTATAGATTTTCGTTGCTGTCTTGCTAGCTTTGCGTTGCTTGCTTGCTAGGTTTGCGTTGCAAGCTTGGAAGCTTTGCGTTGCTAGCTTGTTAGCTTTGCGTATTTATCTTGGCTGCTTTGCATTGCTAGCTTGCTTGCTTTGCTTTGCTTGCTTGCTTGCTTGCTTTCCATTTCTTGCTTGCTTGCTTTGCGTTGCTAGCTTGCTAGGTTGGCTTTGCCAGCTTGCTCTCTTTGAGTTGCTAACTTGGTATCCTTGCGTTGTTAACTTGCTAGTTATCGTTGCCAGATTGATCGGTTTGCGTTGCTTCTTTGCTAGTTCTACGTTGCTAGATTGCAAGCGTTCTGTTGCTAGATAACTAGCTTGCTAGCTTGCTAGATATGCATTTATAGCTTGCCAGCTTAGCGTTGATAGCTTGCCAAATTTGCGTTGCTAGCTTGGCAGCTTTGCGTTCATAACTTGCTAGATATGCGTGGTTAGTTTGCTAGCTTTGAGTTGCTAATTTGCTAGCTTTCGTTACTAGCTTGCTAGCTTTGCCTTGCTAGCTTGCTAGGTTTGCTTTGCTAGCTTGCTAGCTCTGCGTTGCTTGCTTGCTTGCTTTGCGTTTCTTGCTTGATAGTTTTGTGTTGTTAGATTGCAAGATTTGCGTGGCTAGCTTGCTAGTTTTGCGTTGCTAGCTTGCTAGCTTTGCGTTGCCAGTTTCTATGCGTTGCAATCTAGCTAGCTTTGCGTTGCTAGCTTGCTAGATTGCTAAATATTCTTTGGTAGCTAGATTGCTTTGTGTTGCTATCTTGTTAGGGTGCGTTGCTTGCTCGCAAGCTATGCGTTTCTAGCTTCCTATATTGCCGTTCCTAGCTTGTAAGCTTTGCGTTGCTAACTTGCTAGCTTTCCGTAGATTTGAGTTATCTTGGTAGCTTTGCGTTTTATCTTGCTAGCTTTGCGTTATATCTTGCTAGTTTTCGCTGCTAGCTAGCTAATTTTGCCTTGCTACCTTGCTAGCTTTGCGTTGCTAACTTGCTAGCTTTGCGTTATATCTTGCTAGTTTTCGCTGCTAGCTAGCTAATTTTGCCTTGCTACCTTGCTAGCTTTGCGTTATATCTTGCTAGTTTTCGCTGCTAGCTAGCTAATTTTGCCTTGCTACCTTGCTAGCTTTGCGTTATATCTTGCTAGTTTTCGCTGCTAGCTAGCTAATTTTGCCTTGCTACCTTGCTAGCTTTGCGTTATATCTTGCTAGTTTTCGCTGCTAGCTAGCTAATTTTGCCTTGCTACCTTGCTAGCTTTGCGTTATATCTTGCTAGTTTTCGCTGCTAGCTAGCTAATTTTGCCTTGCTACCTTGCTAGCTTTGCGTTGCTCACTTGCTAGCTTTGCGTTGCTAGCTTGGTAGATTTGCGTTGCTAAATCCCTTGCTTTGCTTTGCTAGCTTTGCATTGTTTGTTTGCTATATTGCTAGGTTTGCTTAGCTAGTTTGCTAGCTTTGCATGGCTACCTTTCTAGCTTTGCGTTGCTAGCTTTCTATTTTTGCTTTGTTCCTTTGCTAGATTTGAGTTGCTAGCTTGCTAGCTTGTTAGATATGCGTTGCTATCTTGCTAATTTGCGTTGCTATCTTGCCAGCTATGCGTTGCTAGCTTGCCAACTTTCCGTTGCTAGCTTGCATTCTTTGCGTTTCTAGATTGCCAGCTTTCTGTTTTATCTTTCCAGCTATGCTTTGCTTGCTTTCCAGCTTTTCGTTGCTAGCTTACTAGATTTGCGTGGCTAGCTTGCTAGCTTTACGTTGCTAAATTGCTAGCTTTCTATTGCTAGCTTGATAGCTATTCGTTGCTAGCTTGCTAGATTTGCGATGCTAGCTTGGTAAATTTTCGTTGCATGCTTGCTTCCTTTGTGCTTATTGCTTGCAACTTTTCGTTGCTTGCTTGCTATCTTTGCGTTGCTAGCTTGCTATCGTTGCGTTGCATGCTTGCTTGCTTTGCGTTTCTTGCTTGCTAGCTTACGTTGCTAGCTTGATAGCTTTGCGTTGCTAGCTCGCTAGCTTTGCGTATCTAGCTTGCTAGCATTGCGTTGCTAGCTTGCTAGCATTCCGTTGCTAGCTTGCTAGCTTTGCGTTCCTACCTTGCTAGTTTGACGTTGCTAGCTTGCTAACTTTGAATTGCTAGCTTGCTAGATTCCTAGATTTTCGTTGCTAACTTGCTAG
>NW_019718647.1:0-3088 GCF_002891405.2 Cryptotermes secundus
AGCGGCCATGTAAAGACGCACACCCAGAAGCTGGACTCCAGCAAGGCACGGGCAGTTCAGGCAGAATTTTATAAGGAGGACCAACGATATAGATTAGACCTGAAACCAAAAATGACTGTGCTGGTGGTTAGCAGTCGGTCAACAGCCAGCCACGACAGGAGCCTTTGATCACAAAGGCACCAAAAGGAATTCCCATTGTTACAAGTAGCTCCCAAGTGATAAGNTTTAAAGACTTGGAGTAGTTTGTAGAGTACTTCCAATTAAAATGTATATATTTTTGTTATAACACATTTTCATGGTATAGATTTTTTTAAAAGCAAATATCTGTATTAGGGATATTTTAAATTGATAGAAACATAGGAGTGTAAATATAATTTATGATTCATATTGAAGACCGCATTGAAATAGTCAAATTGCCACCACTTGAGTTATTCATTTGCAGTAGAATAATGACATGGTACTACCTAATAGCGCTTGTGTGATGCTTAATGGATGTAAAATGAAAATTATTCACTTTAATAACTTCTACAACATTGGGATAAATTTTCACCAAATCTGGTAATGTTTGGGAATTTGGCAGTTCTTGCATTCAGAACATGACAAAAATTTATATGTTTATTTATTTCGTCTGTATAGGTCATTGTTACATGATATAGGCAAGTCAGTTACTGTACATTGGTGGATTACAATAAGAGAGTAATGTTACAATACTTAAAATTGTCTGCAATAGATTACAGTAAATTACATTGGTTAGAGTTATTATTGTGTGAGGTGGAATCCATATTAGCTCCCCTCGGCACGTTGGCCTCCATATGTCCTATTATACCTGTACTGTGATTATGCTTATGGAGAATTTGATGGAATGAGGATTGGCAGGGGACACCGAAGTACTCGGAGAAAACCTGCCCCAGTCATTTTGTGTTATATGGACACTACACTCTGAATGAATGCCAGAAGTTTTAAAAATAAATTAAAAAGTTGTTTGTTAGAAAACAGTTTTTATTTTCTCAAGGAGATTTGTAATAACAATGATGGATGGTAGTTTGGTGGCTCAGGTTGGTTCTGATGTGGTGTTGTTGTATATAGATGGTATAAGTATGCAGATTGCTTTATATTGGATTGTTGGAGGATATCATCCTCTGTTGCTAGCTTCAGCATTGGACAATGATCTTAAGATTATGGTATTGTTTGTTAGTCTTGTATATCATTTTGTACATTTTTAAACCCGGGCGCACACCAAGGACACTGACAACCGCAACACAACAGCGATTTCCGAGAACAATCACTGATTTAAAACAGGCAACTGGTTTCCTGATCAGCAGGTGCACACTGAGGACACTTATGATCAACTATTTTCTCACATCATTTTAAGCGAGTGTATTTGTCCACCAGTTTTGTGAACCACATTATCAAAATATCAGTTACCTATCTTTATGTCATGATTTTTTAAATAAAATATTTTATTTTAAGTTATGTAAGATTATCAAGCTGTTGATATGCATGTGTCTGTTGTATGTTTTCATGTTGTGTTGGTTTATCATTTTGTGCTGTATGTAGCATAGCCTAAAGTATAATATTGTAGAAGCATTCTACATCAAAATAATGTAATCATATGAGTATGGAATTTTGAATGTCATGCGCAATTCGCGGACCGGTGTGTGCCTTGGAAAATTGCCATATTATTGTGTTCAAAATTGACCTTATGAGCATATATATCAGACTTCCAAGGTTCATTATATTTGTTCAATTTATTATTTTGGCCACATTATTATGTTTAGTATTGAATTTGGAAACATGAGTATGTTTCAGATCATGAGGTTTTCAGAGTTCTGCAATTATTTTAATGCTTTTCATATATTATAAAATGCGATCTTAATCTTAAATAGACTTTAAAGGATTCTGACAATGGTGTATGCTGTACAGGACTGTAAGGTTTATTTTGGACTCTATCCAGACGATGGATTTTGGAATAAACCTTATAGTTCTGTACAATCTTAATCTTGTTAACAAGAGTGTGTATCATATTTTTAAGTTTCATTATACTACTGAAATTAATAACAAATGGAAAAAATCGGTATTATTACTTACATGATTTATAACACATTAATGTAACTGAAAAGCTACATTCTGTGTAGCTTTCAAGTATAAGTTGTAAGCAGAATTATGAAGTTGAATACAAGTATCTTTGATGGAAACAGAATTTTCTTTCAAGTTTCCTAAACAAAAGTATTCTATGTATGTTATAGTTCAAATGTCCATTGCATTTCAGTAAGGGGGTGTTGAATTGATGTAAATGAAATGTTCATACTTTACAGGCACTGGTGAGAAACTTTCTCCCGAAAAATAATGTTGCAACCTGATATCTTGTATTGCAGAGGTTCTTACTACATTGTGTGTTTTCTGTTTTTGAACTGAGTTTGATATTACTTAGTTCATTCACCTCCAGGTGGTTTTGAGTGAAGTCATAATAAACTCAGTTTGAAAACAAAAAACAAACACTGGAATAAGAACCTCTGCAGTACAAGAGGCCAGGATTGCAAATTATTTGTAGCTATTCATGTGAACTAGTGATTCTTTGGGAGGGAAGAGTGCACATAGGCTGTTGGTGTGATAGCATACTTTCTTACCGACACGGGAGGTGGTATGATAGCATACCCTCTCACCGATCGAGCCATCGGCACTGGCGGTAGCCATATTGTATCAAGAGAGTGTCCGTTGGCCACCGCGGCAGCAGTGATGCTTCACTGGCTATGCTATTTATACAGCACTTGCTGTCTAGCCCACATTTAGATCACATGCGCTAGCCAATCAGCGCTCACAATTGCAACTGCAAGTTTCGCTCCTCCATCAAGCATGGTATAAAAGGCGGAGCCTAAAGCTCGCAATCATCATCATCGATCAGAAATCGCTCGATCGATTCATCAAAAGGATCGAGGACGAAGGTTTTGGAGATATTTTCGATCTGAATTTTTCGATTCGGGATTGTCTGTTTGATTAGATTGAGGAGACTGTTGCGGCTGTTGCTTGATCGCGGTGTGGCAGATGGTGGAGGTTGCTTGATCGCCGTGCGGCAGGTGAGTTGAAGTTG
>NW_019718648.1:0-536 GCF_002891405.2 Cryptotermes secundus
TATAGATCACTTTTTATTCGAAATCTGTGTAAAAAGTAACTGAGTGCTACGAAGCTTTATTCAAAGGGGAGATAGAAAAAAGGACATTTGCCTACAACATTATTTTGAAACCATTTAAAATATTTTTACGTATCGCGATGAACTTGTCGGTCTCTATATTATAATGGTATATGGGGACATATTTAAAAATAATTTTAATATATGATATATTTTCTTCTCTCGTCTTCTCTTTTCCAATTTGATTCCTTTAATGCTGATCACAGTTGCCGCGTGGCCTAAGACATACACAGTTTTCGCCCGCTCAAACACTGGGATCATTTGTTCGAATTCAACACGACACATGAATGACTGCAAGCGTTATTTCTGTTTGTGTTGTCCTGTGTAGGTGGCAATCTTGCGACTATGTTGATCTGAGTCCTACTAACTGTCTGTAAGATCCATTATTCCACATTAATGAATTTTATGTGAAACAAAAATTTGACTTTTTTTAGTCTGGAGTTTGGGGCAAGAATTCTGAATTCCCCCCGTCTGCGGGA
>NW_019718649.1:0-651 GCF_002891405.2 Cryptotermes secundus
GAAATCTGCAAGCGAAGAGACCGAGAGAACCGGTAAAAGCAGACTCCGAAACGTTGGTTAACACCACATTATACACGGTGCCAAATCCCAGAAGACTGCTTTCTTCATAGTCACCGCCGTGAAAGCCTCAAATCTTACACAGCACCTATCGTGTTCACAAAAGCAGGCCGTTGGACCGCAACATAAGACGACCTTATATGTTCTACATATTCAATCCATATTTGTGGCTCTTCCTTCTATCTACGCCAATGAATTCAATGTAATTTCCGACCGACAATATTTCCCGNCCCGCAAAATATTATGTATGCATCTCTCATACGCCAATGCGTCTTAATGCGTGTTACATACCGCGGAAATGTGACACTTACGTAAAATTATGTCCGCGCCATAGCTCAAGCTCTTAGTCGCTGGCTTCCCACGGCGGCAGCCCGGGTTCGATCGCGGGGCTGGTAAAGTGGGATTTGTGGTGGACAAAATGGGGCTGGGGCAGATTTTCGCCTATTATTTCGGTTTCCCCTGCCAATCTTCATTCCACCAAATTCTCCATCATCATAATTACCTGGGGCAGGTACAAAAGGCCAATCAGTGGCCGAAGTGCCGAGTGGACCCATCTGGACTCCACCCCCCAATATACTAATTTACAAAAAAAAA
>NW_019718650.1:0-15617 GCF_002891405.2 Cryptotermes secundus
TTCCTGAGGGCGCTGATTCTGCTCTGCTGCACTGCCTCGGAGTGCTGCCGCGAAGGAGACGCCTGGAGTTATGGTGGCTGAAGAGAACAGCCTCCCCGTAGTTTTGGACGTTCTCTGAGCCTTCCTTTTCTGTTGCTCCTCTTTGGCATGTTTGCAACCCCGATAATTGGCGGGATGTGGCTTTCCTCCCTCCGCCAACCGGCAGTTGAAGCATACTGGGGTGGAGGCAGAGTTCTTCTTCTCTGGGCACTCCTTGTGTAAGTGGCCACCTCCTCACCACAAACAACGTGGGGGCTGTTTGCAGTTAGCCCAAACGTGGCCGAACTGCTGGCAGTTGTAGCATTGTGTGAGCCCGCTCTGTGCTCTGTACGTCTCTACCTTGATGGCAATGTGGCAGAGGTTGGTCAGACGGAAGACTTCTTGGGACTTCTCCATCCTAGGAAGTGTGATAAGGAACAAGGGAAGGTAAATGTTATCTGTTCCTTCTGGAGGAGTCCGACGACTGGTCATTTGTTTGACGCTAATGACGTCAAACCCCAGACTCACCAGACCGTCAGAGGTATCTTCCGCTGGAGTGTTGTGTGGAAGGTGACGGATAACAGCTTTGATGGTTTCTCGGCCTTAGGAAAGAATGTAAAGTATGATAGGTTGTTACGTTCTAGGAAAGTTCTGATGACAGAGAAGTCCGCCATTTCCTTCGTGACAATTCTGGTCCCGCTCCAGGTGTTGCGAACTCAAAATTGCCCTGACTAGTTTTGACCTTCCTCTGCAACTGCATCAGGTTTGTCGTGGAGGTTAGTACAATTGGAGGTGGCCTACCTGGCTTGTCCGATGGTTGCTGCTCTCCCGGCTTGTTGGTTGACTCTTCCACGTCCATACCTGACGTCCTCAGGGGTGCAAAGAAGTTCTTTGTTTCAACTTCATTCTTCGATTTTATTCTAGGATCCCTGGGGCTAGGTGATGGCTTCGGTTTTTTAGTTTGTTCACCTGAGGAGTTTCGCTTTCGTCTCCTTTGCTCGCGAAAATCCTCGGCTGAATCTTCTTTTCCCTCCAGCAGGAGAGACTCTCGCATCTCCCTGTGGATGGCAGCATAGAGGCGCAGCATGGCTGTAAAGAGCGTCTTGCCCTCGAGGTGCTTACACAGCACTGTCCTCTCGGCCTCGGATTTTGATATAAGTTTGTTCCATATTGTGCCGTTTCCGTTTATTGAGGGCGACGTATGGATAAGCTGCCCAATAGTTTGTAATCCTTTCCCCAGTAAGTCGATGTATTCCTGGCAGCCAGGATTACTGATTCTTAAGTTCGCGTGGTTCCTGTCAAACGAAGCCACGATTGCATTTCACCGTGTTTCGCAAGATGTCGGCTCCGCCATTTTGTCCGTTGCAGACGGGACGGCCACCGCCACCAGTGCACTAGCCACGCACTATGCACTGGTGGCAGAATAGTAACTAGGTGGCTGCAGACGAACACACTCAAGATTATGGTCACCTGGGACCGCTAAAAACTTCTTCCGTAAACGTCTCCCGAACCAATCTCACTCCTACTCAAACAGACAATCTCTCACAAAGTATGTAGCAGTAAGAAAGTACCAATCCACTCGCGAATCTGTCAGCCCCACTGATCTGTCATCACCGAAAGTACACCCGGGCAGCTGTGACCAAAGCGACACGGAATTTATACCCACTCCAACTACTACGACTTATATATCAGCTACATATATTTATAAACTTCACCGTGGCCCCGCCTTTCCGTACACGGCCCAATGGATGCGCGCCGTGACAACTGCAACTTTAGCTCCGCCTCCCGACCAGCAGTATTTAAGACCGGGAGCCAACGGCGCAATCAGTTCAACTCGAAACGGCAACGCAGTCAGAAGCATCAACTCCACTTCTGCGACCGGTTAACTGACATAGTTGCCGCAAACCTCCAGCGAACGCATATTCCGCGACCAGCAACCGACCGAGCCAGTCGATCCTACCGGCACACGCAGCGCCACATCACCGCCCAGACCGGCCAGCCAACGCTTGAATGTTATACGTATATGCTGTGTTCTGTATATTGACTTTAAACGATTCAATATATACAATCGTACAGTTTCGTGTGGTTTGTCTATTGAAGTATTGACGACGATCCCACAGGCAAAAGAAAGTCCCTGTGACCAGAAAAAATGATTTTTTATGGTAAACAATACCCACATGATAGCTGATATACAAGTTCCTGCAGATAATGCTCTTAAGATAGTATCACCAGAATATTAGGGGACTAAGGAATAAAACAAATGAATTAATAAACTCGTTACTTCCAGAACTCCCCCAAATAATACACCAAAATGCTCAATATCTTAGTAATGAAACTGTACTATTTACTGAATTTCTCCAAAGTTCTATCCCTGATATGTTAGCTATTTCTGAACATGGCCTCAAAGAGGATGAAATCCGTTATATTCTAGGTTATACTCTAGCCTCATATTTTTGTAGGAAAAAATATAAAGGTGGATGGATGCCTATTTACAGTAGCAGTAACATGGTGCAAAGTAAACCCTTGAATTGGGTTACAGGAAAAAGTATAGAAAAAACTCTTGAGGTTACTGGTATAGAAATAACATGTGACAAGATAAAACTTATAATTATAGCATTATATAGATCACCAAGTGGTGGAATGTATGAATTTTTTAACCTACTAATAGATATATTGGAGCAGCTTGTTCGGAAAGAACGATATATCATTCTCGTTGGAGACATAAATATAAATACCCAGGAAAATGGATGTGGTCATAAGCAATTATTAGATATCATTAATGCTTATAACATGATTATGACAATAAATATTCCTACTCGAGTAACAGAGAGTACGGCAACGATTATAGATCAAATCATTACTAATGTACCTGCTAATTGATATTATACTAATGTTATAAATATCCTACTTTCAGATCATTATGCACAATGTATAACTATTAACCTTTAACATCCGAAGTGCCCCGTTCATGCCAGTGATGAGTATAGTTATCGTGGCCGAAGTACCCCGTTTTAGCCAGTCGGGCATTTAAACTCCGCTAGTGGAAGCTCGTGCACACGCCGCTAGTAGAAGCGCATGCACAGTCCAAAATATTTCTTTTTATATATAGTAATTACCAGACAGACTTGAGTAAAACCCTAATAGAGGAATGAAAATGATACCTAAGTGAACAACAGCATAAAAGAATATACGTATGAGTTATGCCCAAACTCATCCATGAGCCAGTACTTTTATTGCAGATTCTGCAGATTAATGTGTTAAAAATATATAGTAAAATTCGATGTACATACCTTTTTTGTTGTTATCTGCTTGATGTGTATATAGGCTGAAATGAAACCACAGAATTCGATGTCACTATGAACGCACAGAAAACAGATCACACTCTGTATCTAAGCCACGCTACAACTGTCTGTTCACGACCATAGAAAGGGCATTAATCTCTTGAAGCTATAATGGAAGGTCTTAGCATTGAAGAAGGGACCCCTCTAGCTCTTTTTCTTGAATAGCCATGCTTTCATTCTTCTGTTCTTTAGTCAAAAGATTCGAAAATCTGAAGGGTGTAACAAGATGTAAGGTTTCCCAGCAGAGAACCAAATGATTTTATTGCTTCCATCTGTTTTATGACACCAGGGTCTGTTAAAATTTGTCAAGTGTTACCAACAGAAGTGAATTTATAATGTAGAACAACTCTGTGAAGAACTGGGAAAATATTTTTGCAGTATGTATCAAAATTAGAAGGAAAATAAATGGAAAAAAGGGTATAATTCTTTGTACAAAATTTTTCAAATCTTCCGTTATAATATGCGACACTCTGTTCTTTGCTGATACAGACAAAGTTAATTGCATCCATTTATCATAAAAATTATGTTAGATACAGCATTTTTAAACACAATGCTCAAAATTGTTTAAACCACCCTAACAGGAACGGACATTTAAACGCAGAGTAACAACGGGCATTTAAATAAACTCCGGCCAGCTCAAGCTTACTACCATTTCAAAAGTCTGGCGTTTAAAGGTTAATATGACTGCACCACTACAAATAAGTTGTTATAAAGAGGTTAGGGATTTATCAGATGACAGTATAACCTGTTTTTGTTCTTTTATACAAACTGAAACTTGGACTGAGGTGTTTAGTGAAAATGATATAGAGAACAAATGGAACTCCTTTTATAGCATTTTTAACTACTATTTTAATATAGCCTGCCCAGAGGTAAGACGAAACATTGCATGGGTAAATAAGGCTACTTGGATAAATAAGGATGTTGTCATAGCCAGAACAAAATTAATAAATTTGTATGATCTTTATATACAATGCAAATCTCAGGAATATAAAAACATTTATAAAGCATTTAAAAAAGAATACAATACAATCATAAAAACTGCAAAAGCAAATTATATTCAGAATATCTTCTATATAAATAAAAATGTAAATGTTCGTTTGTTCAAAGTCTTAAATCCCCGAAAGTTTTTCACCGATTGCTTTGAAATTTTGACACAACGTTGCATTCGAATACGCGCGTGTTTTTATATACCTATTATATAGATGTCACACCTGTGACAGGTAAAAGCATGTCACATGTTCAGATTCCAGGAGTCACTTCCATAGTAACGCTAGAACAAACCATTGCATAGGTAGCGACAATAGCGGTATTGTAGCCCCAACAGTTGGCTGTTGCCTAGGAAGTAACAGTAGCGATCCTGTAATCCCAGAGTCGTTGTGTCGAGAACATTGAACATCCACGGTTACGACGAATACACGAAGCGTTCCCACAGAGAGAACGCAATAACAATGGGTCGTTGCATAGGAATCGCGGAATCAACAAAGCAGCGTTTCCCTGGTGATCGACAACAGAAGGCATTGTATAGCAACCGCTGAGGTATAAATAGCCCAGCTTCGACAAGGAGCAGTCAGTCTGAAATTAACCGCCGAAGGAGGCAGTCCGAAATTAACCGCCGAAGAAGTTAGTCTGGTATTGTGAGATGCAGTTGTAAATGACGGTAATACAACTAACGTTGGAAGACTAACCATTTTGCCATCTTCATATACTGGCAGTCCACGTCATATGCATGAGTACGCTCAAGATGCAATTGCATATGTTCGTCACTACAGGCGTCCAGACCTATTCATTACATTCACATGCAATCCAGCTTGGGACGATATACAACAGCTCTTACTTCCTGGGCAATCGCCGGTGGATAGGCATGACATCACAGCACTTGTTTTCAGACAGAAGCTGAAATCGCTGATGGATTTCATGGTACAATATGAAGTGTTTGGGTCTGTGCGCTGCTGGATGTACTCAGTGGAATGGCAGAAAAGAGGACCGCCACAAGCACATATACTAATCTGGCTCTATAACAAAATCACTTCAAACGAAAAGGACGATGTAATATGCGCTGAAATACCCGATGCCAACGTCGATAAGGATTTGCATGAAGGAAAATTCCAATATGAACATGGATTTCACAGCAGAAATCTACAACGAAGCGTTGATAATGATTGAAGATTTGTGCTTAGAAATCACGAACAAAGTTCTCAATCAATTGGGAATCCCATCACCGAATCGATCTGCTGCTGCTTCGTTCAATGTAGAATTGCATCGTGAACAGGATTACAACACGGGTGATCTTTTGTCGTGTGTGCAATCAAATATTCCTAAGCTAACGCTTGAGCAAAAAGGCATTTACGATCAAATAATGCAAACTGTCAATAACGGGGTTGCAGAAACCTTCTTCTTAGATGCGCCAGGAGGAACTGGTAAAATGTTCCCAATTAGATTGATTCTGGCAGCAATTCGATTCCAAAATGACATAGCCTTAGCTCTTGCGTCATCTGGAATAGCTGCGACTTTGCTAGCAGGTGGAAGAACTGCTCATTCCGCTTTAAAATTGTCATTGAACATGCAATTCATTGAAACTCCCACGTGAAATATTTCCAAAGCATCGACACCAGCGGACGAAATAAATGCTTGCCTGAAATACTCTACTTTGTGGCGACATGTAAAGACGTTAAAATTAACTACAAATATGCATGTCCAGCTGCAAAACGATCTATCAGCTGAGATATTCTCACATCAATTGCTGGAAATTGGGAACGGAAAGGTGCCGGTTGATCTGACCTCAGGACGAATTTCATTGCCTCATAACTTCTGCAATTTAGTGACGTCAAAAGAAGAATTGGTTGAAAAAGTATTTCCCAATATTCAACCCAATTATAAGAATCACGATTGGCTGAGTGAACGAGCTATTCTTGCCGCCAAGAACAAATACGTCTACGAACTTAACAATATCATTCAGTCTGACATTCAATGCAAGGCAGCCACATACAAGTCCGTCGACACTGTTGTGGAAGCAGATGAGGCGGTTAATTATCAAACAGAATTTTTGAATTCACTCGATCTGCTAGGGATGCCACCTCACGTACTGCAATTGAAAATAGGCGTGCCAATTATAATGTTGCGAAATATCAACCAGCCAAAGCTTTGCAACGGCACGCGGCTTGCAGTAAAAAATTATTGAGCAACGTCGTAGATGCAACAATCTTGACAGGACGTTTCAAAGGTGAAGATGTCCTCATTCCTCGCATTCCTATGATTGCAACGGATGTGCCATTTCAATTTAAGAGATTGCAATTCCCAATTCGATTGGCGTTTGCAATCACCATCAACAAAGCTCAGGGCCAATCTTTAGAATTGTGCGGTTTAGAGCTAGACACAGATTGCTTCTCACAAGGACAATTATGTTGCGTGTTCTAGAGTCGGCAAACCAGACAATCTCTATATCTGCACAGACAATGGAACAACCAAAAATATTGTATACCCACAAGCATTGTGAAATTAAGCATATTAGAAATGTGCGCTTTCTCTTTTCTTTCTTTTCCATTTAACCAGACTCAGCCACAGCAACGCGTGGCCGGGTACCACTAGTTATAAATAGATCAATAAACATTCCAGAAGCATTGTGGAAATTTTTAAATCACGAAAGAGATTCTCTAAATAATATACTTATTAGATGGAAAACAAAAAGTTTCAAGCCCAAGTAGAACTTGTAATATATTTAATAAAAACCTTTGTAGAAACTGTTAATAATCTTATACTTGATAAAAATTTAATCCATCCACAAACTATTAATAGCATAGCTTAAAAGACTCCTTTGTTTTGCTTGAGATAACAGGCCAATTTGATTAAAATAATGAATAGTATGGTGAATAAAAAGTCGGCAGGACTCTATGATATCTCACCTTACTTGCTAAAAAATGTACACCTTATATTTCTAAACCTCTTTTAGAATTGGCTAATGCATCAATTAGAGATGGCATATTTCCATCTATATTAAAAAATCGATCATTCCCCTATCTATAAGGGGGGGACTAAGGAAGATGCAAGTAATTATCACCCAGTCACAGTTGTTCCTACTTTCTCTAAGGTTTTGGAAAAAGTAATAGTTAATTAATTAACAGCCTTCCTAGATAAACATTAAATAAATTTCAGTTTGGTTTTAGAAAAAAAAACATTCTAGTAATGATGCTATTGCTACAGTTATTGAAAATATAATAGATAACTTGAATAATAAAATAAAATATAACTGTGTATCATTAGACTTATCAAAAGCATTTGATTGTATTCAACATAACAATCTTATGGATAAATTATATAAATATGGTGTTCACGGTATTCCACATATGTTAATTAAATCCTATCTAGCAAATAGACCACAACAGGTGAAAGTAGCACATATGGAAATCAATGAAATGAAGGAATATTTATCGAGTAGCCTTCCAATTAAATGTGGAGTCCCTCAGGGATCGGTCCTTTCCTCGCCTAACACAAGGTAGATCTATAATGTATGTAGACAACACTTCAATACTGAATATGGGACAAGATATAAATTAACTCCAATATATGACTTCAATTAATATTGGAGTTGTGGAGAAATACTTTGAGATGAATGATTTATTCATAAACCCAACCAAAACGCACTGCATGTTTTTTCAGACAAAGCAATGTAGGCAGGACCATAAATATAAAATTTTAATCAAGAATATGGAAATAGAGAATGTTAGAAGTATAAACTTTTTGGGGGGTAGTAATTGACAGCACCTTGAGCTGGGATGTTTATATTGATAGAACCTGCAGTCAGATTAGCCGTAACTTATTTATAATAAATAGACTTGCTAAAATACTCAACCTAAAGGGTAGAAGAATGTTATATTATGGTTTGATCTATCCCTTTTTAACATACGGAATTGTAGTATGGGCACAGAATGCTAAAGCACTTACTAAAAGATTTTTATTCTGCAGTATGGTACACTGCAGGGCTAAAACCTTTAGAATCGTGCACAGATAGTTTTAAACAACTTAATCAATACAATACAATGTATTCATTGTACATAAACAATCTTATATATAACTAATAAGTGTAACTGCACGGTAAATAAACAAGTACACACATACAATGACTACCATAAATGGATCCATAACTTAGAACTTTATAATAGTAAACTTTCAGTCGCTGGTTGTATTGTTTATAATAAATTGCATAATAATATAAAACAACTTGAAAATAAAAACCAGTTTATAAGGGAACTGAAGAATTTACTCATTAATGGGTGTTACTACTCAACTGAAGACTATATGAATGATAAATTCTTAAATACTGGATAATGATACATGCTAGATGTAAACAATCATTACATATTTTGTTAGTTTATTCATTAAGAATTTATTGTATTTTTGCTAATTTTATAATTTATATCATGTGACATGTCCTACATCAGTGCAATCTGATCTGTAGGATGAATAAACATGAGTGAACGAATTTCCATGGTAAGCCCACTGAAAAATGTTAATAATATTCCCATGCCAAGGTTGTAGTGTGTTTGCAGACATACAAAACTGTGTAACTGATGTTTTTTTTTATTCATATTTGAACAAAATTCTGGTGATGTAGTTTGCCTGCAAATTAATTAAATTGGTGTGGAAGCCATGTAAGGGCCCATGAATGTGCATGCACCATCGAATCTAATCTAATAAATCTGGAATTTAAACAAGACCTAATTTCACCTTCTGCACGTCTTCTCGCTGATGTGAACTCAATGTAATGGATAGATTTGTGTGGGGAACTAATTTCAGCCACCACAAGCATTACGTATAAAATATATATATATATATATATATGCATGGTGTCGCTTACTTATCGTTGCCTATAAAAAGCACCGGTTTCATTACATTGCGATAGTTTGATATTTTAATTCCTCCAAATGACAAATTGATCAGTTTGAAATTGTTCATTTAATTGGAACATATGAATGTATGATGGGCAGACCATAATAATCCTAACCTTGTACTGCAACCTTCCATGACTGATTGTGCTTAACTTATATCATGGAATTTATCTTGCCTAGAAATTCATGTCAGCCTGAAGGTTCTGGAACTGTATATAAGCTTTAGAATATGGTGACATGCACAATTTTCAGTTTTATTGTAGACACTGAAGTGTGAAAAGCTTTTGCCTACATTTCTCCATGATGTCTTTGTGGTATGGTTTTTATATGTTACAAAGAGTATTACAGTTCATGTAGCCATTTGGATAAAAGAAAAACCTTGACTTAAAATCATATGACTTCAGTGTAGTTCTGATAAACAGTATTTCAAGTAGACTGCTGTGTGAAGTGGCCCAAACTGCATAATGGATCAGAGAGAGCAGAACCATACTGGTCAGTTGATTCTAAAAGTGCGTGAAGTGACATCTTGCATATGTACTGCAATGTGGCATAATTATGTTACAGTGCTCTTACTGAGCATAATACGTTTCCTGCAATACTTAACCCCAGAGCCTACCAATATGGCAAAATTGAACGTACCTTGTACTTGTATAGATGAGTGGTCAGCTTCACACCCCGGCTGTTTTACCCCTGGGTAAATCTGTAAAATTAAATCCAAGATTGCCATGGCAAAAGGTGCATTTAGCAAGAAGAAGAATCTTTTTACCAGCAAATTAGACTTAAATTTGAGGAAGAAACTAGTGAAATGCTACATTTGGAGCATAGCTCTGTATGGGGCTGAAACATGGACACTTAGGGCAGTAGATCAGAAACATCTGGAAAGTTTTGAAATGTGGTGTTGGAGAAGGATGGAGAAGATCAGTTGGACCGATTATGTGAGAAATGAAGAAGTGTTAATTAGAGTCAGTGAGCAGAGGAATATCCTACACGAAATAAGAAAACGGAAGGCTAATGGGATTGGTCATGTTTTACGCAGAAACTGCCTTCTAAAAGAAGTTATCGAAGGAAAGATAGAGGGACGGATAGAAGTGACAGGAAGACGAGGAAGAAGATGTAAGAAGATGCTGGATGACCTTGGGGGCCGAAGAGGATACTGTCATTTGAAGGAGAAAGCTCTAGATCGCATTAAATGGAGGAATTGTTTTGGTAGAGACTGTGGACCTGTTGTCTTGACAGATTACTGATGATGATGATGAAATCTGCAAAGTAGGAAACAGTAAAATAACTGACTGGTCTTTGAAATAGAGACAGTGTGTTTTCTGTTAGATATAAATTGAATTTTTAAATATTAGGATGGGCTTCTAACCGTCCTTTGGCCCCTACATTGCAGGTTGCTGCTTCTCCTCTAGCCGTTCCTTCTCACCTGTTGGTACTCTGAGTTTGCAGGTTGCTGCTGCATCCTTGTTGTTGTGGATACTGGTTGTTTGCAGGATAGGGGTTATATGAATGCTGGGCGCCAGTAAGCTTACTATAAAGTCTTACTATTTGGGGAAAAAGGTGGGATGAACCGGAAACTACAGGTGATAGGTACTGCATTCACACTAGGGCGATGAGATTCTGTCTCAGGGTGCATACAGGCCTCACGTTAGCAGGAAAGATAAGAGTGTTTATACCTATGCACTACACAACACTGTTTAATGAGCACTTTTTGATATTCAGTTAATAACATTTGTCTTTAATCCCTTAAACCAAACTTGAAATCACTCAAATTCTTTTTGCGACCGGATGCCTGGCTAGTTATTTAGTGACTGCTTTTTAGTACAACACGTAGAAGTGATTACACTTTCACTTAAACTTTTAAGCCAAATTAACATTCACACTATTTTTTTTTTGTCTAATTAATTTTGCCGAGTTATTCAGAGACTGTTCAGTAACACACTTAAAAATAATTTTGTTTTTAACTTTGACTTTAAACCAAACTGCCAGTGATGCTAATTTTTTTCGGCTGTATCCTTTGTCCTTGGAGAGTTGTTCAGAGACTACTTTAGCAGACTGACTCTGCTTTCAAGCAAGAAGTGTTCACAGCTTCAGCTCCGCCTCCAAGTTACTACCTATTTTCGGCTGATTGGAACAATTCGAATCTAGGGAGTTTACTCTAATTCTCACTGCTCCAATCATCTAGCTGTAGTTTGGGACTTTGGACCTTAAAGTTCTAACTTCGTTTTTGACGGCTGCTTGAAAAATTATACCAGTAGCATACGTTGAGGGCCTTCCCACTTTTGACTTGTGGGGTTCAAAACCTGTCAAGTGTAACTTTACCAAAGGAACCTGCTGGTCAACTTTTGAATTGAATTTGCAGGGTGCTTCCTGCCTGGTCTTTGTAGGAGTGAAGCACACCCTATTCTTGAAACCAAGAATCGGGCTAAGTCACCCTTGAATGTTCCTTACTACATCTTATGCCTAATTACTATAAAAAGAAATCTTGATTACAAATAAAGCTGGTGGTGTCAGTGGTACGGCTGCATCTTGTTGCAAAGGATTAAATTAACTGGTCTAACTATATCATAATACAGTGAATTTAGATGGTGTGGCAAAAGGTTTAACAAATCTAAGAACTTTATCCCTTAATGCCTGATGTTTGAAGAATGACGAAAGAAATATAGTGAACGTCATGTTACTCTCCCAAGACCTATGTCCTTGAACAAATGTTGCCTTGGTTTTATAATACTTTTTTGTTTTTAATGCAATTAATTACTCTTAAAATGGAAGTGATAAATGTGTTAAAACACAGGAAACAGCACTTCTTTATCTGCATTTCATGTTGATGAAATGAGTCTTGAAGCATATGTAGAACAGAATTTATGGCAATCAGTAAGCTGTCATGTAGTGGGGAGCAGTTTTATGAAATTAGCCATGCTGCATAGTTACATAATTTGTAACTCAAACTATATGGTATCGTGGATTATAAACATGACAAGATACAGACATCATTTTCATTTTAAAGAAACTTTATTTATTCCACGCACAAAAATATTGTACAGGAAAAAAGCGTCATGATTTCTTTTGTGGTCTTTTCAACCTGTTTGCCAATACAGTCAACCCTCGGTTATCCAGGATAATGGTGAGCGTGGAAATCACGATTAATCGAAAACCCGGTTAAGACAAATGTTATTAAAAGTAGTACTGTAATACTGTACCTTCATAATACTATAGGCCTACCTGTATTTAAATTTACTCAACCTCATTTTTATGTCATCTCATGGCCTATTTAATACTTTTTTTTTTTACATTATACTGAAGTGTGAATTAGTTATTTCAATCACAGTGTTCAACAACACCCAACACTTTTTATGAATATTCACACTTAACACTTAAAAAAAAAATAATATTGTTGTTTGCTTTTTCGCGGCATTTTCCATTTTACTGATATCCGTACGAAGCCTACGTAATATTAGCTTGTCACTTAATAAACTGTTCTCTTCACTCTCAAGATAGTCTAGTAAGGATTCCAAATGATTAAGAGCACCACCATGTGATATTTTCTTACTACTGTATTGCATTGCTAATTGTTTAACTACACCTCTTTTCCCCAACTGATTGATAATTTCAAGTTTCTGTTGAATACTTAACACAACACACTTCCTTTTACACCCTGACATTTTGCTAACGCACTTGAAGGTTGATACAAAGAGACCAACTGGGGCGGTGTATCTGTCCTTGAAACTTTCCACAAATCCTTGCATTCTTTCACCCCTACCCTAGAACATTGTGTTAGCATAACAGGACCAAAGAATGCAGAGCTCGGTTCACACTAGTGCGAAAATAGTGTTACAACTCACCATGTGAAACAAAAGTGAATGAATATTAAACAACATATTAGCCTCAAAAAAGCCTCAGTAGCCCCGGTTAAGCCGCAAACCGGTTAATCTGCCCCCGGATAATCGAGAGTTGACTGTATATGAAATATATCTCACATACACTTTATGAGGCTTTGGTACTCCCAGCTCACAACTGCTGCTCTAAGATATAGGGGACCTAGGATTCTGAACCGCTGCTTGGCATACAATAAGCCACCCATGTAGACACAATTATAAATATACTTGTGACATAGCACAGCAGTAATTTATGACGTATGAAGTTGTAATGACTGATCTCCTGAAACAGCTGAAATGCATTTGTTTACAGAGATTTGTGATGGGTGGTTCATCTAGCAGCAGTGGTGAGTGCCATCTGGTGGAGGATTGCATCAGCGCTAGTAAGGACACTTTGGACTAGGGACAGTGGGTAAAGTAGGGACCACTAATTCCAGCTTGCCATTCATATAAGACCAGAAGAACAGAACAGCTTAGGACTAAAAAAGGAAAAGAAACAATTAAGAGAGTGACAAAGGCACTCAACTCAAAATTGGGAGTAGGCCTCAAGGAAATAGAAGAAGCCCTGAATCAGATTGAGGCAAATAAAACACTCACCACCGTGACCCTGCTTGTGACGACGCATACCCTAGGATTTTGCGCAGCTCACATTTATTTTCAATGCAGTGCTCAACACAATCCAGTGTACTGTAATATTTACTCATTTTATCGAGTGAATTTAGCCATATTTGAAGCTCGCCTTTATAATGTTCGGCGAATTCAAGAGGCACCATTTAAACACACAGATGCGACGTATCAAATTCCAGTGCGCCCTGATTTTAATCTTGTGATGCAGACAGTAAATGCATATCCTGATCAGATAGGTAGGATTGTAAAAGCAGCGGGTCCAATAACGGACAGGAATGAATACTTTGTTCCAGCCTTAGCCTGTGAGCAACAAACCAGGCAAGGACAATTGATACCAGTCAGAAAGGGTTATATTATCAAATTTGCGTGAGACAGTGGTCTCATTGTCAAATCCAGCGACTAATGCTGAAGTTCGTGAAGCTTTCTACATCAATAACCCAATCCCTGGAGCAATATGGAGACTTATTCATGATAACACTCACATACTTATTAATCCTGATGAAATAATGCCAGCAGATAAAAAACATCTGATATGTTAAGAGATGATGTATATGAATATATGTGTATGCACACCTGGATGCAGAAGCTGCTGCCAAAATATGTTCGCACGACACCTCTTAATTATGAGGAAACGGGTGACCGTTCAGTTTTGGTTAGCAATTTACAAAATGGACTCCGTATTAAGGATAGAGCTGAGGAACAAGACTTGATTGAGTATTATCGAGATCTCAAGCTAGAAGGAAATGTTTATGAATTTTGGAGCTGACGCGACATCAAGAAAAATTTTTTTTTTATTACTTCTTGCAATTTCCAATCTACTCTACAAGGGAGCAATAAGTAAATATGTTGTAAGAAATCACTTGTGCGGAGTGATCATCCAGTGATGATTCTCCTATGCATTATGTTGTTGAGTATGGCTACCCATCTTCAACACTGTGTTCTTTTAAGTCTGAGGGCCATTGTCGTTTTAGTCTTCGTCTGATGTTTAATGGGTTGCTTAGTTCAGTTACGCAACTGTTTTCGTGTCCCATTAGTCGGTTGTGGTATATGATAGAATATCTTTTGATTTCTTCTGTGATGAATGGGATTTGAAGATCATTGTGTAGTGTGAAGTTCGAGACATACCATGGGGCGTTGGTTATGGAGCGCAGTACATTCGATTGGAGTCTTTGAATTATCTTGGTGTTCGAAGGCTTAGCACACCCCCACAGTTGAACTCCGTACGTCCAAATCGGTTTCAATATGTATTTGTAAATTAAAGTCTTGTTTTCTAGGCTGAGTTTGGATTTTCGTCCTAAGAGCCATGACATTTGTCGTACTTTTAGGTTTAGATGTTGGCGTTTTGTCTTGATGTGCTTCTGCCAAGTTAGCTTCTGGTCTAGGTATAGGCCGAGGTATTTTACTTCTGTCTGTATTGGGATTTGTAAATTATTGATTCTAACTGGTGGACAGTGTGTGCGATTTGTTGTGAATGTTATCTGCGAAGATTTTGTTTGGTTTATCCTGATTTTCCATTTTTTGAACCATTCTTGTAGCAGGTCCAGATGGTGTTGAAGAAACTGCGATGCCAGTGCCGGGTCATGGTCTGTTGCTAGGAGAGCAGTATCGTCTGCAAAGGTTGCTATTGTGGTGTTGTTGGTTGTTGGCAAATCTGCAGTGTATATTAGATATAACAAAGGCCCAAGCACACTCCCTTGTGGTACTCCGGATTTTGCTAGTTTGTAGCTAGAATAGGCATTGTTGTATTTTACTTGGAAATATCTTTCTGCGAGATATGATTTTAACAGTAGATAGTATGGACTTGGCAATTTGTTCTTGATTTTGTGTAGTAATCCAGTATGCCAGACTTTATCAAAAGCCTGGGCAACATCTAAAAA
>NW_019718650.1:15632-16095 GCF_002891405.2 Cryptotermes secundus
CTGTATAAAAAGAGTTTTGCAATAAAAATGTTGTCAACTGAATTTTAAAATTTTTCAAGTCACTAGACATAGATTTGATTTTTGGTGGCAAATGATTAAAGATCTTTACCCCCATGTAACATATTCCTTTTTGGAATTGTGTTACACTAGTTTGCAGATAATGCAGATCACAGATAAATCTGGTACTACAATTATGCATTTGTCAGTTGAATGTGAATAATTCCTTATTTACTATAACAAACAGGGAAATCGAAAATATACATGTATATTGAGCTTGTAGGGGGAGGATATCCAATTCTTGAAACAGAGTATGACACGATGTTCTTTGTTGTATTCGTCATAATCCTAATTATCCTTTTCTGCATCCTAAACACTTTTATACTATGTGGGGAGTTACCCCAGAATATTAATCCATACGTTATTATAGAATGTACATAGGAAAAATACATAATTTTTAATGTCT
>NW_019718650.1:16566-32821 GCF_002891405.2 Cryptotermes secundus
CGTTACCGTGTCTCACGGTGTTGTCGCTTGCAGATTTACCTATACTTTTTCTTCAACCCTGAAGATGGGGGCGATACGTTCCTCCGAAACGTCGGTTAACACCACATATACACGGCGCCAAAGCCCAGAAGACTGCTTTCTTCATAGTCACCGCCGTGAAAGCCTCAAATCTTGCAAATAATATTGGTTTGGATAGGTCAGATATAATCTTTGGTAAGTCATTTACATATAGTAAAAGAAGCACTGGGCCTAATACAGAGCCCTGAGGCACTCCGCACTGTATTTCTTTCCATTCAGAACAACATTTACTCCCGTTTGTAGCTAGCATAGCCGTTGTTGTATTTTACTTGGAAATACCTTTCTGAGATTTATGATTTCAACAGTAGATAGTATGGACTTGGCAATTTGTTCTTAATTTTGTGTAGTAATCCAGTATGCCAGACTTTCTCAAAGGCCTGGGCAATATCTAGAAACGCTGCAGTGCAATATTGTTTCTCTTCTCTACTTGTGGAAATTTTGTTGATTATTCTGTGAGTTTGGTGGATTGTAGAATGATGTTCTCCGAATCCAAACTGATAGTCGGGTATATAATATCGTGGATTTCTGTGTTGTGTCTAATTCTGTTCAGTAAAAGTTTTTCAAATATCTTTGAGGGAATAGGTAGCAGGCTAATGGGACCATAAGAGGTCACTTCCTTAATTGGTTTTCCAGGCTTTGGTATCATAACAATTTGAGCAAATTTCCATATCGTTGGAAAGTAAGATAGCCTGAGCATGCTATTGAAGATTATTGTGAGCAGTACAGTTGCTTTCTATGGCAATTGTCTCAATATCTTTCCCGTGATTATGTCGTAGCCAGGTGCTTTGCATTGGTTCACTTTTTTAATCTGTTGTTTTACTTCTGTAGGTGAGAAGGCTTTGATTGGTAAAGACATTTGACATGGTGTATCTAGAAACTTCTCAATTTCGTTGTCATTATGATGATTATTAGAGTTGTGTGGTGTAAATACCAGAGAAAGATATTCAGCAAAATTTTCGGTTTTTTCTAAATCACTTTTGGCCCAGCTACTGTCAACTTTTCTTACTGGAGGTATTGATTTTTGGGGCCGTTTGAATGTTCTTGTAGCTTTCCAGATTGTATGATCGTCCTTATGGTCCTTATTGAGTGAAGTGATATATTGCTCAAAAGTCGTGTTTCTTGCATTTGCTAGCATATTGTGCAGTCGTCTTTTAAGTCTGTTGTTGTTCATTCTGTCATCATTATTTCGTGACCTTTGCCACCTACTCCTTGCTCTGCGTTTTTCAGCTACTAGTTCGCGTATGTGCAGGGGGATGTTATATGTATGTTTTGTTGTATCCAGTTGCGTGGGAGTAAAGTACCATGCTGCTTCCTGGATTAAAGTTGTAAAGTATTGGGTTGCTTCATCTAACTCGTTGGTTTCTTTTATTTTTATGTTCATAATTATGTGGTCTTCAATGTATGTGCGAAAGTTGTTCCAGTTCGTTGCATTTGTAACCAGCATATTTATCGGTGATTGGTTTATCACGTGGGTGGATAAAGTTGCAATTACAGGTGTGTGATCAGATGATAGTTCATGGTTAGATTCTATCTGAATGTAATTTTTTGTAATACCTTTGTGGATGAAAAAGTCTAATAGGTCTGGTAGCTTGTTATAATCGTTTGGCCAATACGTTGGTTCACCCGTGGAGAGGTGGTTACAATTTCGTCTATTCATTGCTTCCAGAAGGTTTCTTCCTTTGGTTGTAATGAGTCTTGCTCCCCATTGGGTGTGTTTGGCGTTCCAGTCACCTCCTATTATATACTTGGATCCGTAGGATTCAAGAAATTCGACGTATTCTTCACTTGATATTGCATGTTTTGGGGGGCAGTATACCGCAGACGGTATCAAAGGCCATGGCTTCACATTAACTTTGACGTTGGCTGCTTGGAATTTGACATTTTGGGGATGTGTGAGCTCGTGATGAGAAATTGAATTACGGATGATGACGGCAGCACCACCACGAGCCCTATCGCCCGGGTGAGGTATGTGGTATACTTTGTAGTTTGGTACTTTAAACACAGTTCTGGTGGTAAAATGAGTTTCTGATATCAAAGCAATGTCAATTTTATGTATATTGAGGAAAGTTTGTAGTTCTAGTTTATGGCTTATTAGCCCATTGGCGTTCCAGAATACTATCCGCAATGAGCTATGCAGTGGTGGTGGTTTTGTTCATGATCGCGTTGAGTAGGCTGAGAATCATACTGTTTTGATTTACGAGCTGGTTGAACAGTGTCTTAAACTCACTTAGGAACGTTGATAATTGGTCTGCCATAATAGGTGACTGCTGATTTTGCGTGAGTACTTGTGAGTATGAGGTTTGTGGAATAAAAGACATTGGAGTTGAAGTTTGGTTTAGGTTGACAGGTGGAAATTGGTTATTATCGTTGATACTGTTTTTTTGATGGATCGGTCTGTGAGGAATTTGGTTGAATGCCTTGCCTCTGGTTTTTTTTTGTAGATTCTTGTACATCTCACATCCTTTGTAGCTTGCAGGATGATTTCCTCCACAAAGTGCACACTTGGCTGGTGTGTCGGATGGTTTTGTACATGTGGTTTGCTCCACATTTAACGCATGCATATGGTTTTGCACAGTATGTTTTTGTGTGGCCATAAGATTGATATCTTGTGCATTGAACGATGTGTTTCTTTTGTCTTGGGGCCTCAACAGTAATTTTAATGCTGCATAAGAATTCCATATCGTAGACGCTTTTATTATTTTCTTTTAGTTCTAGGTCTATGAAGAATAAGGGGAGAGGTTCCTTTGTTGTACGATGTTTAACGTTTAGTATATTTCTTATGTTCTGGCCTTGGTTCTCTAATTCTGCTGTTATTTGAGTTGTTGATATTGAGTGATGTAGGTTCCTAATAACTATTCTATAGGTTCTTTCATGTTTCAATTGGTATGTGTGGTATATGATTTTATCATCCTGTAGTTGTTTAATTAATTTACGATAGGATTCTGGTGTTGTCACATGTACTTTGATAGTATCGTTTGATTGTACTTTACAGTAGTATTGGTCCTCTTCGATGGTTGCGGATAAATGCGCCACCATATCTTTGAAGTTTGTTACTCCATAGACAAATATTGGGGGAGGCTTAGGATCCCTTAGACCACTGGTTTTCTCTTTTGATTGGGTATTATTTGTTATGTCCATGAGTATGACATCATCATTATCGTCATTTTGTGTTTGCGAGAGTTGCTTGTACCTGTTATTGCAGTTGATTTCAGGTCGCTGTGCTCCGTCTTCTGGAGTTTGACTGTTTCTCTTCCTTTTTTTGATTGTCTGCCACCTATACTGGGTCGTAGTTTCATTTGTACTTCCTTGTGCTCCTTCAGGTTGCCTTCTTTCGGTGTTATTTCTTGTTGCTGGATTACTTATTAGACTTTGAGCTTGTTGGCTGGGTCGAGCAGTCACAAAGGACGATGCACTATAATTGGTATGCTGAACAGGAGTAATACTGTAGCCAGATTGTTGGATTGGATAAAACGGCTGAGGTACGAAATGTTGTTGATGTTGATGCTGTTGTTGCACTAAGTGTTGTTCTTGTTGAATTAATTGTTGTCGTTGCATCATTTGCAGCTGCCCATTTGAAATATAACTTTGGTCCACTGTGTAACCGTTTGTTGAAACATTTTATGTATGCACTGAGTTAGCTACTGCACTGGACTAACTAGTCGTCACTTTCACAATAAAGACACTGCAATACTCAGAATGCGTCCGCACTAGTACCTATCAAGAAAATAGAGCAACTTTATGGACAGTTAAATCTATTAGGTGAAATTCCATCCCTGACTTATTACATATATCCATATTACTGTGCACGCGATTCATTTTGTGGTGGTTGGACTTATACCACTGACTATAAAGGTATCAAACAAATCCTATACAGATAAAGAAAAGTTTGAAAGATTGGACTAGAGGTTAGAGGAGAACCATTCCCAGGGTATAAAATGGAATGCCGATCTAGAATCACCCATACAAAAAATAATGTGGGTATATTGACAGGAATAGCACAGATTACATCTTCTGGGTTGTGCCACCATATAGTGTGGTGTCTACTTAGCCAATGTACACAGTGTTGCATACCACATGTCTTAATATTCACCATCATGAGAACCTTGTATCTCACCTAGTACAGCTACCTTTTCATATTCAATACATTGTGTTCAGTACTTTGCTGCCTGAGAAAAACAAGCATGGGTGGGGGAAACCAGACCTTAGATTTCTGTCACAGCACTCCTCAGCATTCAACACAATGCTTTATATCAATTCCTGATATGCAGTTTATTGAAAGTATAAATGTGAAAATCACATTTTGGGAACAAGAGAGAGATTATACTCACAAATCGCATAATTCTTGGTCAAAACTTGGTTCGTAATTTGAGAAGTGAACATTTTTAATTAACTAGTCTGGTAACGAAGCATGATGTGTGAATAGTTTCATTCTCAAAATTTCTGCAGACAGGTGTGAAAATTTTACTGCTGTAATGGAAAGAACTCAGGTTCTCACAGCACTGAACATTAAGATGTTCAGGAATGTGATACCTTGTATCTACCAAACTACAGTAATTCCAGTACTTGTCTGAGTCAAGCTTCATGTGTTATAAACACCAAAGTCTGTATACAGTCTCAGTAGTTTATATAAATGCAGCATTAAAAGTATATAGAATTTTGGTGGGGAAGCTAGAAGGAAAAAGACTAGATATAGGTGGTAGGATAATATTACATGAAGTTCTGGGAAGAATGAATCACCTATATTCCTTTCACTACAGATTACACGTTCTCATGACAACACAATTTGTTAGAAGAATGTGTTTACTGAGCTGTTGGCTAGCTACAGCCATCTCTTCTGGCTCCACTAGTCCAGCTTTTAGGCACATCACATAACTCATTCCTAATGGCTGCTTGTCTTGAGCTGGCATTAACCTTTAACGTACGGACTTTTAAATTGCCAGCAGCCCTGTATGGCCAGAATTTAATCACCCTAATTAATTATCATTGCAAACGTTCAGAAAAAAATGCATATTTTCCGTTCTATGCAACATAGAAATATGATCTAAAAAGAACCCGAAAGACAATAAAATTGTCTACATACATATAAAAGAGCAAGTTTTACAAATGAAAATAACTGTGAATATTTTGTCATGAAATGCAAAATATAATCTTTATTGTATACGTTATGAAATATATATATATGTTACGAAATTCCAAAGGACTTACCCATTGTTTTTCTTTAACCTTGAATTATGGTGATATTGTAAATATAATCACACTATATACAATGATATTTTGTTCAGACTGTATGCGAGTTTGAACTGTGTCACTTCACAGTTTACGATAACTCACACTCTTGCGCGCGTGTGCCGCTTCTCGAAGCAGGCCACCACACATAGCGCAATGTCACACTTTATAGTAGTAGAGCATGCTTCTGGGCTTCTTATTTTGAGAACAAATACGATGTCTTGGTTTTTCTTTCGTTGGCCAGTGTTGTGAATGTTTCACCTCCAGTCGACTCAGTTGGGCCCCATATGAACTTAGCCTCCCCCGAGAAACGCCTACTTACTTACAGGACTTATAGGACAGCCTGTAGATACAGTGCATTACACTCCATGTCTTCTAGCACCTAAATACTTAAAATTAGTTTTGGTACAATGGAAATTCCTGTAATATCCTGACTTTAACATGTCTATTAACCATTATGTATTAAAAACAATAGAACTGATTGGTCTATACACCTTTCCTTTTGTAATCTGTATGCATGGCTAAAGCATAAACTTCACTCTGACATGCCTGCACACTACAGAAATATATCCATGTGTCAACCAGACCTCATAAATGGCAAATGGAAGAGATCAAATATTCAATTCCACGCTGCAAAACCCCAGACAATTCCATCTGGTCCAGCCATTTTAAATGATTTAAAAGTATTTGGTTCTTGAATAATAACTCTTCTGCCCTTGAACCAGTTATTGCTGTTGGTTTTGCACTGTTGTATGTCTGGGTTTGACTCTTCATGCCCTTCAGGGGAGTCCTCAATCATTTAGAATCCGGAAAGTTTCTTTGCCAGGAAAAAACAACCTTGCTAACAGCAACAAGGAACATTACAGGTGCATGAGACTGTTCCATTCTACTTTGTGCGCAAGCCCTTGGGCACCCATCACACCAACAGTCTGATATGCTGTACAATGTTTATACAAGATGTACTCTAACAGTGGAGATATTTGCACTCACAGGAATCTGACATCAACCATCTGTCCTCTTGGATCACACTCTCCACTTTCTAGGCAGAAGATTCAAGCATACGTGGTTGGAATGTTATACATTTCCTCTATCACACACCGCTAAAGTTACTTATTGATAAAACTATGCATAACCACTGTTTGCTTGCTACTCATGTCAAGATTTTCTCAGCTTTCCACTACTCATATGCAAAAATGAAAGTTTTGCTTTGAATTAAAACATGTTACTACGAGGCTCGTCCACAAAGTAAGTTTCCCTGGGGCTGTTTACAGAAATAAAACACAATTTCATGGAAATATTAATTGCAACACATACAGCAAGTGTTCAGCTATTTTTCAACATAATCGCCACCGGAACTGAGACATCTGTCATACCGTGGGACCAACTTTTGAATACCTGTGTCATAGAAGTCTGCCGCCTGGGATTGGAACCACTGTGAGACAACCATCTCTGCCTCTCTGACATTCTCAAAATGCTGACGCTCACCGGACAGGAATTTCTTGAGGTGTAGGAAAAGATGGCAATCACTGGGAGCGAGGTCCGGGCTGTAGGGTGGATGATTAAACACCTCCCAGCTGATCTCCTGCAGGAGGTTTGCTGTCCATCGAGCCGTGTGCAGCCTAGCATTATCGTGCAGGAAGACAATACCGGCACTAAGCATCCCGCGCCGCTTGTTCTGAATGGCCCGTCGCAATTTCTGCAGTGTTTCACAGTAACGCTCAGCACTCACCGTCGCACCTCTGGTCAGGAAGTCGACGTGGAGAATGCCCCGTCTGTCCCAGAATACCGTGCACATCACTTTCCTCGTTGACGTCTGCTTGAATTTCGTCTTACAGGGAGATCCACTGTGACGCCAATGCATTGACTGCTGCTTGGTTTCTGGGGTAATGTGTGCAATCCACGTTTCATCACCTGTGATGATCCAGTCCAGAAACTCATCGCCGTCATCATGCTGCCAATGCAGAATGGTCAATGCTGACTCCATGCGCTTTGTTTGTGTTCTGGTGTCAGTTGCTTCGGCACCCACCTGGCGCACAATTTCCTGAACAACAGGTGCTCCGTGACAATTTTGTGCAACAAGGCGCGGGAAATCTGTGGGACATGACTGCTGAGTTCTGTAATTGTGACGCAACGATTTTCCATAATGTGTTCCCGCACAAGCTCCACCAGGTCGTCTGTAATGATGGATGGCCGCCGACTGCGCTTCTCATCATGCACACTTTGTCAACCTGCTGAAAATTGTCTGCACCAGCGACACACCATCTGCTTGCTCATGACATTAGGCCTATAGACCCTGCACAGCTGACGATGAATTTCGATCGACGCTATGCTCTGTGCATTCAAAAACTTTATCACTGACCGCACTACACAGTCAGTGGGAGTTGGAATAAGACCCTCCATCATCAACAGCTGCAATGATGCTACTGTGGGAATGCGGGAAATTCTGTTTGTGCATGCACCATGCTACGTCATTGCTGTATCACATACGTGCAGTCGTTTCGCGCAATATAAGGTTTGCTAGCTGTGGGATGAGTGGGAAACTTACTTTGTGGACGTGCTACGTAATAACCAGCATTTCTTTCACTGACACAAATCAACCAAGTAGCCATCTCTAGAATATATTCTGTGCAGACACATCATATCTTACTTAATATCTTAATTAATTAAATTAAGCTCCCATAGTGTAGTTGGTTGAGGCACTATGCTACAAGCTGGAAGGTCACAGGTTTGAGTCCAGATGAGGTGGATTTTTTTATTCAACATAATCCTTCCAGCCGCACTATGCCCCTGGGGTCAGCTCAGCTTCTAACAGAAATGAGTATGGCCTATAACAGGAATAGCTTTACCTCTATTAAAATAAGCTATCCCTGTAACAGGCCATGAAGGCCCACAGAGTTGTGAGAGACAGAGGCTCCCATATTTTCTCCGGACAATTGGCTCACATATGGCAGTAAGGCTGTCAGCCTTACAACCTGGCTGCCCTTTACCCCCCAGGAAGATTCCTGGTACTTATTTCTGTTAGAGGCTGAGTTGACCCTAGGGCTACAGTACAGCTGGAAGGATTAGGTAAATTGAAAAAGTCCACCTCATCAGGAATTGAACCTGCAACTTTCCAGCATGTAGCATTGTGCTTCAACCAACTATGCTACTGTGCACCCCTGCAATATCCTACTTGTACCAATTTAAAGCTTCAGTGACTGCTGAAGCACTTATTAAAATACAACTACACTCAACTCTCAACCATCCGGGATAATGGTGGGGATGGAAATCATGATTAATCGAAAACCCGGTTAAGACAAATTTTATTAACAATTTGCGGACCGGCGATTTAAATATTTAAATCACCCTGGGGACCGCTATTATTAAACCTACTATCCTAACAGTTGCACTGTTAACTTTAAAAATTAATATAAAATCTCCTAATTAATTTTATGAACTAAAATTTTTGGAGAACACCTACCAATGCTCCTAGAAGTGCTTGAGGATGTGATATTTCTGGAAACATTCCCCTTTGTGAAGTGGCATTACACTGAACTTGCAAATGTAGACATACTCCTTTCTTTGTGAACTGTGGAAACACAGCATTGCCTAGAAGGATGCTTCCCCTTGGAATGTTTACTCTTCACAATTTTCACAAGGGTATGTTTCCGCATATCACCTGAGAGTCACCCTGGGCGGTCCACGAGGCCTGCGTGGGGTTGGAGTTGATGGGCCTGGTTGCACTAAGTCTGTGTCTTACTCTGGTTCTGCTGCCACCATCTGGTCTGTAGCCCAGGCCTTTGCCACATTCATAAGAAATGCTTCGTATTTCAATTTCGAAATAGGGTTTAGATTTTTTACTGTCCCCACAATGTCCCCATTATCATCGGAGATACTGTCACTTTTACTGTCTGTGGCCACAATTCTTTGTTCTCCCGTCACTGCTGCTCTCTCAATCACCATAACTACGCATCTCACAAGGCAGGTCAGCTGGCTCATCGGAGAAAAATTTGTCCTTGTCCATACCCCACCACAAACTACTGGCTGATACATACAGCTCGAAGAGCAGCAAAGCATTTTCGTTTATAATGGCTTAAGAAAACAGTGAGATCAAGTTACTGACAAGTAAGCAAACATTCCAGAGTTATATTGCGCCATTGCATGCAACTTGGGTGGCGCCACAGCAAGGTACAATGTGTTACAAACTAACGTTTCCTAAAATCATGATATCATGCGACCGGTCCTCAATGTGTTAAAGTAGTACTGTAATACTGTACCTTCATAATACTATAGGCCTACCTGTATTTAAATTTATTCAACCTCATTTTTATGTCATCTCATGGCCTATTTAATACTTTTTTTACATTACACTGAAATACAGGATGGGGCGCAGAAACTTCCTTTTTTTGAAGGCGAATAAAAGAAAAATTATTGCTGATAGACAAAATTTATGTTTAGCTAATGAAAGAACATACTTTAAAGATTTAAATCATGTAGTTTTAAACAAAATATCTTGAAGGTGGTGGCCACCATTCTCTATGCACTGATGCAACCGTTTTCTCAAGTTCCTCTCTGCATGTTCCAACATGTGCACTGGAATTTGGGCTACTTCCTGCCAAATAACATTCTTCAGCTGAAGCAGGTTTGTGGGGCGATGTTTAAAAACCTCTGCCTTGAGGAATCCCCATAAAAAAAATCACAGGGCATTAGATCAGGTGAGTGCGCTGCCCATGGGATGTCACCTAGAAGCGAGATGAGCCGGCCGGAAACTTTGCCCTCAAAACTGTCATCGAAGCTCAGGCTGCGTGGGCTGTGGCACCATCCTGTTGGAACCAGACATTTCCTAGATGCATTTCTTCAAGAGCTGGTTCGAAAAAGTTTTTAATCATGTCCACATACCACTGTGAATTGACAGTAACTGCATGACTGTCTTCTTCAAAAAAATAAGGGCCAATAACTCCAACTCTCGACAACGCACACACCATACTGTCACCTTATCACTGTGAAGTGGCCTCTCATGGAGCTCTCTGGGATTGCTACCACTCCAATAGTGCATATTCTGCTTGTTGACATATCTGGATAGGTGAAAATGTGCCTCATCACTAAAGAAAATAAGTGCGTCAGAGGGTAAAGTTTCCAATAATGTTTCGCACGCCGTTATTCAGTTCTGGAAAACACGTGGTGACAATTCTTGCACAACAGCCATCTTATAGGGATGGAAATGAAGATATCCATGAAGAATTCGGCACATTGAACGATTGGATATGTCTAGGGCGACTGCAGGTTTGCGTGCGGAGCGTCTTGGAGATCTCAAAATCGACTGTCGAACTGCCTCCACATTGTCCGGCATCGTAACGGTCCGTTGTTGTCCTGATGATTTTTTTCACCACACTCCCGGTTGTCCTACAGTTCTCTACCCACAAAACAATCGATTTCCGACCGAGAACTGGACCTCTGGGCTCAATTCCAAAGTGAGTACAGAATGCACGCTGCAGCGCCACGTAGGAATGGTTGTTAGAAAAATAGGCTTCGACAGCAAACGCACACTGCTCACTCGTCCACCTCATGTTTCCTACTGAAGCGTATTAGACAGAAACTTCTGCGACTGCTGCGTTCGCCGAGCCTATCCCCACTTTTCTGCGACCTCCCCTACCTTCACAAAAAGGAAGTTTCTGCACCCCACCCTGTATGAATTAGTTATTTCAATCACAGCTTTCAACAACATCCAACACTTTTTACGAATATTCACACTTAACGCTTAAGAAAATTTAATATTGTCGTTTGCTTTTTCGTGGCATTTTCCCTTTTACAGATATCCATACAAACCCTACATAATATTAGCTTCTCACTTAATAAACTGTTCTCTTCACTCTCAAGACAATCTAATAAGGATTCCAAATGATTAAGAGCAGCACCATGTGATATTTTCTTACTAGCAGCACTATCCACCTCTTCCTCATTCTCTTTCTTCCTGCTCTTCTGGCTGCACCCCCACTGAACTTATGATTTTGTCACTGCTTAACATTTCAAAGCCCGGCTCACATGAGTCACAGTCAAACCACTCTCTTATATTTTCCTCATTGACTTCTTCACCACCAAGAACTTGGTTAGCCAATTTTGTCAATTCTATGGCTATCTCATTTTCACTGAATCCAGTGAATCCATGGATTTCGTAATCTTAATTAGTGATGAAAGTCATCAGGTTCTTCCATGGATTTTTCAATACAGATGACTTGACTGTATCCCACGCTGCTGAAATCTCGTATATGGTATCTAACATGGGAAAAGACTTCCAGAAACACGTCAAATCATTGCCTTCATCGATGTACTTTTGTAGCAAATTTGATCTGTAGATTCTCTTCATACTTGAGGTAACTCCTTGATCCATTGGTTGGATAAGTGCGGTAACATTAGGAGGAAAGCATTTCACAAAAATATTTCCATCATCTGACCTCAGGAGACTTTCGTTAGGATGTGAGGGTGCATTGTCAATGAGGAGCACAGCTTTCTCAGGTAGGCCTTGGGATTTTAGATGGTCACGAACTTGAGGCACGAATTTAAAATCAAACCATTCTTTAAATATCGCTCTATTCATCCAAGCTACTTTCTGGTTAAAATAATGGATAGGCAGACTTGAAGCTACTGTTCCTTTAAAAGAGCGTGGTCTTTTTGCTTTGCCGATAACTACTGGTGTTAGTTTGTGTGTTCCTGATGCATTAGAAAGCACAAGACTGTCAATCTTTCCCTACTGGATTTGTGACCTGGAGCCTGTCTTTCATTTTGAAATGCCAAAGTTCTGGTTGGCAAGCATTTCCAATAAAGACCCATTTCATTGGCATTATAAATTTGTTCTGGCAGCAGATTTTCACTTGAAACTATCAAAATCGGTGCAAAATTGAACTGATGATGACAAGTCCCCTGACAATTTCTCACCTTGAATACTAATTTCTCCTATTCCATGACGCTGCTTGAAATGCGTTAGCCAACTGGAAGAAGCATCAAAACTTCCTTGTAGTTCAAGTGCTTCGGAAAAATATTTTGCTTGTTTAGCACAAACTCCAATACCGTATTGCACTGCTAATTGTTTAACTACACCTCTTTTTCCCAGCTGGTTGATAATTTCAAGTTTCTGTTGAATACTTAACACAACACGCTTCCTTTTAAACCCTGACATTTTGCTAACGCACTTGAAGATCGATACAAAGAGACTAACTGGGGCGGTGTATCTGTCCTTGAAACTTTCCACAAATCCTTGCATTCTTTCACCCCTACCCTAGAACATTGTGTTAGCATAATGGGACCAAAAAATGCAGAGCTCAGTTCACACTAGTGCGAAAATAGTGTTACAACTCACCATGTGAAACAAAAGTGAATGAATATTAAACAACATATAAGCCTCAAAAAAGCCCTGGTAGCCCCGGTTAAGCTGCAAACCAGTTTATCTGCCCCTGGATAATTGAGAGTTGAGTGTATTCACAAATAATACTCAAGAATTATTCAGCACTATGATACAGCCATGAAACAGGTCAATTTTTGATCAAATGCCCTATTTTACATTTCCAGTGTGAGTGATAACAAATAAGTTGATTTTCTATTAGTAAATCCAGACTACACCTTCAGTCCTGCAGAGATACGAGGTGTATCAGAAAGTTCATGGACTATGTCAAAAAAGAAATAAAGGCTTAACTTGCTCAATTTTAGATGCCATCTCCTTCAAAACAGTCTCCTTTGGAATGTATACAGCAATTCCATTGTTTTTTCCTTAACGCTGTCGAATGCTGCTTGGATATCAGACACTGATTCAAAATGTCATCCCTTCAGTTTCCCTTCGCGTGTATCGGAGGAGAACGTGGAGCACATTCGAGTGAGCTTGGAGTGTAGCCCAATGAAGTCAACCCGTAGTGCTAGTAGAGAACTTGGACTAACGCAAACAACTGTCTGACGTGTACTGAGGCACCGGTTAGTGTTCAAACCATACCACCTACAACTGGTACAGGCTCTTCGCGCAAACGGTAATTTTGTGGTCGTATGCTGAAAAACAAAGTTAGTGTGTTCTGTGCAATATCATTAACAAAGTTTTGAGGACCTTTCTTTTTTGATGAAAACACAGTTACTGGAGTAACGTATCTCAGAATGCTGCACAACTGGCTTCTTCCTCAAATGAATGGAGATTCAGGAGATTACATTTTCCAGCAGGACAGAGCCCAACCCCATTGGTACCTGATTGTTCGACGTTTCCTGAATGAATCTCTACCTCAACGATGGATAGGTCGCATGGGGAATGAAGACCTGGCACTTCAGTTCTGGCCACCGAGGTCTCCTGATCTCACACCGTGCGAATTTTTCTGTGGGGATTCGTGAAAGATGCAGTTTACCTACCACCTCTTCCCACAAATTTGAATGGCCTAAGAAACCGTATCACAGCTTTGGTGAACTCAGTGACGCAAGATATTTGTCATCGAGTGTGGGATGAATTCAGCTACCGTCTAGATGTTATCCGTGCAGCTGGAGGGGGGCACATTGAACATCTATAAACTTCCATGTATGTAAAATCAAATGTAATGTGACATGTTGACCCCTACCTCCCCAGCGGTAACGTAACGCTCGCGTTCTTGTGGTAATAGGCGAGTTCCCGCCCCGCCACTCCCCTCCGCGGTGACGTCACCGAGGGATATCGCGGTCGCTAGGCAACGCGAGTCAACAGCGGCGACGTTACGATAGTAACAGCGGTTACCTCCGCTAGCGTTACATAGCAACACAGCGACATAGCAACAAGGGTGCCTATTACGTGGCCGTTTTCCCGTATTGTCCGGTCGAGGCTACATCAGGAGCAGCGAAGGCTATTCACAGTCAGTTATAAAGTAACAGTCGCCGAGTCGAGACGTAAAGTCAGCCAGTCAGTTGTATTGTGGCTTTTGGAGTGTACTAATTGTGATACTGCAGATAGCAGTAATCGTAAATCTGTAATTTGGGTGATTGTAAGTGCGAATGTGAAATAAAATTCGCTACATCGAATACATCGAGAATTTATTTGTCGCGATATACCCCGCGATACGCGACAGTAATTTACAGAATTCAAATGCAACATATAATTCACGAAATATAGCCAATTGAAATTGTGTCCGTCTTTCTGAATCACCCTGTACTTAGTTTTCTCTACATTTACTTCTTACCTCATTACTAGCATCAGTTAGAGTTTCTGTATTTTTCTTTATGCCATCTATGCCATCTCCCAGTAGATTCACATCATCAGAATAGACCAGCAGCTGATGTGTCTCATTTTATTTCAGTCCCACCTGGTTTCCCTGGACCTTCCTGATGACACATTCTAAAACAAAGTTCAAAAGCAGTGGCATTAAAGCATCTCCTTGTTTAAGACCATTTCGGATAGGAAAATTATCAGAAAAATGTATACCTATATGGACTTCACTATACGTCTCACTTAACACATTTTAATCAGCCTAACCATTTTCATGGGTACCCCAAACTTCATGGGAATACTTGAACCAATACTACTCCCGTCTTCACCCTACCACCACCAAGTGTTGGTGAAGTTGGGAGCGGTTCATCGTCACTGGCCCTCGCGTCGTGTTTACAATGCTCCCTAAGAGTGTCGTGGGGAACCCAGCTCACAGCGGAGAATCATTATTGAAGTCAATGACAGACCCAAAAATAATAATAACAATGTTTAATAAACACAAAAATAAGTTAAGTTATGACAAAAATACACAAAAAATATATATATACAGATAGAATAAACCTGGTTGAGTTTCTCCACCCTACATTAATCCGCACCTCGCGGCATCAGCTCAACAACCTGCCCAGTTTCACTGGCCCATTGGCATTTGAATACACGGTCACTTCCTTCCTACCCACATGCGGCATCAAGACAAATACATAGAATAACTAAACTGAACTGGTCCGCCACATGCGGCATCAAGAAATTACATGTCTATATGTCTATATAATACAGGCTAAGCAGACCTCAGTCACAGGTGGCCTCAAGAAAATAATATATATATTTATATAAAAAAAACTAACTCTCGTATCGCCGCCACGCCATCCCCCCCGATAGCTAGCGCCTGTAACCCCCAACGTCTGTGGCCAGACCCAGAGTATGCCGAAACGCAATTTTTGAACAAGACCCCTCTGAACTGAAATTTAGAAAATATGCCTGGCTGGTCTGCCAGAAGTGCTTACCCAAGTGGATCCACTTATCAGACCAGACCTTGCTCTCCAACCTACTTCCTCCCGAGACACAGGGGTAGAAAGGAAGGGGAAATCACGTGGTCTTTGGGAGAGGAGTGGGTGAGCTTAGGATTGTGAAAGAAAGGGTAGCACGGAAAATATGGCTGGAAGCCATGATGACACTCATTACGTGAGCTGGTCCATGTTCGGCTCATACTGTACAATACTTACCTCCTGACTAACCATAGGCTTTCTTGAAGTATATGAATAGCTGATGTACTGTCTCACTGTACTCCCATTTTTTCTCCAATATCTGGCGAATGCAAAAAAAATCTGATTAGTAGGGCCTGGATTTTTATAACATAAAAACTATAAATATATGCATGCACTTATGACCCAAAATTGTGTCAAATATGACCTAAAAGGTGTAAAATATGACCTTAAATATTAAATGGGACATAAAATTTCACAATTTTAATTACAACTTTTACTAGAGTTCAAGAATAAAGATGATGGATATATGATAGGAGGTCCTACTTACCAAATTAGCCCTATTATGTCTCTGAAGGAAAGAAAACTGATGGAATTTCGACATTTTGTACTGGATTAAACCATTCATTGTGTTCTTTTTAATACTGATATTTGCGTTCATATTTTAGACAAACACTGGTGCACATGGTATGAACACTAACTTAACTCTGTTATCTAAAAACACCATTTAAAAGAACACAAGTTATTCACGTCTCAATTTTCACTGTTACAATTGCAATTTATAACTACATGC
>NW_019718650.1:35749-35948 GCF_002891405.2 Cryptotermes secundus
CCCAACATGGAGAACTTCGAACACAGTATTCATAGTGTAACGTGTTTACGTTACTGAATACTCCGTAGAGATGGTTAATTGGTTTATTTAACAATCTACAAATAACGGCTACAATTAATTATCACACAGTTGCGGGGTTTCACACTTTATAACCCTAATCGCATTAATCTGTTAACACTGTTGCGGGGTTTCACGACTT
>NW_019718650.1:36174-46402 GCF_002891405.2 Cryptotermes secundus
TCGTTACCGTGCGGAGGAGGGGGAGGGGAGCGCTGACTCACCCGCCGCGTCACTGCTGGTGGGGGGTGGTTCTCCTTAGCGCAACATGTCACAATATATACACCAGTATATCTAATTTTGTCCTGAATCCTAACAAAATATATATGAAAAATCTGATGTCACTCTTTCATTAGTATCCCGATTAATATATTTTAAGGTATAAAACCAAAACCATATAGCGGTCTCCGCGACCGGGGCTTGATACTTACATAAAACATACTTATTCCTACATGCTACGGTACATGACAAAAATGCGTCATTAACTTTACACAATCTAGGGCAGCAAAAGGAATCCTACCGCATGCAGTTTTAGAAACAAAATCTGCCCCGAAATGTGAAGTGATGCGAAACGAACACCATACTCCGTACCTTCATATACTAGAAACAACACTCTTCGCTTACCTGCATATCCATATAAACACTTTTAAAACTTATACCTCACTATGTATTATTATTATTATTTATGCCAACACATAGGTAAACGCCCACTCCCGTGCACACCCATGTTCGATGAAAAGACCAACCAACAGCATCGCCTCTTCCCTAGTCATGTGTGGTCACGTGAACCAGGGGGCCTTAATGGTCGAAGTGAATGATTCAGAGCATTCAGAGACATTGGGTTCCGTGCTCCACAGCTCCACAGTATGGTTGCGAAACAAAGTAACCTGATTGCATACATATCACTATCTTTTTGGGAGAAACGTTCAACAGTCTAATTTAAATTAAACAACATATTAAGTGAAAATACTTGACATTGAATTGGATTGATCATGTTATACCAGGCATGGGCTTCATCTCAATGTAACTGGGAAAAATAGAGTGAAAGAGATGATGATAAACCAGATATGGGAACTCTCAATTAAGGAGAAGGGAGACGTAATTGCCCAGGGTTGGATATATAATTTGAATGAACCATACCAAGCACAGGGAAGAGATAATACTAGTCAAGAAGTCAAGGAATCTCAACTGAAAGATGGAAAAGAAGGAAAAGAGAAAGATGATAGTGAAAGTGAGAACTTCAGTGATTGTTATCGTTGTGATTGTGATCAGGCAGTGGATGTACACAAAAATATTATAGAGGGAAGTGACATCAGAAATCAACGAAAGGTAATAGAAACAATATTTGATTGGGAAAGAGAGCATAGCAATAGAAGAAAAAGAAGACCACCTACCAGAAATGAGAATTTTTTATGGGAGTAAAATCAAATAAGTCTCTTTTTAATAAGTGTAATTATACCAAAGACTCTAATTATTGTACATCAAAATATCAGAGGTCTTGGTGGCAAAATTGATGAATTGAAGTGTTCAATAGTTAGCAATAATATAAATCCTCACTTAATATACTTATCTGAGCATCTCATGTCCGACCAGAAATTATTATACAGCAATTTCCAGAACTATGTACTGGGAACAAAGTATGCCTGTACAACTTATCAGGGAGGAGGTGTCTGTATATACATAAGATCAGATATAAAATTTACTACTATAAATTTAGCACAGTTCTGTGATGAAAAGAACATAGAAATTTGTTCACTTAAGATTTCTTATAACATATAATATAACATATTTGTACTATGTATATATAGGTCACCTTGTGAGAATTTTGAGTACTTTGTAAATAAGTTGGATAAAGTACTAAAATTACTCTATAAACCAAAAATTGAATTTATAATATGTGGTGATTTTAATGTAAATTTTTTAGAAGTAAACACATAAAACACAGCTATTAGTGCTGTTGCAATCATATAATATATTTCATACAGTACAGTTCCCAACTAGAATAACTGAGACCAAAAGCTCTGCAATTGATAATATTTTTATAGATAAGGCAATGATAAATTCATATGAAGTAATCTTTATTAGTAATGGACTATCAGATCACGATGCTCAGTGTCTCGTACTAAATAATATCAATTTCCTGGAGAAGAAAAAAGGACAGGGTATTACAAAAAGATTAGTAAATGAAGACTCAATTGCTCAATTTCTTAATAAACTATCTAATGAAAAATGGGAAAATATATATAAACTTAATGATGTAAACGAAATATTCAGCTCATTTTTAAATAAGTATTTGTCTATGAGTCATGCTTTCCAAAGCAAAATGTAACAAATAAACTCAAGGATAATGGCTGGATAGCAGCTGGTATACGTACCTCCTGTAGACAGAAGGAATCTTTGTTCATTCTCTGTAGAAACAATTACAGCTATTTGTTTAACCTTTAAGAGCCGAGCGACGCCATATGGCGTCATTAAAATAAAGTCAAGGGGACGAATGGCGCCATATGTCGTCGCGCAGTCCACGCGTGCGGCCGGCTTTTTAAAATCTAATTTTAAGTTATAAATTGTTTTTCTACTTACATGATTTTTGGTCACCAGCTTTATAAGTTGTCTCTCTTCCCACCTGCGTCATCTAACGGAATGTTGGCTTCATGTGGATATCTTGGAAACATCCGGAAATGCAGAGTCTGATGTCGCACTTCACGCACTTTGTCTGGAGGGTTCTTCGTTTCCCACGCGAAAAGCACACATGACACATCAATTGCGAAGTAGAGGAAGTCGACCAGTGATGTGGTTTGGCCTCCTATAATCGAGATATCTCCGATAAAACGGCAGGGGTTCGACCCCTGGGCCGTTGATGGCGAGGTGGACCCCTTCCAGCATGTTCCGCACAAGAGCGAGACGAAATTCTCTTTGTGACAACAGGATGTAACTGTTCAGATCCAGGAGATGGAAAAATAGTTTATTTGTCCATTTCCAGGTTCAACGACAGATGTTATAACTGTTTGCCACAGTTTGCCCACAGCTCCACCTGAATAATTATTCACACTCCTCTTGCCATGCTGGTGTGGTGGTCCCCAGGTTGCCGACCAAGATGACGGTTCTTCGTTGAAATCAATTTCTGATTCACTTTCCTCAACGCCACTCTCAGAACTGTCGGTACAACAATCTGATTCAGAGTCATTTATGAGTTGAAATATGTCAGCGTCTTCCAAACGAGACAGCGCAATGGTTGGTACACGCTTTTGACACTGCTTGGCTGTGGTATTAGGATGCTAACCACGAAAGTACTTATAATCTACTTCCAGCAGAGTGAGAACAGAGAGCTTGTTGTGTTGCGACAAGCGATAATAAACAATCAGGGTTCTTGTATACGAATACTCACCCCACATCTCTGCATACCGAAAGAACACGTACGTGTATAATCTTTCGAGACATGGAAGACTAAACATGACTACATAAACCATCCGCTGTGTTGCAACATCTACATACAGCATTCTTAGTTCCAAGAACTCTGAATTCTTGTAGACAGACGACAAATTTGGGAATTTTTTACTTGGAATCAGTCTAAAAATTTTTACACATTTTATAAAGTCTGTAAATTACAATATCTGATTCTATATTCTTTCTAGAAAAAAACAGCATTTATTTGGTTCGTTTATCACAAAAATTGTAGAAATCACAGCAATTTTAGGAAATGATTACAGTTTTTATTGCTTTAAAATTGCGGGTATTTAAATCAAATCCGTCCCGCTGCCATTACCGGAATTTAAAGGGCCGTCACTTAAAGGTTAAATCATACTATAAATCCTACTGCATGATATTAAGAAGAGTAATAAGAGAAGCTAAAAGAAAATATTATAATCAGTTAATTACATCAGCCAAAAACAAAATAAAAACTACCTGGAATATTATCAACACTGACACAGGTAGGATTAACAATCACAACAAAGAACGTGTACCAATTTAGTTGCAGAAGAGGAAATAATTAGTATAATTAGCAAATTAGCAAAAAATTCTTCAGGGTATGATGGTGTAACAAATAAAGTTATAAAACTGTGCAGACAACAAATTAGTAAACCTCTAACTTATGAAATTAATAAGTCATTAACCATGGGTCTGTATCCAGAAAGATTAAAATATGCAATTATTAAGCCAGTATATAAAAAAGGGGAAAAGGCTGTTATATGTAACTACAGGCCAATATCTATAGTAAAAGTTTTTGAAACAGCAATTTTTAGGAGACTCAATGATCATATCGTAAAACATAAAATATTACTTTCAGAGCAGTATGGATTCCAAAAGGGATGCAACCGACGATGCAATGTTTAAATTAAGCAATGTAATACTTACAGCTTGGAATAGACAAGAGTATGTAACTGGAATATTTTGTGACATAGCCAAGGCCTTTGACTGCGTTAATCATGATCTTCTATTAATGAAACTGCAGTACTATGGAGTGCAGGGTGTATTATTGCAATGGTTTAATCTTACCTCCAATATAGGAGGCAAAGAGTGGAATTAAATAATATAAATAATAAATATTATTCCAACTGGGAAATTGTTGGATGTGGTGTGCCTCAGGGATCGATGTTGGGACCCTTATTCTTTAATATGTACATAAACGGTTTCCCCCTTGAAATAAGTAAAATTTCTGAAGTTATTATGTTTGCAGATGACACCAGTATTCTTTGCACAGCTAAAGACTACTATAATTTAAAAATAAAATTGGATGTTGTTTTTAATCACATGTTTATGTGGTTTCGAAATAACCAATTAGTGTTAAATTTGGATAAAACAAAAATGATAAAATTCACCCCAACAGCCGCTACAAGCTACCCTATATATCCATTGTTTTTTAACAAAAAGCTGAAAGAAGTAGAAATGATAACATTTCTCGGTTTGCAGCTGGACAGTCATCTAACTTGTAAGGAACATATCGATTTTTTGCTTCACAAGTTGAGCACAGTTTGTTTTATAATGCAAAAATTATCCTATATATTAAATATGAATAGTCTTAAAGCTGTATATTATGCATATTATCATTCATGGGTGAAATATGGAATAATATACTGGGGAAATACATCAGACAGTCATAAAGTCTTTGTCATACAAAAGCAAATAATAAGAATAATGATGGGAGTGGGCCCAACTCATACATGTACATCTAACAGACTACCAATCCCATGGGTATATTTGCTTTCCTTGATGACATTTGTTGTTAATAATCTGGATAAGTTTCAAACCAATAACTCTGTATATGTCATTGGAACCAGAAGGAATGACCACCTTCATATACCTTCAACACATTTATCATCCTATCAGAGAGGGGTGTATTATCCAGGCATAAAGCTATTTAACACCTGTTACGAGTGCGATGCTCCTGTCGAAGCTACTTTTGAAAAGCATCGGTGATGCAGCAACNCGCTACAAGCTACCCTATATATCCATTGTTTTTTAACAAAAAGCTGAAAGAAGTAGAAATGATAACATTTCTCGGTTTGCAGCTGGACAGTCATCTAACTTGTAAGGAACATATCGATTTTTTGCTTCACAAGTTGAGCACAGTTTGTTTTATAATGCAAAAATTATCCTATATATTAAATATGAATAGTCTTAAAGCTGTATATTATGCATATTATCATTCATGGGTGAAATATGGAATAATATACTGGGGAAATACATCAGACAGTCATAAAGTCTTTGTCATACAAAAGCAAATAATAAGAATAATGATGGGAGTGGGCCCAACTCATACATGTACATCTAACAGACTACCAATCCCATGGGTATATTTGCTTTCCTTGATGACATTTGTTGTTAATAATCTGGATAAGTTTCAAACCAATAACTCTGTATATGTCATTGGAACCAGAAGGAATGACCACCTTCATATACCTTCAACACATTTATCATCCTATCAGAGAGGGGTGTATTATCCAGGCATAAAGCTATTTAACACCTGTTACGAGTGCGATGCTCCTGTCGAAGCTACTTTTGAAAAGCATCGGTGATGCAGCAACATTGCCCGCGGAAGACACTTGGCAGTCCTGTATACGCGGTGGAGGGGGGGGCAGCCGTGTATGAGGCAGTGAGAGCAACACGAGGTAGTGGATAACGAGACGCTCGAAATAGAGGTAGCGTAGGCTCCTCTGGCAGCGATAACACCGTGGAAGAAGAAACAGCAGGAGCAGCCGGCAGGGAACTGAGGGCAACCTAGTGACCCCTATCTCGAAGTTAGGGGGTTTCGAACTTGCTCCAACGGACTGTAAGTAAATAAATTTGGGCTTACCAAGCTATTTGACCCCAATCAGGTTGGGGAGGCCCCACAGCTGACTAAATTAAGTTCTACAAAATTAACAAAAGGATGGGCTACCTAGGATACGGCACAACGAAAGAGTTGGGTCCTCACCATTGTGTATTGGTGTATTGAGGACCATCTACTAGGTCCATTGTATTTTCTTAATTTTTTATATCAGAATTAAATACTACTGTATTCTGTGTTAAATGAAACGGGCATTAATGAACTACCCAGCCCATTAGCATCCTACTGTAGGACTTTTGACCCCACCTTGGTAGACTTTTCATAACACACCCCATGGCCATAATGCAGCTGGAAGGATTTGGTCAACTGAAAAAATCCAATGACCTCATTGGGACTTGAACCCATGACCTTCCGGCTTGTAGCACAGTGCCTCAACCAACTACACTACCATGTGGCCCCCATTCTAAACAGTTATGATATGAAAAAGAAAGGATGGGTACACACACACACACACATTCTGTCATGTCTGCAAGATATTACAAATAATGACAATCACAGGCAGTATGCTGTATTTCAAACCTGGTTAATGTTATTTTAACACCAGTTTTGTAGTTATTAATATTTATTATTTAATCTCCTAAAATGGAGCTGCAGGGGAGTACTCTTGCAAATATGATTATACAGAGACTTATGAAATAGTAAATCATTCAAAAACAATGAAGCTGAATTAATTAATTTACTGGCTTGTGTGGTTTAGTGAATACAACCAGTTCTACTGGTTTTTATACATTCATGAAGGAAGGTTACATGTGAAACAGAGATTCTAAAATTGTACAGGACAACTTAGTTGCAAAACAGGTATAACAATTTAAATTTTAATCTCATATGTAACACATTTTATGTTGAAAGATACAGACGATGGTAATCATTGGCACCAAAGGCGGCATTGCACTTTGGACACTTCCTTTGTCTGGTTTCATACCGAGTACGCAGACAATCCCAACAAAATACATGAAAACATTTACTCAGAACAGCATCTTTACGTTTAACTTTACAAGAAGGGCATGTCAAAGTTTCTTTGTATTCACGGATCTCTTCCAACATCACTTCATCCAAAGTTTCTGCCATTTCTAATTTCTTCATGCGCTCTGCCTTGCGACGTAGTTGTGCTATTTCTTCCTGCGGACACAGGCAAAAGGATTCATATAAAAGGAAGCATATAAAACCATATATTTTAAGGTTATAAAATGACTGGATCTTTCTTCTACATAGCTGAAATTATGAATGCAGTGGTCTGAGCCAAAGAACATATCTTTCAGGTGTTTTGAAATTTACACTAATTGAAATGAGGGTTGTGAAGGTGGGGTGGGAGTGATTCAACCATTAAATCACCAAACAATATGATGGCCATTTCAGAAGTTTTTCCTTCATATCAGATAAAGATCAGTGAAATGAGAATATCAGCTCTTCATATTCTTTGCTGGCATTCTCAGAAATGAGTGGCAGGGAGTCATTGACCAATTTGCACTTGAATTACATTACTGAAAGACGAAAATTGTCAGGAGTTCAAATTTTCATGCACACTATACTTTCTCATTACTGAAATAAGAACTGCCAGCATGATAGCAGTAAGAGATGACCAAGAGTTTTGGAACAAAATATAAATGAACTGACTAATTATTAGGTGCCCAGTAGCCCAAGGAACTTATATACTGCTGGTGAAGGGTCAGTTATATACATATAACCTTAATTTTTAAACAGTAATTCTCACTTGTTCATGAATGCGAAAAGTCATAAAAGTAATCCTAATCAAGAACCTCTCTCTGTACACTCTCGATTATCCGGGATAATGGTGGGGATGGAAATCACGATTAATCAAAAACCCGGTTAAGACAAATTTTATTAAAAGTAGTACTGTAATATTGTACCTTCCTAATACTATAGGCCTACCTGTATTTAAATTTATTCAACCTCACTTTTATGTCATCTCATGGCCTATGTAATACTTTTTTACATTACACTGAAGTATGAATTAGTGATTTCAATCATAGTGTTCAAAAACATCCAACACTTTTTATGAATATTCACACTTAACACTTTCTCTTCACTCTCAAGATAGTCTAGTAAGGATTCTAAATGATTAAGAGCAGCACCATGTGATATTTTCTTACTAGCAGCACTGTCCACCTCTTCCTCATTCTCACTTTCTTCCCACTCCTCTGGCTGCACCCCCACTGAACTTATGATTTTGTCACTGCTTAACATTTCAAAGCCTGGCTCACACGAGTAACAGTCAAACCACTCTCTTATATTTTCCTCGTAGACTTCTTCACCACCATGAACTAGGTTAGCCAATTTGTCAATTCTATGGCTATCTCATTTTCACTGAATCCAGTGAATCCATAGATTTCGTCATCTTCATTAGTGATGAAAGGCATCAGCTTCTTCCATGAATTTTTCAATACAGATGACTTCACTGTATCCCACGCTACTGAAATCTCGTATATGGTATCTAACATGGGAAAAGACTTCCAGATACATGTCAAATCATTGCCTTCATCGATGAACTTTTGTAGCAAATTTGATCTGTAGATTCTCTTCATACTTGAGATAACTCTTTGATCCATTGGTTGGATAAGTTGACTTCTTCACCACCATGAACTTAGTTAGCTAATTTTGTCAATTCTATGGCTATCTCATTTTCACTGAATCCAGTGAATCCATGGATTTCATGATCTTCATTAGTGATGAAAGGCATCAGTTTCTTCCATGAATTTTTAAATACAGACGACTTTACTGTATCCCACGCTGCTGAACTCTCGTATATGGTATCTAACATGGGAAAAGACTTCCAGAAACACGTCAAATCATTGCCTTCATCGATGTACTTTTGTAGCAAATTTGATCTGTTCTTCATACTTGAGATAACTCCTTGATCCATTGGTTGGATAAGTGTGGTAACATTATGAGGAAAATATTTCACAAAAATATTTCCATCATCTGACCTCAGGAGACTTTCGTTAGGATGTGAGGGCACATTGTCAATGAGGAGCACAGCTTTCTCAGGTAGGCCTTGGGATTTAAGATGGTCACGAACTTGAGGCACAAATTTAAATTCAAACCAGTCTTTAAATATCGCTCTATTCATCCAAGCTTCTTTCTGATTAAAATAATGGATAGGCAGACTTGAAGCTACTGTTCCTTTAAAAGAGCGTGGTCTTTTTGCTTTGCCGATAACTACTGGTGTTAGTTTGTGTGTTCCTGATGCATTAGAAAGCACAAGACTGTCAATCTCTCCTTACTGGATTTGTGACCTGGAGCCTGTCTTTCATTTTGAAATGCCAAAGTTCTGGTTGGCAAGCATTTCCAATAAAGAGCCGTTTCATTGGCATTATAGATTTGTTCTGGCAGCAGATTTTCACTTTTCACAAAACTATCAAAACTGGTGCAAAATTGAACTGATGATGACATGTCCCCTGACAATTTCTCACCTTGAATATTAAGTTCTCGTATTCCATGACGCTGCTTGAAACGTGTTAGCCAACCGGAAGAAGCGTTAAAACTTCCTTGAAGTTCAAGTGCTTCAGAAAAAATTTCGCTTGTTTCGCACAAACTGCTCCTGTTATTGTTGTTCCCTGTGCCCTTAGTTGATTAAACCAGATCAGCATTGCTTTGTCGAGATCATCATATGTTGATTTGTCATGGTTTTTCTCTTCTTCATTCCGCTTGAATTAGAAAACGAAGGAAAAGGAAATTACAATTATAAAAGACAAGTCCGTCCAGTGTGACTATTTCAGTTTTCTCACTTTATGATTCATTAGCCTTACATGTTTTTATCCATTTGGATCATCTTCAGAGGCACTAAACACTTTTTAGAAACCACTATCACAACAGTTGTCATATCAATTACACATGTATTGCCAAGTACACAATGTTCCATCTATCAGTCACAGCAGCCTTTCTGGTTGTAGAAATATTTAAAGTTGTTTTAAAGTTTTAAAAACTTTGTTCAAAATTAAAATTCATAAACCTTACGGTTCGTGTCAATAACCCGTTGTCTCTCTTCTAGGTGGCCGATGTTGTGCTTCCTATGTAGTTTGTTCAAAATTAAAATTCATAAACCTTACGGTTCGTGTCAATAACCCC
>NW_019718650.1:47304-49221 GCF_002891405.2 Cryptotermes secundus
GGAATGAAAATGACGTTACATACGAGGTTGATGCATTTGTGCATGTCGTACTAAGCAAGGTATAAAAACAGTTGCTTTATGAGGAATTAGTTCGTACCATTGAATATTTGACGCAATAGACAAGGTGTCGCAGAAACCGATGTTGCTATAACCAAGTTTTACTGTGTATATATATATATATATATGTTTTAATGTTTTTGTCCTACCTTAATATAGTCCGTTTTAATTTCTTGGCTCGTTGTGCTGTTTATACTGTTTTAGTGTGTGTTGTGCCGCATAATTTATACTTCCTGTATCTGTGACGTTGTTGTGGGTGTGTTCTTATGTTGTATTATGAGGTCAAACATGTTACGTTGGCTATTACTTTCTTTTGTGTGTTTTTGTTCTTCTATTAATTCTTTGAATTTATTAGAGTGATATATGTGTAAGTCCTCTTTTATATTCATAATGTTTCCTTTTTTGGCTTTTTCAATCATTTCCATGATTACTGTCATTGGTTCTGCCAGTTTGGCCTATATATATTTTTTGGCTGCTTTGGCATGTTATTTTGTATATTCCACTTTGTTTGTATGGGTTTACTTCATGTTTTTCATTTGTTAGTTTACCTATTGTGTGGGTTGTTTTGAATGCTATCTTTATACTAGTGTTTTTGAATAGTTTTGTGATTTTTCGTATGTAATTTCCTGTATATGTATAAGTGACCCATGTTTGTTCTTTTTCGTCTTTTTTATCCGGGTTATCCATCTTATGTTTAAGTTTGTTATATAGGTGTGTGATGTCTTGCTTTTTATATCCGTTATTTAGTGCTATATTCATAATAGTATTTAATTCTTTATTTTTAGCATTTTCTTCAAGTGGCAGTGTAAGAAGTCTGTGTATCCAATTTTTATATGCTGCCAATTTTTGTTCTTTAGGGTGGCATGATTTATTATTTATTGTTATGTCTGTCATTGTGGGTTTTCTGTATATTTCCAATTCTATTTGTCCATGTTTATTAATTATGTTTAGGTCCAGGTAAGGTATTTGGTTGTTTGTTTCTTCATTTGTTGTGAATTGCAGGTTTTTTTGGTGTTTGTTGAAATGTTCAAGGATGCATTGGGGGGTTATTTTTGTTTGATTATATATTGTGAAAATGTCATCTACATATCTTTTATAGTATGTAATTTTCCCGTCTTCCAGCAGATGTTTTATTCTGCTTTGTTCCATGTTTTGTAAGAAGATTTCTGCCATTGTACTTGATGGGGGCGGGGGGCATGGCTACACCTGTTCTGGGTCACTTATACATATACAGGAAATTACATACGAAAAATCACAAAACTCTTCAAAAACACTAGTATAAAGATAGCATTCAAAACAACCCACACAATAGGTAAACTAACAAATGAAAAACGTGAAGTAAACCCATACGAACAAAGTGAAATATACAAAATAACATGCCAAAGTTGCAAAAAAATATATATATAGGCCAAACTGGCAGAAACTTAACAACAAGATACAAAGAACACATAAGAAATATAAGACTAAACAAGGACGAATCAGCATTCGCCCAACACATACTAAATAAACACCATCAGTATGGGCCAATGACAGTAATCATGGAAATGATTGAAAAAGCCAAAAAAGGAAACATGATGAATATAAAAGAGGACTTACACATATATCACTCTAATAAATTCAACAAATTAACAGAAGAACAAAAACACACAAAAGAAAGTAATATCCAACGTAACATGTTTGACCTCATAATACAACATAAGAACACGCCCACAATGTCACAGATATAAGAAGTATAACTTATGTGGCACAACACACTATAACAGTATAAACAGCACAGTGGGCCAAGAAATCAAAACGGACTATATTAATGTAGGACAAAAACATTAAAAAAAAAAATATATATATATATATAGTAGGATC
>NW_019718650.1:50090-56394 GCF_002891405.2 Cryptotermes secundus
AATCGCTGTTCACTGTTCCCATTGGTCCCCTCTCCCAGACCCCCCCTTCCTGCTTCCTATATAAACTAGCGCTCTTCACTCCCAAATCATTGCAGCTACTGCTCTCTGTATTTGCATCGCAATTCACCTGCCCTGAAGATGGAGGCAATACGTTCCTCCGAAACGTCGGTTAAAACCAAGAATACGCGGCGCCAGATCCCAGAAGACGACTTTCTTCATGAACAGTTTGTTCTCCAATACTGTATTGCACTGCTAATTGTTTAACTACACCTCTTTTTCCCAAATGATTGATAATTTCAAGTTTCTGTTGAATACTTAACACAACACGCTTCCTTTTACACCCTGTAGTCTTCACGTATTCACAGTATGGGAGCTATGTAAGTGTCCCTGTATCACACACTCCCAATTACACAATTACACACACGTCCGGTTCTTCTTTCCGCAACTGCTGCTATATTCCAACTGTGTCACTCCTCATCACACACACTAACTCATTCACTGCTGACTAACTCTCGCTTACTGCTCAGCCGGCTTTAATTCCATTTGCTGTTGCCTGTTGCCCGTGTCAACAGCGGCGTTGCTTGCCACGTCACAGTAGGGGGGGGCGGAACGCTGTCTCACCTGCTATGTTACCATGGCCAGAGCTGCCACGTCACTGCTGGGGGAGGGAGGGGGGTGTCCTCCATTGCGCAACATGTCATACTGCTCCCTCCTTAAGGCTGTTTGTCCCGAATAGCCTAATGGTGCACCCCCGTTCCTTTCCTTTGGAGGCTGTTCTTTCTGCGTCTCCTGTTGTTTCGGCTACTCCTTGCAGCAACTATTCTCCGGTCGTTACGTCCGCTCCCCTCTTAAGAACTGCTCGTCTTGAGCGGTTTCCTTTCAACTTGCCTAGAAGATCCCGCTGTATCACATTCATTTGTCGCACATGCACTCTTCCTCGGGAGGCTGGTACTTCTATGTTACCGGTTCCTCCTTTACCCGTAGTTTCTTTTTCCGCTTTGGAGGGGGCCTACCCCTCCATAAGGTGCAATTCTTGATCATTTCTTTCAGTGTTGCTAGCTGAATCATGGCCCTGGTATGGTTTCTCCCAACGACGTTTACCTTCTGCCGTTCAATTTTCGCACGGCGGGTCGTTCCCTTGCTGGCGAATCCCAATTTCTTGTGGGGTCCACAATTTTTCTGGGTGGTGTTCCTAAGGATGTTCCTCCTAAGCCATGCCACTGTCACATGGTGGGACACCGTCCTGCCGGTTTTCTTCTGCCGTGCCACTTCCTCGTGGCGGCTCGTCCCTCTGCGGGCTACGGCCAACTTCTTCTGGGGTCCACACTTTTCCCGTGTCGAATTCCTCATACTTCGCTGGTTTCGGTCCCTACGCTTTTTCTGCTTCGGTTCTCCGACCGGCATTAATTCGGCGTCTTTTACGGGTACCTCTCATTGGTCGGCCGCCTCAGGTTTCCTGTCCACTGAGGCTGCCTCTTCTTCTGTACATGCCTCCATTTCTCGGCAGGCCATTGTGACTCCGACCGGTATTGCAATGGGGACCTCTTCTTGTGCCACCGCAGGTTTTGTGTCCACTGAGGCCAGCTTTTCTTCTTGACGTGCCTCCATCTTTTCTGGGCAGGCCACCTTCTCTTTTTGGGTAATCGGCATCAATTCATCTTCAGGTTTACTGACCGGTATCACTGCTGCGTCGTCTACGAGGAACTCTTCTTCTTGACGTGCCACCACCTTGTCCAAACTTGCCAAGAAATCTTCTTGGGCGGCCAGCAGGCATTCCAACATTTCTTCAATTTTCATCATGTGGCAGTATAATTCGTTGTAACTTGTGGCGTGTTCAAGTTCGTAAACCACTTCTGACACCAAATGTAAAGTGTTTCGTGACTGAAGACGCACTTCGGATTGTTAATTGGTTTATTTAACAACCTACAAGTCGTAACTACAACTGATAATAACACTGTTGCGGGGTTTCACATTTTATAACCCTATTCGCAATAATCTGTTCACTCTATCTTCAGTAATCTACACGTATTCACAGTACGGGAGCTATGTAAGTGTCCCTCTATCACACACTCCCAATTACACAATTACACACATGTCCGGTCTTCTTTCCGCGACTGCTGCTATACTCCAACTGTGTCACTCCTGATCACACACACACACTAACTCATTCACTGCTGACTAACTCTCACTTACTGCTCAGCCGGCTTTTATTCCGTTCGCTGTTGCATGTTGCCCATGTCAACAGCAGCGTTGTGTGCCATGTCACAGTAGGGGGGGGGGGGGGAGCGCTGTCTCACCTGCTATGTTACCATGGCCAGAGCTGCCACGTCACTGCTGGGGGAGGGAGGGGGTGTCCACCATTGCGCAACATGTCACAGTATGAATCTGCTTGGTAACTGTATAAATAATATTGTATTTTAGCATCCTGTTGCACTGGTTCATATCCCTAATGTGTATATATTAACCATCTTTCAGTGCATACAGTTTCACTTGTCACTTCACACTACATGTTTCAGCATCATTCTTCCATCCTCTGGTGTATTAATCACATTAAACCATCAAGTGTCCATTTATAAAATGATATAAAATGTGTGTTCAGCAAGGCAATGAACATTAAACATATTTATGTCATGGTACAATCGATTTTCTTAGTATTAAAATTAATAGCATCATTACTAATTACAAACTTAGCTATGAATAAATAAGATCCATGATCATCAGAATTACTGGGTTTTTGGACTCTGTCCACTGGCAGGTATTCTAAAAACCAGAAACCACGGTTTGGAAACTGGATCTGTTTCCATCCTTAGGTCAGGTAAGAGACACCTACTCTGTTGGGTCCCTTAGAAAGATCTAACCTGTCACTGAAGGTTAGCTCCTTCTAAGGGACCCAACACAGTACGTGTCTCCCCCTCACCTGAGGACAGAAACAGATCCAGTTTCTGAAACGTTTTCTAGTTTTCTGACTACTGGACAATGGACAAAGTCCAAAAACCCAGTAACTCTGAGCATTATACACCATCATCAGAACACTTTAGAAGACCTACAATAATCAGTAATGATCATTATTTTAGTATGGTGGTGGAATCTCACTGCGCTTTTAGGAATCAAATTCTCCCAGAATTTGATATAAAGGATTTTAAAAATATATCTTAATTGTATGATGAATATTTTCATTCTGACTTTGATATTTCTGATTTGTTGGTTTTGACATCATTATATAATTTGGTCAGCTTTGTGGCAATCAAGATTTATTCAAGTTTACCAACTTGTAAATTTGGATTCTGTTAAATTTATTAGGCATGTGTACTATGAAAACTCAGTTTGTTACAACGAAATTATGATACCCACTTGCATAAAAACAACACATAATAGTACATGTTGATTTAGAGCTGAATGGTAAATGAAAGATATTTATTGAAATCATATTTTATTATTCTGATGTTAGATGTATCGATATTTCACTCCACAAGCATTTATTTGTTGCTGAAAGGTGACATGCTCATATGGACCACAATGTGCCACAAAAAGTTCAACTTGATAAACATGTAAAAAATTCGCACTAATTAAATACATTAATGCCTGCTGCTATGTAAGATTTTACGATGATCAGAATTCTTTATTATATCAAAACATTTGTGAAAGCTACACGACCTACATACTTCAGTGGATCACCTAGCATCAGAACCAACATCCTTTCGGTATACATATTAAAAATCCACTCTAACAAGATCAATTAATGTCTCCTACAGCAGTGGTTTTAAATGTCTGGGATAGCAACCTTTGATGTCATGAGTGTGTTTGGTGTACATCACAAGATAAAGATGTTTCAGTTTCTTCTTTGTTGCAGAGGAAATATGTAGTACAAATGCAAATACACAACAAGATTCTGCCTGCATGTTGGATTACAATGACTGGATTTCCATTTTATTATTGTATGTCATTAACCAATATGGCAGACGTAGGAGTGCGGGAGGACGGCGAGTCTGTGCTTTGTTGTAGTCAAATAATTGAAAAAAGAGCCGAATGTTGTGAAAGATGTGTTACGTTGGAGGGCCAACTTCTCACTGCCCAGAAGGAACTGAAGACTGCGAAATTAATTATAGATTTACTTTTAGAGGACGTCAAGAGTCCGGCTTAGACTGATACTGGCCCCATGCGAAATAATGAGGATGGATCACAGTTATCTTTAAGTGAAGGAAATTGGATCCGAAGTCCAATTAACTCATATAGGAGGATTTTAGTGGAGTTTAAAGACCAAAGTGAAATAAATTTTAAAACAAATAATCGTTTCGAGATCTTATCTAACCTCAATGATGATGTGAAATTAACGAAAGCAAGTGAAGCTGTTCGAAATATTGTGGATAATGGTGCAAGTCAAATAAGTGTTAGTAAATACAAGCATAATGGAAATGCTCAAATGACAAATAACATTCCAGTAATAGTAAATGGTGTGGTAATATCTTATAATAATAAAGTGCAGATTGGTGACATGTCTCATTTAGATGATAGTGTCAAAACTTGTGTAACTGACACAAACAACAACAAAGAGATTTCAAAGAAGAAAGTTTCCATTTCAGCAACAGTTTCTTCAAAGAATAAAGGAAACTTTTCCCTGCTAATTACTGGAGAGAGTCACATGAGTGATTGTGCTAGGAACAGCAATCTACTTAAACAAAAAATACTTATAATTGGTGATAGTCATGTTAGAGGGTTGGCGGCTAACATTAACAGCAACCTCAATGACACTTTTTATGCAATGGGTAGCATTAAACCAAATGCCAATATCGAGACGATAACATCTTCCTTACACACTTCTATAGAATATTTTTCAAAAAAAGATGTAATTATATTTTTTGGTGGCACTAAAGACATAAGTAAGAATGAGTCAAAAAAGGGACTTCTATCACTAAAGGCTTTTCTTCAAAGAACTAACAACACAAATGTAATCTTGCTTAGAGCGCCATTAAGATATGATTTGTCTCCTGATTCTTGTGTTAATTTAGAAGTAAATCTCTTTAATAAGAGGTTACAATCCCTTGCACACAATTTTGCTCATGTAAGCCTTGTAAATGCATGTACTGAAAGATTCCATCATACATGGCCTGCGTTTAAATAATCAAGGGAAAGACTGGATCTCGCTTCTTCTTGTGAAAGAGATTAATACCATGTCTGGTCTAAAAGCAACTTCCTCACCCTTAGCCTTACCATGGAAAGATCACAAGATAAATTCATTTCAATGGGCTCAGGGTAATAAAGGCAAAGTTCAAGTTTTACAGGCACACGGTCAAGAGTATAAAGTGGACAAAATAAATATGGAAATTATGAAGTCACAACAGGAAGACAAAGGAGGGGGAAAGGAAGAAGATAGGGAAAGTGAAGACCTGAGTGAGGGTGAACAGACAATGAGGACATATGAAGATGTTGTAGGTGGGGAGGGCTCTAAGAAACAACAAATGTCAGCAGTAAGATGTAAAGAAGCAGTGAGCGTTAACTCAAATAAATGTAAAATAGGGAATAATATAATAGATACGAATAGCAAAGATAAAGAGATACCAAGTACAGTTAACAACTATAAGGATCATCAAGGTCCAATGCCTGACCAGGAACCTCTTCACTGTATCCAAAGAAAAAGAAGACCACCAACTAGAAATGAGGATTTCTTATGGGAGGGTTAAGGTATGAACCAACTATAAATAAGTATCTGGCTTTAGCTCACAATTTCCCTACAAGAGGAGATAAAAATTGTGGCAAAAATCATAATGGACAGGCTGCTAACTCAAATACTACCAACTCAAATCAAGGGAAAACTAATCAATCTACATCTCATTTTCTGAAGGTATGTCATCAGAATATAAGAGGCTTATTTGATAAAACCGAACGACTGTTAAATTCCTTCTTACCTGACCCGCCTCATATAATATGTTTTACTGAACACCATTTAAAAGAATATGAAATAAATAAAATATGTGTAGATAATTATGTATTAGGGGCCAATTATTGTAGATCAACATACAAAGATGGGGGTGTATGTATATATATTCATAACTCAATTAAATTTGATTCTGTATCTGTGTCTAACTACTGTGTGGAAAGGGACATCGAAGCCTGTGCAATCAAATTAAACCTGACTAGTATCACGTTGATCATATTAGCTATTTATAGGTCACCTACTGGAAACTTCAACAATTTTTTGCACAAATTGGATGCCATCTTGAATAAGCTACATAATAATAAAGTCGAATATGTTATATGTGGTGATGTAAATATAAATTATTTAGAAAATTGTGATAGAAGGCAACAA
>NW_019718650.1:58668-62153 GCF_002891405.2 Cryptotermes secundus
TATTCCTTAATGCAATACACTATAAATAACATGCATTTGTTTACAAGAAATACGGAGGTTCATAATATTGGTACCAGACAGAATGTTAACCTATTTCCCCCGAGTACTTCTCTTACTAAAGTTCAAAAGGGTCCATATTATTCTGGTATAAAAATCTCCAATCATCTGCCTAAAGAGCTCAAACAATTATCTAATAACCAGAAATCCTTTGAATGTGCCCTAAAAAGATTTTTACATGCTAACTCTTTTTATGCATTAAATGAGTATTTTAATTACAAATGTACATAAATTTGAATGCTTAATGTCACATTTTAACATAGTTAGTATGGGAGATGTGAGGGGTTGTATTGTGGTTACTAGTGACTTATGTCTGTTAATCAGGATATTATCTTTTTGCCTCGTATTGTTGTATGTGTTAGACAGTTAATGTGGGTGATCTTGGTTGTGTGGTTTGTGTTACTTTGTGTACGTGTTTGATGACTATTTCCGCATCCTGGGTCTGTTCCCTGTATAGATGTTTATGGAAAGTGGAGGATGTGTATGTATGTATATGACGAGTCCTGTATCAATGTTTTTTTTTATTTATGGGAAAATGAAATAAAGAAAGTATTTAATTATTTGGGTGATCTGAGTGAAATTGTATTAATTCTAAGTTTTTATAGTAATGCACTTTTTAAATTATGTTTAGTAATTACAATTGCAATAAGCTTCTTGTTTTTGTTTTTTTTCTATTGCCTATTTTACTTGACTAGTGTCTGTTTACTATTATTGTTATTATTTTAGTTGTGTGACTTACGTAATTTATTACATGTATACATCTATTATTATCAAAGGGACTTGGGTTTTTTGCCTGTACAGATATATGGAAAATAAAGGAAATGAATGAATGAATGAATGAATGAATGTGTTACAAAGGAAAACTGTTAAACTACTGCATTACAATCAGTACCTGAAGTCTTTTTGTTTTGTAAGCTTCTGCTTCTAATGCACTAGTTTTTTCTGCAACAACCTGCTGTGCCTCTTTCATCTGAGCATGGTATTTCTCTGCAAATAAAACCTGATATTAATCATAAAGGGTCACCAACATATAAGATTCTGTAGGCCACTTCTCTGCAAATGAAGACAGACTTAGAATGGACATGACAATTACTGGACAGTAGTACTTCAGAGATGTGTGGCATCTGAGGTTCACATGGCAGTGAGTATCAAGATTATGGTCTTCTGGAATGTGACACCATGTGGTTTTGCAGAAGAGTGCCAACATTTCGGAGCAAACTGCAGACTCCATTTTGGACCAGAAGAGTCACCCTTCTACCATGAAGTGGAGGCAGCATGTTCTTCTAAAATGCAGATATCCATCTATGAAACAACACTGCATCACATCCCAGAAGACCAAAATCCTGATACTTCAAAGACAAAATTGTCAGTTTAAAGTAATGGCATTCCTGGAACCTTGTAGTCCCATTCTGCTTTAGAACAAAACTGTGCTGGACAAATTTTTCCAATGGAGAAAGATGCAGGAATCCTGTGGGACCTTTTCACTGTTCACTATTCTCCAGATTCAACATTCAACTTGTGCTGTGTGTTCAATATTTACAAATGGCATTGAGAAAGTAAGCTTTCTGGAGACTGAATAAAAAATGTTACATGTCAGGCAGGAGTCTAGGTTGCAGATTGATGGCCCAGCATCAAGAAACAAAAAGAGTTTACACTAAAAATAAAACTGATTATGGATTGCAGTTCATACTGTCGCATTTGCTACGTAACACGACAAGAAATTTGTGCAGGTTCTCGGATTTGAACGAATATTTATTGGACATTCACAAGTACAATTACTCCACGTATAATGCCCTTGAGACATTTCTTCTCAATGTTACAACATTCTTGCACCGCTGATCTCGGTGAAGTGTTTTCTGCTCTGCTTGGAGCTCAACTGTCCTTAACTCTCATCAGATGCAAACTCTACTGGTCCCTTGTCAGATACGAACTCTGCTGGTCTCTTGCTGACATCGGACTCTTATAACCTGCACTCAGACTGAATAGGGAATACCTTGTTGAAGGGTTAATTTTGCCCGCTGCTATGAAATGAATGCAGGAATATGTGTCTACCTTAAACAATTAGTTTGTAATGGTGGAAACCCCACTGTTAAACTTTCATTTCTGGGGCAACAATTTCTAGCCATTGACCAGTGATGGACTTCTTATTGTCCGGCTTTCAGGCAGCATGTCACAATATCTATTAATTATGTGGATTGAAATATTAACTTGTGATACTATAAACACTTTACTAATTACTAGCAAAAACGTCCATCCTTCACTTGGTCTGTGACATCTGTAATTGCAGAATTTATTTAACACATTTCTATCCAATTACACCTATCTTCATCCCCAACCATCAATGGTTCCAGAAGTCCATTTAGCTGAAATCTTTACGACTTTATATGCATGGCAAAATTATGCTAAGCTTTATTTCAGGACCTATATCCTTTCACATATATTTAATCTTGAAGTTCCATATTTTGTCACTATAACAATATTATATGCATATGTTAGCACCATTCTGGGCATCGTTTTTATGGCGGGTAAGCACCCTCTTCTTTGAGGATGAATATTTCTTATGGGAATAAGATCTCAACATGGACACACAGAACTGGAAATGAAAATACCTGCATCGCTATGCTGACTGTCAGTAAATAGTTTTGTAGATTTTGATGGCATTTGAAACTGCAATTTATGCTTTAAGCCTTCAAAGCACAACTGATACTACATGTACCTCCTGCTTTAATCCTTCAAAAGCCCAGTGATTACTATACATACCATATGCTTAAGACTTTGCAGACCGGCAATTTAAATATTTAAATCACCCTGTGGACCGTCATTTTTATACCTACTACCCTAACTTGTGCACTGTTCACTTTAAAAATTAATATAAAATCTCCTGATTAATTTTATGAACTAAAATTTTTTGAGAACACTTACCAATGCTTCTAGAAGTGCTTGAGGGTGTGATATTTCTCGAGACATTCCCCTCTGTGAAGTGGCATTACACAAAACTTGCAAATGTAGGCAGTCCTACTCCTTCACAGCATTGCCTAGAAGGCTGCTTCCTCTTGAAATATTCACTCTTCACAATTTTCGCAAGGGCATGTTTCTGCATATCACCCGAGAGTTGCCCAGGGGGGGTCAAAATGAGGCCTGTGTGGGGTGGGAGTAGACGGCCCCGGTAGTAATAAGACTGTGTCTGCCGCTGGTTCTGCCGCCACTGTGCGGTCTGTAGCCCAGGCTTTTGCCACATTCAGCAGAAATGCCTTTTATTTCAATTTTGAATGAGGGTTTAGATTTTTGAAAACCAAAATGAATTGAAAATGGCACAATTTATAAGCCACAAGGCAACTTTCTTTGTCCACTTTACTGTTTTCTGAGGAAGAGAATAATAGGCCAAGTACTGATCAGCTCTATCAACTCCCTTCATGAACATATTATAC
>NW_019718650.1:62616-104181 GCF_002891405.2 Cryptotermes secundus
TTGTATGGCCCATTAGAAAGATAATTGCAAAAAATTTTCTCATTTCTGCTGAAGTGACATCCACCCACTTCAACGCCTTATAACTTCTGTCATAATGTTCACGGTGTTGGAGATAGTATGTGTAGTTTCCTGACATAGCGCGTCAAAGAAACTATCTCCAAAATCAGTTCTGCCACTTCAAACACTTGCGTTGCGTCAGATGGAATTTGCTTCACCCCTGGATTTCCAGTAAACTGTCCCAAAGCAGGCGTTTTGTCTACTTTTCCCAATGTGGCTGTCCCCGCAGTGTTGCTACCCGCACATTCGTCAGAACTACGGTCACTTTCACTTTAACTGTCTGTGGTCACAATTTTTTGTTCGCCCCTATCAGATTGTGAGTCACTATCACTAGCAGACTCACAAGGGACGTCAGATAGCTCATCGGAGAAGTCGGATATTTCTTGTTCTCCAAGAAATCGCTTGGGTGTGAACCACTTTGGTCTTTGATCCATACTGAACTACTGACTGACAGCTTGCTACATAAAGCTTGAAGAAATAATGGCATTTATTTTCTTTTGCAGGGGCATAGAGTTACAGCGAGGTCTAGTAACTGATTGGTCAACAGACATTCCAGAGCCTTATAATGCAGCTGCAAGCAGCTACGTGCTAGCTAGGTGGAGCCAGAAAGATGTATAGTGTGTTGCAACTTATCGTGTTTTAAAAACCTGTTAACACACGAACGGTCTGCCATGTTTAAAAGCGAAAAACCTTTTAAAGGGTGCGCGGTCTGCAAAGTGTTAACAATCTAAAACTCTGCATTCTGCCCATACATTGTCTTTCACATGGTTGTCATAATGAACAATTTTTAGCCCTAAATAACATTAACTGGTTGATGTATGCAGTGGAAATGTAATCTTTCCTGTGAAGTATGAACTGAAGGGTTAACATAAAATAGTCTGTATTTTGCTCATCGAGATATATGTTTACTATGATTCTCAAAATAAACAACAATTTTATTTTCTTAAACATCATTAACCAACCAGTCTTTATACTGGAGAGGAAGTGTGTTTGATTACTGCTTGTGTTTCAGAGCTAATCTATTTGATCTCTGTTCCTCTAGAAGTTCCCCAAACCCTTTTGTTCACAAAAACCAAATGGCCCTGAAATGGTGATGGCATCAAAACTAAAAGCCAGATATACAAATAACAGAACAGGGTGACTTCATGTGGTTCAGAAAAGAGAACGAGAGAAAATTAAATATCACCATATTCTGGGGTGTACTTTGAATTACTAATACATATCAGATTTTATTACTGACATTTGACAAATAATGCTGTTATAGTGCATCACACAGTGTCTGAATGTAAGTTGTATTTATACTGCAAATCTGTCGGTTCTAAATATAATTTCATTCTCTGTCTAAGGCATATCACACACAAAGCAATTATATGAATGCATCAGTTGGATTCCCCTGACTGTATGACACACCATGGAAGATTACAATAATATATCTCGGATACTGGTTCTTCTTTATAGAAGTTAAGCCTGTTCAGAGGACAGAATGTCTCTGACCATATGAGGACTAGTTGTTGGAAATCACGTTTGGAGAAGCTGGAGACAGGTCTCTCTGATGGCTGTCTCAAGCATGGTAGTATCTGTATTGTGATGTAGGTTACTTGTCTCCCTACTGAGCTGTATAGGTCTTGGTTATAACTGTTATCAAATTATATAACAGTGAATTCTTGACTAATTGAAGCCGATGGATATCCCAAACATCTGGAAGTATTCACTATCCATGCCTCATCTAGCCCCTAAAGTAGGCCAGTCAAAAAAGCAACATGATAATGAAATAGAAAGTTACAACAGGGCGAGAAGATGCACATTACTGGAATGCATTATTAAATTGCATGTAACAGACAACACTTGTACAATTACGGAAAGCTACAATAACTAAGGGGTTCCAACAAGTCCCATGCTTCATCTGCATGCAGATAACTGAGGGTCTACTGTACTGCTGTGACTGGGGTCATATGTATGTTATGTTTAAATGATAATACCCAAATTATTTTAAAAGCTTACCAAGATGCAACTTCAGATCTGCTGCAGACTGGGCACTTTCAATTGCTTTGCGTTTGTGCATCTCCATGGCCTGCTGTCGTAAGGCCAACTCTTTCTCAACAGTTGCCAGAGAGTTCTGTAGAATGCGCTCCTTCTCCTCCAACTTGCGCACCACTATATTAGTTGCCTCTACTTGTGTTGTAAGGGTGGCCACCTGATACATGAAATCAACATTACCAAAAGCAGGGCATTAAAATCTGATAGTTTTACAGTTTCAGTATATAATACCAAGCAATGAGAAAGACAGGACTGCTTATTTGACATGGACTGAAAAAGACAATGAGGGAAAATTACAGATAATTTTTTCAATGAAAGGTGAAAGACTGGAGAAAGTATATACCATTAAATAATTCCACATGTGTACACACACTCTCTTGTTCAGCTGCTCAAGAAATGCACTGCCTTTTATGGGACCTGAAGACTCACATCCATGTGTAGAAGAACCTGCCATCATTAGTGCCCCAAGTCAGATGAATCCAACCCACATCATCTCACCCTATCTTCACGATACATTTTTAATATTATTCCCATGCATTTCTAGGTCTTCCTTCTGGTCTTTCCTTCATGTTTTCTCAAAATGTGTTGTATGTATTTCTCGACTCTCCAATTCACTGTAGATGTCTTCACCATCTAATTCTCCTGAATTTCATAATGCTGCTAATATGTACATGGCAATGAGCACAACTTATGAAGCTCCTCATTATACATTTTCTCCAGCCTCCTGTTACATCCTCCCTCTTAGGTTCAAATATTTTCCTCAGCATTCTGTTCTCAAACACGCTCAGTACCTGTCCATATATTGTTACTTCTGACTTATATATTTTACTTTTTTCTTCTACACAATTATTATCCAACTCTCTGACATAATGATTATAATTTACCTCTTCTTTCCACTCTTAGCTGCATAAATATAAACTTAAGGGTCACACTGTCCTTCTATTTAAGTCATCTTCTTAATTATAGCTTTACCTGCATGCTTTCCTTTCCATTTAATATGCTATCCTACCTGTTCTTTAAGAACATCCTTCTCCTCTCGTGCCAGCTTATGTAACTGATTAGACTTGATACGCTCAGTCATCAGTTTGAAGTTAGCATCATCTTTCTCGCGTAACTGCTGAATCAGCCTTGAGTTTTGCTCCTGCATATCCTCAAATGCCTGTCCTGTTACTTCCATCTCATTCAGCAAAGCTTCCTCTTCCTAAAACCATATTCACATTCTATGTTAGATTTGCAATAAGAATGAAGCTAGGGGATGCAAATTAGCCAGAAAAAATGTTCTTTCTTTGTGTGTTTATCATCAATATGAATGATAAATGGTTCTGGCTCAATTTACCTAAGACTTGCCAAATGTCATCCTTGGTTCTCATTTCAGCCAGTCTGTAAAGTAGTACAGTGTATTCTTAGACATATATGAAAGTTCTGAAATTTCAATTCAGATAATATCATTCATAAAAACAAAGATTGGACATTTAGTTATCAAAAACATATGTCCAATTGTTTCAAATGTAAACCACTATAAATAATAAACATGTGAGAAACATTCATGAATAAAAACTAATCAACTAAAACTTGCTGGCCACTGTGGGATTCAAATTCAAAATGCCATGGAGAATATCAGCAAATGCACTAATTTTCAGTGATACTTAATTTAAGTCTCTGTAACAGGCAACTACATCAAAGTTGTGGTATCAGAGAAATGCCAAGAGAAATACAGTCTTTTGCAAAAACAGTCAATAAGCAAAAATCGTAACATTGAATTTTATATACCGAATATAATCTTTCCAGTTATGCTATTTACCAAACCATTTTTTTGGTGGGAAAGCCAGAAGGAAAGAGACCACTAGGAAGACCAAGACATAGGTGGGTGGACAATATTAAAATGGATCTTAGAGAGATAGGATCGATCTGGCTGAGGATAGGGATCAGTGGAGGGCTCTTGTGAACATGGTAATGAACCTTCAGGTTCTATAATACACTGGGAAATTCTTGAGTAGCTGCACAATTGGTGGCTTCTCAAGAAAGGCTCAGCTACATGAATGGTATTTTTTGATAGATTCTAAGGGTTCTGATGGTGCATCATACTCAGAATTACTGGGGTTTTGGACTTGGTCCATCATCCAATATTCTAGAAACTAGAAACACAATGTTTCGGAAGCTGAATCTGTATCCACCATCAGGTGAGTGGAGGGGCACCTACTCTGTTGGGTCCCTTAGAAAGAACTAACCTCTTTCTAAGGGACCCAACAGAGGTGTCTTGCCTACCCCCTCACCTGATGATGGAAACAGATCCAGTTTCTGGAACATTGTGTTTTTTGTTTCTAGAATACTGGACGATAGACATAGTCCTAAAACTCTGTAATTAGATGTATTCTTTCATGCACTGCCTTCTTTGGGGGGGGGGGACTTATGAAGCACTATTACACAACTTTAATCCTATTTTGGCTTATTTTTAAAAAGTGCCAGTATTGAATATCACCTAAAAAAAGAGGGCTGTTTTTAGTAATTCTCAACTACACCAATGCATCTGTACCATTCTGCCACACTATTCACAATGACTAAGCAAACTTCGGCCTATTTTACACAACTAAACAGGCTATTTTGGCAAAATGAAGTCTCCAATAAATATCTGAAATTCATGTTTCTGTATATTTCTTCTTCTTAATTGTTGGACCAGAGCAGCACCTTGGAGGTCAATACTGATTTATGAGAGAAAATGGTTAGTTCAACACAGAAATATTTCTCTTTAAATATTTTTATATCTCCCATGGCAGTAATTGCACTGTTTTACCTAAGAAAAAAGCACTAAAATGAGGGCAGATTTCATAGGGGTAGCCTGTAGATGGAGTAATGGTGTTATGGCACTTTGCCTCATGCTTCAAAGTTGAAAATATAGCAAGGCCTGAAAGTCATATTCCTGATATTACACTTGTTAGGTCCCAGTTTCATACTCTCCACCCCAACATCCGAAATGAGCTCAAAAGTTTTCATACTTAACATCCTGGAAGGAGGTGTTTGAAGTGCTGGGCTCTGTGTGACATAACTGCATAAATGTGTTTAGTACCACAGATTAGAAGGGCACTTAGTAGTGTAGTTAGTCAAGACATTATGCTACATGTCAAGATGCCGCAGGTTTGATTATGGATGAGGTCATTAGATCTTTCAATTGACCTAATCCTTCCAGCCATATTATGGAGCTGGAGTCGACTCAGCCTCTAACAGAAATGAGTACCACAAACATTCCTGGGGGTAAAGGGGCAGCCAGTGCGTAAGGTTGACAACCTCACCATTGTTTGTGAGCTGACTGTCTACGAAATGTGCAGTGCTGATTACTACTACTTAAACAGAATTTCATTACTGAATATTGCAGAATGGGGACATTGACTTAATCACATTCATAAGACCTACCGGAGCTGACCCTTTCTGTCTTCATGCATGCTGAATCTCTTTGCTCTATATTCATACATTCTGTGTACTGACATGGCCAGGTCTCACTGATTAAGAACAGCAGCTGTGCAACCAGTTTCAAAAGTTAGTTCTTGCTACATAATCTGGTTGCTTAAACTCATGCACATTATTTTATACAGGCAAAATTTAATCAATCTTGTGGCTGGGCTTGCATATCCCAATGAAACACCAATTTCTTCTGTCAAGCACCTTAACAGTGTGTGAGGACTGACTTCTAAATGTGCCTGAATATCTTAAACATTTTCTTCAGTTAGCATTTTCATCTTGGATTGTTTCTCCTTGTTACAAGCTTAATCCATGTAACACCACTTTCTAACAAGCTTCAAAACACATGAATTTCTTGCAATCCATTCTTGTGGGTATTTATAAGTTAGCCCCTGAATGTCCATTTTGTAAATGTTCTTTCTTCTGTAAGTTAAAGCAAAAGTAGAGTTGTCCCTGTGCTTAATTAAGCACCATGCCATGAACACATATGTGGGAATGGAGGTATAAGCTTTATGCATATTTCAATGGAGGTGAGTGGTCATCTTCACATCCTGCCAGCCCTATGCCTGGAGAACAAGCCCCCCACTATCAACTGGACAGGAGGCTGGGTGGGCCCCTGGGTCCCAGTCTGGATGATGTGCAGTATAGAATATTATTTTCCTCTGCCAGAAATCATAACCCAGTTCCTTGGTCATCCAGTGTGTAGCCTAGTTATGAAAACTCACTGATGAATCATATACTCCTCTGCAAGAGCAATGAATTTCAGACCTGAAGACAGAAAATTCAAGCAGGCAGAAACCTGGATCTGTACTTATCACAGTGTTTGTCAGCTGCGCGAATTATTTCACAATTTTCATTCCTTTGGATTCAATTTGTATTTAAAAATCACAAAACCCTATCCTTTATTAAATGTGCAACTTTCTGTTCAGGGAGAAGGGCAGTAGAAGCTATTAATGCTAAGGCCAGATGTTAACAGATCACTGTATTTGCTTAACTTTTCTTTCACAGGAAAGCAGAATCTTTATTTGGTTATTTAAAGATACCATCAGTATAAAGTGCTGGGAAAGCAATGTCACTGGTGATACTAAGCACAACTACAAATTAATGACAGAATACAAATAGTCTATTTATCTGTTTCAGCAATGTATTTCTTGTAGAAACAAATATAAGTATACAACATATTCACTGAAGTTTACGAATTTATCACGTCAAAATACAAAGTTCCACAAACATTTAAGTGCATAACATTGACATAATCCATGGTTGATATTCTTACGGGCTGAAAGAATGAAGGGGAAAAATATGTACGTCTACGTATCTAGAAATGCTTTTCTAAAGTATCTGCCAAAAAAAATATTTTTGAAGAATCCCACTAATAGATTTGTATTGTATCCCATTTCCTAAACCATTAACATAATTTAATAGAATATTTGTAACAAGACACCCGAAGATGGCTGTTTGTGGTCGAAAAATGTTGTGTCAAAGTGTAAAATGTTAAACTAAAATTAAGATTAAGTGGTGAATAAACAAGTGTTTCAGTATTGATGGACGATAAATATATGGACATTAAGTTATCCTAAACCCTGCTCAGAAAACAAAGCCTCTGTATCACTGTTCAACTAGTCCTGACCCCTCACTTTCCATGAAATGGAGACATTACACTGAAAGTATATGGGAAGTCTTAATATGGAGTCATAACAATTTAAGTCAGAGGCATGCAAAAGAAATGTCCACTCTAAACACACTTATTCATGGTTTAGGAAAAGTTTAAAGCAAATATTTAGGATGTGAATGTACATCCAGTACATTCTTCTGTGTGTTTCTACAACCATAATGAAGTTAAATTTTCTGTTTTAAATAGTTCTGAAAGAATAACATTTTACATAACAATGATCTACAGAAAGAGCTGGAATGTTTTTGGTGATTTCATCTATATTAACTGTCAACACTACATAATCCTAGCCACTGTCTGCGGCATTATTAAATAAATATATTAATTAAAGCCCCTGCTGTTCACTGCTGACTGTGAGTAGATACGGACAAGACGCAACTAGAACTGACAAAAATATAGTCGTGCATACTAAGGCTAGAAATTTGAATCCCACTGTGACATTTCTTCATTCATTAAATGTATACTACTACAGCAAACAAAGAAACAACACAACCTTCATAATTTCACATCAGCTACTGAAATGATGGCAACTCATCATTATAAATATAATTTATGAAGAGTACTATTATCTTGAATGTTTTGTTGTGTAGTCTGATTGCTTGCTGCTTGTCAGGCTGATTAGACCTTGAAGGTCAAAGTAGTATGTTCCTTATCAGCAAACTTCCACCAAACTACAGAGGTAACATCCCAGAAAATATTACTCTTCATAGTCACTGCTGTGAGGAACTTGTTTTCCACAATATACGTTATATTTGCAAATATTAATAATGTATTTATGATACATGTTTTGAAGTTACAACATTCAGAACTTCTTAATATCTGCCAAGACCAGTTTTCTACACTGCCCATTAATAATTTGATGTACTATCCCCATGTTAGGTGGGTCCTCTGACACCACAGCAAGGTGTTTCCTCAGGTTGTGGGTGGAGGAGACACCCTCCAAGTATGGAGGGGAGCAGCGAATATACTGAATAAACAGTAGCAGACAGCCAATAAGGGGTGGTCCTCCAGCTTGGGGGTTAGGCATGAAGCTAAGAACTCCTCACAGTAAAAAATAAGCTTGTTATGAAAATTCTCAAAAAGCCTTGGACCTGGACAGATCCTCTGGATAAACGACCTAGGCTAAAGAGGCATTTCAGGAATAAAAAGAGGGAATGTCTAAAAGATAAAACTGATGAGCTTGCAGTGAATAGTAAGAACAAGAACATCAGAGACCTGTATAGAGGAATAAATGACTTTAAGAGGGGTTACCAACCTAGAAGTAACTTGTGATGGATGAGAATGGTGATCTGCTTACAGATTCCCACAACATTTTGAATAGGTGGTAGAACTACTACTCTCTGTTACTGAATGTACATAGGGTCAGTGATGTTAGGTAGATAGAAATACATATAGCTGAGCCATTAGTATCTGATCCTAGACCTTTTGAGGTTGAAAGTGCTACTGCAAGACTGAAATGGTATAAATCGCCAGGTCGTGATCAAATTCTGGTAGAACTTATTCAAGCAGGAGGTGCAATATTACATTCTAAGATCCACAATCTAATTACTTCTACTTGGCATAAGGAAAAATTGCCTGATCAGTGAAAGGAGTCTATTATTGTACCAGTTCACAAGAAGGGTGATAAAACAGACTGTAGTAATTATTGGGGGATATCGCTGCTATCAATTTCATACAAAATGTTATCCAATATTCTTCTCTCAAGGTTAAGTCCATACACAGATGAAATTAATGGGGATCATCACTGTGGGTTTCAATGTAACAGATCAACTATGGATAAGATCTTTAGCATTCATCAGATACTGGAGAAAAATGGGAGTACAATGAGACAGTGCATCAGCTATTCATAGATTTCAGGAATGTCTATGATTCTGTTAGGAGGGGAGTATTCTACAATATTCTGATATAGTTTGGAGTACCCATGAAACTACTCTTGCTGATTAAAATGTGTTTAAACGAAATGTATAGTAAAGTCCATATAGGTCAGCGTTTGTCTGATAATTTTCCTATCCCAAATGGTCTAAAACAAGGAGATGCTTTATCGCCACTGATTTTTAGCTCTGCTTTAGAATATGCCATTAGGAAGGGCCAGGGAAACCAGGTGGGACTGAAATTAAACGGGACACATCAGCTGTTGGTCTATGTCAATGATGTGAATCTACTGGGTGATATTATAGATACCATAAAGAAAAACACACAAACTTTAATTGACACAAGTAAGGAGATTAGTCTAGAAGTAAACACAGAGAAAACTAAGTATATGTTGCCATCTCATCACCAAAATGCAGGGCAAAATCATGACATAAAGATAGGTAACAGATGTTTTGAAAATGTGGCACAGTTCAGATATTTGGGGATCACAATAAAATCAAAACCTGATTGAGGAGGAAATTAAGAGGAGACTGAACTCGGGTATTGCTGGTTACCATTCAGTCCAGAATCTTTTGTCTTCTTGTCTGCCATCCAAAAACATATAAAAATTCAAATTTTGCCTGTCTATATGGGTGTGAAACTTGGTGTCTGACATTTAGGGAGGAACATAGACTGACAGTGTTTGAGAATATTTGGACCAAAGAAAGATGAAGTGACAGGAGATTGGAGAAAACTGCATAATGAAGAGCTTCATAACTTGTACTCTTCTCCAAGTATAATTAGAATGATCAAGTCAAGGAGGATGAAGTGGGCAGTGCATGTAGCATGAATAGGGGGGAAGAGGAATACATACAGGATATTGGTGGGAAAGCCAGAAGGAAAGAGACCACTGGGAAAACCAAGGCATAGGTGGGTGGATAATATTAAAATGGATCTTAGAGAGGATGGTATGAATTGAATTGATCTGACCCAGGATAGGGACAAGTGGAGGGCTCTTATGAAAACGGTAATGAACCTTTGGGTTATATAAAATGCTAGGAAATTCTTGAGTAGCTGCAGAATTGGCGGTTCCTCAAGAAGGGCTCAGTTCTATGAGTAAGTAAGTACTGTCAGAGCAAGATGATTAATTCTTTGAATATAGGACTCTTTACGTAATAAAATCTATATTACAACAGTGACTTCAGAACATATTTTCTTTGGTCTTGTATTTAAAAAGTCATATTGTGAGGTTATATAACTTGCATTACATCAATATACTTCAAACGTAATGAGGAACAGCAGGAGTCAATCCTGTACTGTGTACCTGACAGCTGCTAGAATCATGGATACTCATTTCCACAGTATGAGACAGCAGTAATTTAGGAATAAGAGTTGTTTGGTGCACTTTGCACTAACTAGAATGCAGTAATATTGTAATCTAAAAATATTTTTGTTGCTTCTGTATCACTGCCAGAAATCTAACCAGATATGTTACATTATAAACTCTCCAAAATTATGTCTAGAAGCATTCCTTAGCTAAAACTCTTTACAATGTTGCTGTAGGAATGTTTTCCTGCATCAGCACAACATAATGTAAGGTTGAGGTTGGGAGTATTTCTGAATAGAGGCATCACAGTAGATACTTCAGACCATCCAAGCCAGGTTTGATCACCAACTTCCTACTGAAACATTCAATATCCTCTTTCCACATCTTGCTGTTTTCATTACCAGTATAAATACGGCACACTTCAAAATATCCTTAACAGATTATAACTTCCCAGAAAGCTATGTAATGGAAAAATATAAGACATAAAAATGTACGATGTAAAACAAAAATTAAGCAGGCAATAGTATGAGATATACGAAGAAACAGGATTCACTAGAAAATGAATGATAAATTTTTAGCTGCCACATTACAATGAAGAGCTATAATACTGTTAGGATTAGAATGAGTTGGTGCTGGACTTAAAACCACACACAAATTAACCTCATGAGACCACTACTATAAAATATACTCTATACAATTACCTGAGCTATTTCAAACAGGATGTTCGATCCTGGCTTTTCATATTCAAGCACAGTTCCATCTAAAGCAAAGTATTACTGGCTTTAAAAATGGGAAACATTCCTATGATACTGATACCACTTCCTGTCTATCCTGTTACTCTCATGATATAAATGAGTCATTACCTCAACTTTGGTTTGTAAGAAATCTAAAAAATTACATGAACCTCTAATATTCTTTCATTCTTGACAAAAGTCATGATAAAAATAAAATGTTAACAGAACATAATTAAGGAAACATGATCAGTATCACAAGAGGGAAGCAAAAAGAATCCTAGACTCTACATAGCTATAATATAAGCCATTACAAATACACACAAAGAAAAGCAACTACATACTGCTTATACAATCTTATAATTTCAGTTGCCCACAGGGTCTGAGGCATTACACTGCAGCTTCGAGAACATGAAAATTCATGGCCTCTGAAATAAAGCCTATAACCACACAATTATGAAAAAACATTTCTACAAAAATTATACCTGTTTAGTCAGCACAGATGTTATACAAATTATGTATAACAACACACAAAGAAACAGCATATCAAAACACATAAAAGACCAAGACTGAAGGCCATTGACCCATGCATTTTAGAATATCTGTACTTTTGATGTATAATCTGCATGACAGAATCCCAATTTAATGTTCTAAGGCAGACCAGAGAAGACAAATTTGCAATCTAAAGTAGGCAAGAAGACATTACAGAAGTTGTATGCAAGCTGTAACCTTTGGTTTCAATGAACAGTGGATCAAGAGGAATTACAACCGTAGTATAATTCAAGATCAAAATCAGTGTTATGGAAGATGTGAGTGTTTACACATACACATATCAATTAAACTAGAAGTCTGTATTTATCTTGCAGCATGGACAGAGACAGAGACACACACACACACATATGCACTTACACTCCGTCCACTTAAACACCTTGGAATCTGAACTAGGAAAAGAATGATGGATGATAATGATCGGTAAAAATTATTCAGCCCACAGTATTTTTTACGTTCCAGAAACAATGCAAAATTTATTTCTGAACCCACTGAGATTTAGGACAATTCAGTTATAAGTCTGGTCATAAGTGGAACAAACTGAATAGCAGATATTGTAAAATGTCATACTACATACAGGGCAAAGACAATAAACCACTTTCAGCAATAGAAGAGTCAGTTCAACCAATAATTTCAACACAACAGAACAAGCCAGCATACTGACACACTACTATATCACTTATATAAGATACAAAAGCATAACAGGTATCTATGATATAAAGAAGCTTAAAAGTTATCAACAGCTAAAGATGATATTTATTTAGAGCACAGACAAGATTATAATGCCATATAGTTTGGAGACAGCCCAGTGTTTTAGAGGAATAATTCACCTCCAGCTTTATGGTCAAACGGTAATCGAAGCAAGAAACCACCAGAAACAGGTGGCAAGCTGAGTGTTCCCACTAACTGCTTCTGCTGGTGTCTTGCTTGGCTTACTGCTTGACCTGGAAGCTGGACGTGATATATTCCTCTGAAACGTTGGGCTCTCTCCAAAGTACATATTCTTAGAACCCAGAAGTTCTGTCCAATGTTCTTATGTACTTGGGCACAATTCACTGATGCCTATGGAGGTGCGCCACCACACTACTACTACTACTACTACTACTACTACCACCACCAATAATAATAATAATAATAATAATAATAATAATAATAATAATAATAATAAAAATAAACAACAATAATAATAATAATACTAAAATTTTTTGAAAATATTTAACAGTATGCAGATGTTCAAAAATGTCTCTTGTCTTACAATTTGAATCACTATTAAAAATCGGCTCAATTGTATGCGGTTACGGAGGGCGCCAGAAAAATATACCACAGGCGCCACGTTGGACAGGGCTGCTCTTCATGGTTACCACTGTGAGAACCTCAAATCCAATTAAATCTATTTACAGTCCATTTATTTGCTGAGTTTGCTGGAGATATTTAATCTGAGTTTAAAAATCAAATACAACTACTCAATAGCACTTCTTTCATCAAAACACAAACAGAGAATAAGAGTTACAAAGTCACTATTAACACTTTGCGGACCGGTGGCATATTTTTATGTCCAGCGCTTTTAAACGTGGAGGACCGGTGGCATATTATTATGACTTTAGGACACGTTATGTTGAAACACACTATACCTTGCACTGGTGCCAGGCAGACGCATGACTGGTGCGTTATAGACCTCTTGAATATTTGCTTCGTAGTCAGTAACATGACCCTGCTGTTTATGACCCAACTGTTTTCCTTTCTCACTCCAAAAGAAAATGCCTTTGTTCATCTTCCAGCTGCATGCACCAGGCAGGAAGTTACTAGTGCAAAATGGATCAAGGTTGCAGGAGGTTGACGTCCAAGCGTTTACTTGGAGCACAAGAAATGCATGTATCTGACTTGTTCTCTGATAAGTTATCTGACGTCCCTTGTGAGTCTGCTAGTGATAGCAGCTCACAATCTGATAGTGAGTGTGGCAGGGGCGAACAAAAAATTGTGGCCACAGACAGTGAAAGTGAAAGTGACAGTAGCTCTGACGAAAGTGCGTGTAGCAACATTGCAGGGACAGCCACATGGGGAAAAGTACACAAAACACCTGCTTTGGGACATTTTACTGGAAATCCAGGGGTGAAGCCAATTCCATCCGACCCAATGTAAGTGTCTGAAGTAGCAGAACTGTTTTTTGGAGATAGGGATACTCGTGTTGTGAATATGATTTCCACAATTTACAATTCGAGCATGGTTGATGTTCAAAGGCGACATGGACAAGTAAAGAAGCCTATTTGTATTTCTGAGAATAATATGTTCATGAAGGGAGTTGATAGAGCCGATCAATACTTGGCCTATTATTCTCTTCCTAGGAAAATAATAAAGTGGACAATGAAGTTGCCTTGTGGCTTATAAATTGTGCCATTTTCAATTCATTTTTGGTTTTCAAATATCTAAACCCTCACTCAAAATTGAAATAAAAGGCATTTCTGCTGAATGTGGAAAAGCTTGGGCTACAGACCACACGGTGGTGGCAGAACCGGCGGCAGACACAGTCTTAGTACGACCGGGGCCGTCTACTCCCACCCTATGCAGGCCTCGTTTTGACCCCCCTGGGTGACTCTCGGGTGATATGCGAAAACATACCCTCGTGAAAATTGTGAAGAGTGAACATGCCAAGGGGAAGCAGCCTTCCAGGCGATGCCGTGTTTGCACAGTACACAACAAAAGGAGTATGACTGTCTACATGTGCAAGTTCTGTGTAATGCCACTTCACAAAGGGGAATGTTTCCAGAAATATCACACTCTCAAGCACTTGGAGCATTGGTAAGTGTTCTCCAAAAATTTTAGTTCATAAAATTAATTAGGAGATTTTATATTAATATTTGAAGTGAACAGTGCACAAGTTAGGGTAGTAGGTTTAAAAATGCCGGTCCCCAGGGTAATTTAAATATTTAAATTGCCGGTCCGCAAAGTGTTAAGGAAACAAAGCATGAATACATCCATCAGCATGCAATTCAAAAAAGGAAAGAATATTTTCTATCCATTGACATTTGTGCTTCAACCAATGAAAAGCTATACATGTGGACATGTGTTTATGCAGACCTCTTACTTAGTACTGTACACTGCCTACTACTCACTGTCTATGAAAAAGAGTATAAATATTAACAGCTATGATCCTTAGCGTGTATATACAGTATAATTCAAAAGTCCTATGGCCAGAATTTAGAAGATTGTCGTGGAGATAATTTAGAGCATAAAATGTAAGTTATCTGATTCACCACTGTTTTAGACTCTTGATCTTGACTTCTGCGGGGGGAGGGTTATGCTCATGCAGTACAGCCTTACTACAGATGAAGCTCTTAATAATTTGCTTCAGGTTCACATTACTTCTGATGGCAAAGTGGTGATAATAGTGAAATGAGATGGCATGATTTACTATGCAAAATATGCCAATATACAAGTATACTTTGTGTATGGCTTCTGTGATAGAAATGGTATGGCTGCATCAAGAGCATACCAGCATCAGTATCCAGATTGGACGCAACATAACAGACGTATGTTTGCGATAGCATACCTTGGTCTGAGGGAAACAGCCCATTCACACCATCAGATACATGATGGCTGTGGCAGATGTAATATGCAGTATGAAGAGGAAACGTTAGATGCAGTACATGCTAATCCAACAACTACCACTCACTGGGTTGCATATGAAGCAGACCTTCCATACAGCAGTTTAGTTTACACTGCATATGCAAAATCTGTACAGAGGTTACCCAGGTCACTGGGTTGCACATGAAGCAGACCTCCCATACAGCAGTTTAGTTTACACTGCATATGCAAAATCTGTACAGAGGTTACAGCCAGGATACAATAATCTTCACCTCCAGTCCCGCTGATGGCTTCTAAATAGAATTATATATGAGACAGCCATTCTGTGCCATGTACTGGGAATGAGGAGGAAATCTGACCCGCATGAATGACCAATGTGAATCATGCTACTCTTTACTCTCCATTTCTAGAAACACTGACAGTCAAGTCTGGAATCAACATTACCTAACTGAATCATGCACGATAGCAAATATCCCAGGAATCCAGTATACTGATTTCCTTAAAAAAACACTTCACCTCTTATCGGGGATGTACACCTTAATGCTCATAAGGGCATATGGTTTTGGCACAACAGTGCCGTTCCTCACTTTTCATGGTAACTGCATAACTGGTTGAATAACCATTTTCTGGATACAAGTATCAGCCATGGGGGTCCTTTCATCTGGTCTGTACATTCTTATGATGTGATAAACCCACTAGATTTTGTTTTCATGGGGATATATCAAGGAAAATGTTAAGCACAAGATCATCACAAATTCATCATTCACATCCTGGTAGCTACAACACATTAAGGACAAGTCTAGATAAATGGTTCATGTCAGGGATCTTACTCAATATTGATGTGAACCATGGGTGTCAGCTGCTGCAGCAACTCTGAGCAGTTCTTGTGAAGTAATATAGAGAACTGCATGTGAGTCCCCAATACAAGATCAGACATTCGTGTTAAGCATAACGAAAAATTCAGACTGAAGAGAGCTAATAACTTTTGAAATCACTGCCTTCCATTCCTTGTAATTAAAAGCAATAAAGAAATATATTAAACGTAAATAACTGAATGTATACATGCTCTGATATTAATTTAAATTCCTTAAAAGTGGAGGAAGCTATAACTAGCCAAATGTGATTAATCAAACAATTTAAAAAGAACCTCTGTTCCAAGTTATCTGACCAACAACCTCCTTCCTCATAAGTTTGGTCATATGATTTTGAAACATTCTGTCCACACACATGCATGCATGCACGCACACACACACACAAAAGGGAGAATATCTGATGACTATGTTGAGGCATCTTTTGTACTATGCATGCTCACTGTGGGGAATGCTGCCTTTCCTACTCAGCAGCTAAGGCAATAGGGTGAAGGTTACAGATTCCTGCAGTACAAACTTCTCATAACTAATGCTATCTGAATAGAATACAGAATGCATAATCCTCCTCGCACTCAGTTATACATCATGGAACAGAACTTTGTGTATGAGATGTGGCTTTCCTGTGCTACAGCATCTTGTTTCTTGCTACCACGTCTATTCTAATCAAGTCTTTTCATTCAGAAAAGAAGCGAACTGGGAATCAAGTCTGCCATTGTGAACTAACTGAAGATGAAATATATATAATGGGACAGTCTACACAACAATAATTCTGAAGAAGACATAATAGATACTACTTTGTCAACATTTGTTTTTATTAGGTGTTGGTGGGAAAACTTCATGTTTTGACCATTTTCTTTGGGTCATCTTCAGGCATTCAAGAATATTGGTCTTAGTTCTTGAGTTGCATCATTGTTCAACATGAATTCATATTGTGTTTGTAAGAATTTTTATACAAACAAAAACACCTTCCATATTACAGAAATTACGGTCACATAGATGCAATGAGTGACAACTGTAGTTTTGTGATGCTGTAGTTAGAATAATTCTGTTGCCTTCGTGATCAGTTCTGATTTTCATGTTTCTTGTGCAAGGCACTTAGGCTTATGAAGTAAATGTTTAAGATGAGTGCCAGTATCATTAAATTTTTCTTGTGCTAACACTCAATGCTGATAGAAATTTTGGTTTGCTGCAAAAAAACTGTTGAAACTTCAGCCTTAAAAATCACAGTAATGCACACTTCACAACCATGTGATCCAGTAATTTAGTAAGTGGTATCTTCCATCAGGTCACAGTAGTAAGCTTGACCTAATTTTTTTTCCAGTTTTATTTGAATTGACACTCTAACACATATGATAACACTTACTGGAACACAGAAATCCACATCCTAAGCAAGTAGTCCCATTCCAAGATATGAAGTTTGGTGCTTGGTATGCTCTAGGACAATTATTGGCCTTGTATTTTATGGCGGTACAATTCATTTTGGGAAGACAGACACTGCAAGTGAACCACCAACATTCACTCTGATATTAACACTGCAGCTGACCAGGTAGGAAAAGATGGTAGCTCACCGCAGAGAGCGTATACAGCATGTTTAGCCACCAATTAACCTCACTGTGGCATAAGTCCTGGAATTTCCTCAAATAAACATAGAATGGGGCTTTCTTCTTTTTGTAATACATGTGACAGCAAAGAATAACTATTCTAGAATCTCCTTGGAATTACCAAGAGGAATCAGAGCAAATTCTCTGGTGGGATTATCATCAGGGTTTGGATTCTCATGGATTTCGATATCTCATTTTTGTGACTATGTATAATGAATATACAATTTCATTAGGGCATGCTGCAAAATTTGAATTTCTGTGCCAAGTATTTTATTATCTTCGAATTCTCTTTGGTCAGACAAACCCGTGAACCGATCAAGAAATTTAAAATACTCCACATTTCAGTTTAGAGTCATAATATGATTGTTTTGGCCACAATGAGACTGAGAAAGCATCCTGCATCGAAGAGATTTTATGTTATTTTTGCAATACATACTTCAAAATATGGAACTGCTATCATTAAAATGATAATGTAAATGAAAGTACTTTCAAGTTCACGCTCTGTCCTCCTCAAAAACATCATTCACAACCTGAAAGAATGTATAATTCTCCCTACAATCTGCATGGAGAAAACTCAGGTTAAATACTTTATGTGGAGATAGCTCTGGGTTTTAGATTTGCAATTTTAATAGAAAATCATCTGGCATTCATTTCTAAATCTTTTATGACAGACAATGAAATTCCATGAAGTCTGGAGATCACAGTACTGGATTATCACCTTAGCTGAACCTTCTGAAGCCTTATCTGACAAAATGAAAATAACTTTGGATTACTAATTATGTTCCAAGTATGCATATATGTAACACTGTTTCTTTTCATAAATTAATGTTATCTCAAAACATGCAAATTAAAACTTAACAATTTTGCTACACACTGAAAGTCACAATTCTAAATTATGACTTTATATAAAATGTCATTAAACTTGGGCTTCTCAAAGAAAGCCAAATTATGAGAATACATGAAATACAAAACATACAGAATGCTATGTGGTTGGGTGGGCTTGTTTATTAAGGTGTGGGAACATTCCACATACTAACACACAGTTTCGCCGACCTAACAGACAGCACTCCCTCCTAGTCAATATCACACTGCCGCACATTGCTGCCACCACTCATATTTATACAGCACTCGATGTTCAGCCCACCTGAAGATCATCACATGCACTAGCCAATCAGTGCTCACAATCACAACTGCAAGTTTAAGCTCCGCCCAGCAAGCATGGTATAAAAAGCTCACAATCATCAGTGATCACATTCAGTTCAGAGTGATCAGTCATCAGTCATCAGCTGTTCACTGCACCAAAGACAGTTGCCACGACTCTCCAGCAACTGCGCCCTGCTACCAGACAGCTAATGTGGCTGCTGCAGCTCTCCACCAACCACGCTCTGCAACTGATCAGCTAACACAGTTGCCGCAACTCTCCAGGAACCTCGCTCTGCAAGCAGGTAGCTAATGTAGTTGTCACAACTCTCCAGCAACCTTGATCTGTGACCAGGCAGCTAACGTAGTTGCTGCAACTCTCCTGCAACCACGCCATAGGCAGCTGTTCCTACCAGCGCCCAGGCCGAGGCGCAATTCACCTTGGCCGGCATTAGCAGCGAGCGCATCAAGTTCTGCCACGTGATCTCACAGCTGGACCACGGGTACGCCACAGAGGTGGAGGATATCATCACCTCTCCATTCGAATGAGATCCCTACAGCCTACTGAGGACCGAGCTTGTGAGGCGGCTATCCCCATCAAAGGAGCAGCACATCCGGCAGCTCCTCAAGGTCGAGGAAAATGATGACCGTAAGCCATCCCAGTTCCTGCGATACCTCAGGAATCTTGCACCAGATGTGTCTGATGATGTCATCCGAAGCGTCTGGACCAGCTGGCTGCCCCGAGATGTACAGAGCTTCCTTGCCGGCCAGAATGAGAGCAACTTGGAGGCCACAGCCCTCTGTGCAGACCGCGTCTCTGAGGTCGAAATCCAGCCAGCGCTCGCTAGCGTTGGTCAACCTACCCCACCTTCAGCAGCTGCCAGACAGTCAGCAGATCCCCTTCCCGTGGCGACACCACATCCAGTACCTGCTGGTACCATCGGCGCTTCGGCGCTCGCGCAAAACAGTACTCCGCCCTGCTCCTACCACCAGCAGGGAAACTGACACAGCAGACATCACCGGGGGTACATGTCTGCGCTACTACTACAGGCCGCCTCTTCATAACGGACAAAGTCAGCAAACGGCAGTTCCTGGTGAACATGGGGTTTGGACCTCTGTGTATACCCCCGCAGGCTCATCCCTCGATGCATGGAACATACCAACTATGACCTGTGTGTGGCTAATGGCACTACCATTCACACATACGGTTGGCTGCCTCTCAGCCACAACTTGGGTCTACACCGAGAATTCATGTGGCAGTTCGTGGTGGCCTACGTCACGCATCCCATCATCGGCGTGGACTTCCTATCACATTACAGTCTCCTGGTGGACTGTCGGAACAACCGCATTCTGGACGGGGTCACGACGCTGTCAGCCCCGGCCTCAGCGCCCAACGCACTGATCCCAAGTGTAAAGACCATCAGCAACAACACACCGGTCGACAACCTCCTCAGAGTTCCCAGACCTGACCTGCCTAGCCAGAGTCCAGTGCGAGGTACGACACACCACCATCCGCCACATCAGGACTGTACCTGGCCCACCAGTAACCTGCCGACGACGGCGACTGGCACCAGACTGACTCACTATCCTATTGCAAAAGCCGAGTTCATCACCATGTTGTGGTATGGTACAGCTCGCTGGTCAGAGAGTTCCTGGTCCTTGGCACTACACATCATGCCCAAGAAAGACAACGGTTGGGGTCCATGCGGCGGTTACATAGCACTCAACTCCTGAACCATCCCTGACTGTTACCCTGTCCGCCATATCCAAGACTACTCCCACCAGGTTTTCGGCTGTTCCGTCTTTTCCAAAATTGACCTGGTGAGAGTCTAATCCTTGTCCACTTTGAAGACATACAGAAGATCGCCAACACCACTCCATTCGGCCTCTTTGAATTTCCATTCATGTCCTTCGGCCTGCGCAACGTCACCCAGACCTTTCAGTGCTTCATGGACGACATTCTACGGGGACTCGACTTCTGCTTGGCATACTTAGACGACATCTTCAAGCAACTCCAGAGGTACGGAATCATTATCAACCCATCAAAGTGCGTCTTCAGAGCACCTGAGGTCACCTTTCTCGGCTGCAAAGTCTCCGCTGAGGGTTCCGAACCTCTGGAAGACCGAGTGGCCCATCTCCAGGACTGTCCCCTCTGAAGACCGCCAGTCAGCTCCGACAATTCCTAGGCATGCTGAACTTCTACAGGCGATTTCTGCCCCATGCAGCGACCACGCAGGCACCACTGCACAACATCCTCTCCGGACCCAAAGTCAAGGGCTCCCACCCCATTACTCGGACACCGGAGCTCCACAAGGCATTCAAAGAATGCAAGGCGAGTTTGTCACGCGCCACTCTACTGGCCCACCCGGATTCATCCGCGTCACTTGCCTCGTCACAGATGCCTCCACGTCCACTGTGAGTGCCGTGCTACAAAAACATGTAAGGAACACATGGCAGCCCCTCGCCTTCTTCTCAAAGAAACTTAACCCGGCCCAACAGAAGTACAGCGCCTATGACCGTGAGCCACTGGCTATCTACGAAGCTGTCAAGCATTTATGCCATATGCTGAAAGTGCATCACTTCACCATCTTCACCGACCACAAACCAAGCACCCATGCCTTCCAGCAGAAGCGGGATAAATGCTCACCCCAGCAGTTCAACTATCTAGACTTCGTCTCCCAGTTCACAACCGACATCTGACACATCTCTGGACAGGACAACGTTGTCGCCAACACCCTCTCTCACGTCGAGTCCGTCACTGCGCCACCACCTTACAATGCACTTGCCGCATCACAGGACAGCGACGACGAACTCCAAGCACTCCTGGGGTCAACCACCACCCTGCGGCTCAAGAAACTACCAATCCCCGGTACCGCAGTCTCCATCGACTGTGACACGTCTACCGGGAGACCTCGGCCATACGTCCCAGTGCCTCTATGATTCCAAGTGTTCCAGTCCGTCCACGATCTGTTGTACTCAGGCACCAGAGCAACAGTGAAGCTGGTCGCACAGCGATTCATGTGGCCAGGTGTGCAGAAGGATTGCCGCGCCTGGGCACGTGCTTGCCAGTCCTGCCAGTGCTCCAAAGTCTCCCATCACACAGTTACTCCACTGGGAGACTTTACACCGCTGGCAGCCCATTTTCTGCATGTCCATATCGACCTTGTGGGACCCCTTCCTACGTCAGCGGGCTACACATACTGCATCACTGCAGTCGACCATTTCACCCGCTTGCCAGAAGTCGTCCCCATTCCGGACATCACAGACAATACAGTGGCACGCGCCCTACTGACTGGTTGGATATCACGCTTCAGTTGCCCGCAGACCATCACCACCGACCAGGGACGCCAGTTCGAATCCCAAGTCTTCCAATCCCTGACCAGGCTGTGCGACATCCAGCTTTCACGTACAACCGCCCACCACCCAGCAGCTAACAGACTTGTTGAATGCTTCCACCAGACACTGAATGCAGCCATCATGTGCCACGCGGACCAACAGTGGACTGAGGCCCTTTCCCTGGTTCTCCTTGGAATCTGCACTGCATTCAAGGAGCACCTGGAAGAATTGGTAGGTGAGCTCGTGTACGGCGAGCTACTAACTGCAACTACCGACCCCACGGATCCAGCATACCTCATCACAGAACTCTGCCAGCACATGGACCACCTCCGACCAGTCCCAGCAGCACACCATGCCTCCCCAGCTACTTTCGTGCACAGTGACCTTGAGAGTGCACCCACGTTTTCCTTCGGCAGGACTCAACACGCCCAGGCATTGGAACCCCCCTACAGAGGCCCCTACCAGGTCCTGTCACGGAGAGAGAAGACGCTGCAACTCCTCGTGTGTGGATGGCACGTCACTGTACCCACCGACAGGGTCAAACTGGCCTACATCTTACAACAGACAGACTGAGGGAACAGCATCAACCCACCAGCTGCAGCAACCCCGACTGTAGGACCACCTGCCATGCCAACACAGTTCCCTACAAGGACTACATGCTCCGGACGCCACATCCATTTCCCCGCTCACCTGAACATATGAGCATCAATTTTTGCGAGGGGGGAGTGATGTGGGAACATCCCACATACTAATATGTGGTTTCGCAAGTCTAACAGACAGCACTCACTCCGAGTCAAAATCACATTGCCGCGCATTGCTGCCATGGTATAAGAGCGGAGCCCAAAGCTCGCAATCATCAGTGATCACATTCAGTTCAGAGCGATCAGTCATCAGAGTCATCAGCTGTTCACTGTGCCAAAGACAGCTAACATAGCTGCCGCAGCTCTCCAGCAACCGCGTTCTGCTACTAGGCAGCTAACATAGTTGCCGCAATTCTCCAACAACGTCGCTCTGCAACCAGGCAGCTAACGTAGTTGCCACAACTCTCCAGCAACCTCATTCTGTGACCAGGCAGCTAACGTAGTTGTCGCAACTCTCCAGCAGCTGTTCTTACCAGCTCACGCAGCACCACATCACCGGCCAGACAGACCAGCTGAACGGCCGTAAAGACTTGGTCTACTACAAAGGAGCAAATTCTATCAGTGCACTCACAGTGGAACAAACTGCCCTTTTCAGGGCCAGCCAACTTTGAACATTCCACATAGCTTTGCACCTATTCTGTACATCAATTTATACAATTTAATATATACAATTGTTACAGTTTCACATGGTTGTCTTTTAGTACATCGACAATCCCACAAAGGTTTCACCCTACTGTGCAAGCTATATTTTTGTTTGTACTGGGTATTCTCTGTAAGTCACACACTCTTTCCATTTTGTATTACTCAAATGGAACAGCAGAATTGCTTTCATTACTGCATAAATCTTCAGTTATGGTATAAAAACTGGAAATGGTTTCAAAGATGTGAACCACAAATGCACAGAACTACAAATCTGCAGTCTAGTGGTTTGTTAGCAGGTTTCAGCAAATAAGACTTAAAATGCAGCATCACTTAACGCTGGGCAATGTAGATTCTGGTCATGAAAGCCTAAACATCCTGTGATGGCATTCATAAATACCAAACACATACAAACCTGTTACAATGATGTGACAACTTCTGTCTATTCCAAATTTATCCCTTTCCAAGACGATCCTGACATTCACATCCATTATATACATACCTTTTATTGATTATCCTGATAAAAACCTTCCACATCAATTAGCAAAAGAGGGTGCAAAATGAGAATCAGGACACATATCAAGGTACTGATCCAAAGGCATATACATACATAGAAAGTTGGGAAGAACCACCCTGCACTATAGCAGTAGGTTATCACATTTATATTTTCTTCTTGACAATGAAAACTTGAAAGAGAATAGTCCAAAGACATTTAAGTTTGGGACACAACAGAAGAATCAAATTTCTTTCCAACTCTGCGTGTCTTTAGGCCTCTAAGTTAGCAACAACTCTGAATCTCTAGTCCTCACTGCTTCCCAGTGCACTGGAATAATGCTTCACTTCCCCTCCCCCCAGTTCAAATTACTGCAAAGTAATACTGTTTACGACCAATTCTCTTTTCACCACTCTTAAGATGCAGTTACATTTCGAATGTTTGCATCACCATGCTTTTGTGATCTTTCACTTTCTTTGTCATGCTGTTTCAGTCATCAGTAATTTATGAGACAAATTTGTGTCTAACCATTCTTCTCACTCTGAGATAAGGGGAGGGGAAATCCAGTATTTATTTAAATTTTACACAGAGAGACAAAATTTTTTGTTTTCAGAGTGGTGATTATGAAGAGTTCTTCCTTTTGGGACACAATGCCATGTAATCTGCTGGAAGTCAATTTACATTTTGGAGGTGATATGTTTCTCTGAAATGGGAGTCTGGAACTGTTAATTGGGAGTTAATATAAAAAAGCAAACCAAAATAACATAATGAGCCTGCTACCTCAAGCACTTTATATTCTCACAACATGGTCCATGTTTTGGGCAATCAACTGATCATCACAGGAAAGAACTTGTCTTCTGCAGAAGACAAAGCAGGATTTAATGATGAATGACAGATGAGCAGTTATCTGTATTCAGTGCATGAAAACAGATTGGTTATTGATTGTGGAGCAATGCTTGATAAGACACTCATTCATAACTCTCAAACCGATATGCCAACACTGTAATGCCTCAAGTGCAGTTCTTTCTTTTCTGTAAACAGTAGTAACGTGGACTGGTGTGGTGGATGATGTATTTCTCAAATCCCCCCCCAAATACTAACATGAATATCTAGATACTAAGACCCATTCATGGTCTTGAAGGTAATAGCAACTTACAAATGGTCTCATGAGGTTAAAGTTGCTGTGTGAAGTCCAACTGCCATCTACCTGTTTCTGGGATGCCACTTGCTTTTGCAACTGGTATGCTTGCTCCTCCAACTGCTTGATCTTGCGCATTGCATCTTCATCGCAAAGCTTTTTGCGTTCTTCACGTTTGTTTTCCTGTCAAAAACAAACACACTAAGGTGTAAATCTCTGCTGTTATATACAAGAGGGCTAAGTGAAGATGAGAGACCTTACCCAACATTTCAGGACATGGATATACGCATCAACAAGGAGTAGAAACCTGGTATTCTTGTGTTGTGGCTTATGCCCCTGGGCATGGTCATTCACAATTCTATTGTCCATGCACTTAACAAAAGTTAAAGTAGGTCACTCTACAATATTTATTGAACACCCAATGAGAAAAATTATCATGTAATGATAAAAGATAGTGAAGATGAGAGCCATCAGGAGAGGTACTTATAGCTTCAAATGTTGAATCTGGGCTATGGTGGGGGCCTGGTATTCCCCACACAAAATAAATAATATATCTAGAGAATGTGGGAACCTTGATGTCTCTCAACCCTGTGGGCCTCCATGGCCCGTTACAGGGTCACCTTTACTTTTTTCTTTTACCTTACCGTGTTCAATGGGCCTTCAAAGTAATTTTAATCCACTGATACAAAGTTATGAATGAACTACAAAAATGCACTAACATATCTCTCCCTCAGCCCCTCCCATTCCCTTGGTGTGTATTGTGGTATGCACGCTCAACAATGTGTGAATGTGTGTATATGCAGGCATGAGAAAGACAGAGAGAGAAGAGAAAGAAATATTTTATTGCAAGCATAAGAAGATATGATTTGTTAAGACAATATATGAAGCCTACATTTTGCACCATGCCATGGAAGTGTGCAGGGAGCATGGCAATAATGTTCTATGTATTACAGATCTCAATACAATAGAAAGACGTGTTCTTGTAGCACTGTACTTATACTATTTCAACGTTAGATGTTCATGTCTTTCATATCACTAGTTTATCTAATGCTACATGTTGCCTATTGCCATTTGAGTAACAGGCGAATGGTGCACCTGCATCTTCTTCAGTTGCTGACGAATATCTTCTAACTCAGCACGCGTCTTCTTCTCGGCTGCCATCAGCTGAACTTTATCTCGCTGCTCCTTACTCACACCTTTGTACATATCCAGCAGAAGTTTCATCTCTTTCTGATCATTCATAGCCTTCCTGTACATATATCAAATCAACTATTTAAGCAGCCAAATCTCAACAACCTTATTTAACATTGTTTATTCTATATACCAGTTAAACATTTTATCCAATTACTGTCTCTTAAAAGAAAATGTAATCCCACAAAGAAAAATTAGTCATAATCAGCATGCAGTTCTTAAGTAAAACCATACATGTATGGTACATATACCAATATGCTAACGAATGTGTGGTGCATCCATATTTTGCAAAGTAAAAATTTCCAACAAAACTTAAAATGAAAACTGGTATTCTCAGTCAGTGATTGCCAACAGACCACATATGTGGGCCATAAGAATGTTTAATCTGGTACAGTCAAATTTTATTTTGGTTTAAAGTTGATTATTCTAGTCAACAAATGTCCATACAGCTTTCACAAAAATCTTAATGAGAACCTTTTTTTAAAAATGCTCCTTGGCCTTGTTTTTAAGGGAAAGGGCAGAAGCAAACAGACCAGTCACACCTTTGAATGCTTTATTCTATTTCCACTGGAGCTACATCAATTTACGATTTTTTTTTTTTTTTGCATTTTGAAACTTACAAATTACATAAAAACTTGAAGATGTGTCTAAAATAATTTAAATAATGTAAATTTATTTCAGCAGAAACAATGCACAAACAGAAAACATAACTGGTACTACTATTCACTTGTGAGTTTCACAACTCTCTTTACGCAGCCAAACTAATTTAAAGAAAAACAGGTGTCATCCATTGTTCACTGAAACTGTTTTATATGTTACAGTCTAATTCTCAAACAGAACACAAATTTCTGTGCCTCTTTTGTGTCATCACCGAAGAATTCTCAGTCAGTTTACAAGAAAATGGTAAAATCTGAATTCCTGGGTCCTTGTGTTTCTAGTGTACAGAGCATTTGAATTTGAACATGAACATTTTTTCCAATTTCTTCATAATCCTAAATAATATGCAATTATTTATGCAAACAATGGTATTAATGAATAAAATAATATGTCATATTCTAAAAACCCTCTTGGGCCGCGCCATAGCTCAAGCGGTTAGTCGTTGGTTTCCCACCGCGGCAGCCCAGGTTCGATCAAGTGGGATTTGTGGTGGACAAAGTGGAGCTGGGGCAGGTTTTCTCTGAGTACTTCGGTTTCCCCTGTCAATCTTCATTCCACCAATTGCTCCACAATCACCCTCACCTATCATCTGGGGCTGGTACAATAGGCCAGAAGTGGCCGCAGTACAAGGGACCCCACCCCACTAGCATTAAAAATTAATTAATAACAACCCTCTTCAAAATACTTAATTCTAATTTTTCATAAAAAAAAATAAGAGGAACAATCACCACTTTTCACATGCAATAAACCATACAGGTATTTAACTCAATTATCACTTACTTAAGCTGAGCCTTAAGATCTCGCACCATCTCTGATTCAGCCACCTTTGCATCTTTGGCTCGGTGCTGCTCCCTGTGGTCCTTCTCAGTTTTAACTTCCTTCTTCACATCTTTCTCTCTTTTAATATCCTTTTCTTTCTTAATTGGTGGAGAAGTAAGTTGGCGGTCTTTATCTATCTCACGGTCCCCTTCTTCTCCCTATTAAATTGTTTACATTTTTAGAAGTATTCAAAACACATGTTTACCTACATCATAGGGAATCCAATGTGGTCTTATTAATACAAATTTCTGGTTAATAATATGCCAGTACCCAAGAATTTTTGCTTGTACAAAATGTACAACATTCTCTAATGTGAACATTCGATTAAATTACTGTCTGATTATAAAATACAGTATGCAAACCAAACGTTCATTTTGCATAATTATTGGGTTTTGAAAAAAGCATTTCATGAAAGACATTAAAATAATTACAGCTTTAACCACCTAAAAATAAGACACTGGAAATTCATTAATATTCAAGATCATATGTGCTGTAACTTCATTGAATTATTATGAAATATTAAGGTAATCCTCTCAATTGTATTCATAAGCAAGGTATGTAAAGCCTATTCTATCTTCTGTGTTACACAAGCTGGACTTCAATTTCTTACTAAATTTTATTGCTTGTATGTTTGTTACTAGTTCTACTGAGGGTTTGCATGGAGTATCTAGGGCTACCCTCCACAGGGCCCCATTCTCAAACCGCTCTCGAGACGATTACTCAGCCAGTAATTCTGTATTCTGTTAACATTATGTAACAGCTATTAACTGTAACTCCATTGTACCTGTTAAGTCTGGATTACCTTAAGTCGGTATTAAGTGACTGAAATATATCAATATTATTTGTTTCTTGCTATTCTGTGTATCCATTTGTTAGCATGCTCTTCAAGTGTGCTTGTTTGTTTGTTTACTTATTAAGTATATGTCTGAACAGTTCTGTCTTCTGGGATGAAATACGATGCAGTCTGGTGAAAGTGAACTGATGTTTCAGAGGAACATATCACATCCATCTCTAGGATCAAAGAGTAAGAAAAGCAAGAAGCTCCTTATTCAACATATTCGCAGCTTCTCTCCACATCTGGAAGCTGCCTCCTCCATCCACAACCCGAGGACATGCCGTGCCATGCCATGGTGACAGGGGACCCACCTAACATGGAAATTGGTATGAAGCAGACAGCAAATGCTGGTTTCTTGCTTGGATTAGTCTTTGTCTCTGAAGGTGGAGGTGATCTGTTGCTCATACATCAGTGTACTTCCATTGGACTACATGCAGTTATATTCCAAAAAGAAAACTCTTCAAAGACAACTCTGTGAGTGCTTCATATTCAACAAACATATTTCTGTTATTCTATACTCTTCTCTCTATAAAAGGATAGGTGCAACTGATAAAACTCCAAGCCAGACGAGCCAACAAGCAACACAGCATGGTTCAGACCACTTCAAAATCTAAAAAATGTTTAATTCTATTTAACTGTATACTGGGTTTAATCAAACATGACCGGTCTTGATTACTACCCAGGTGCATACAGTCATCGATGCTGACGTACTTTTAACCCACTCACACCCACTCAAGCTTAGCAGCTGAGATCCACGATAAATTATAATCAGATATGCAATAATTATAAAAGCATACATTACACTGAACCCAATTTAAGGAAAACATTCCCAAATGGAGTAGGAAATTTCACATAAAAAGCAGATCTGTTCCTACCTTGTACAGCCAACATCTTAAACAAAAACCTAGAATATATGACCTGTCTGTGTATAGATGTGAGCAATATTAAACAAAGGGTCAAAACAGCATAACTGCAGTAGCTCTATCTGCTAACCTCTGCTTCTTCCTCAGCGCCTTCTTTATTAGTGCATGTCCCAGTTTCCTCCTTCACTAAAACAGCCCCTTTATCAGCTGAGCTCTCCTCTTCTTTACATGATGATTCTGATAAAGAGCCTTCCTTCATTTCCTGAACTGTCTGTTGACCTATGCGTGCAGTTAGTTCCTCCAATTCCTTTTTGAGCTGAGAAAAATTCAGAATCAGTGCAAGGAAAAGTGTTGTGCCACAAATTAAAAATAAAATTAGATGAAGTCATCTTTCATTAACAATTACGAGTACTGTATTCTAACTTCATTAATAGAGCTACAAGAGTAATAACTATGGGAAAAGGATATGGAGAAGAGCATCAGAATTAAAATTTTAATGAAAAAGAGCTATGGGATGATCCAGAATAAGAAGGTTCAGCCAAGTACTAGGAAACATTAAGGAAATAGAAAAGAGCTGGCAAGAAATCAAAAGGAAATACTGGGGGCAATTGGAGACCTCTAATCTACTGAGCTGTATAAATGGGAATGATGTTAAGAAATGAAGATCTGCACTTAAATTCTGTATAAGATGTTCATATTTTCATTATGACCTGCAGGTTCATTTATTACTTACGATGTACAGAAGTTCTGCAGCAAAATGTTCTGATGCTTCGCAGGCATAACATTTATACAGGCCATTTACTTCATATAATAAATGCTCTACATATTAAAAATTCTTCTATCAATTGACATAAGATGAACAAAAGGTAACCTTAAGAAAAGTTGATTTTCTTTTATATAATATTCTAGATTAATTTAAAATTAATACACTGAAGAGAAGTCTAAGGTAATATCAACGATAGAAAGCAGTATTAAACAATAAAATACTTTAACAATAAAATCTTTCATATATCTGATTTTCAGAGCAGTCAATGAATAAGCTAAAGGTTTTGGATATCATAAAACATGATAAAATAAATGGGATAGCGACAAGATAGTCTGGTTTCAAAATGAGCATGGACACCACAATTAAGATTTCACACTGATATTTAGACCTAAAATACTGCAAAGCAACTCATTTTACAAATAAGTTGCAATCGTTTTAGTTGTATAAATCTGGGAATTTTAAAACCATAAAATGTTATACATAATCCTTCACATTCTGTTATTTTACAGCAAACTTCTAAATTTCTAGTTTCATCTATGGCTATATAACACAAACTAATGGGTCACAGCATTAAATGTAGTGAAAAATGCCATGTCACATTTTGCAAACAGAACAGGTATATGCCACACACCCCCTTTTCAAGAATAAAAAAAAATGTGACCTATACACCAAATTTAAATAGGACACAATTCTTAGTCAGAACAGACAATCTCTCCTGCATATTTAAACCACATAGAACACTGTTTATTTTCATTACCTTTGGTATTTCTGCATTAGCATCCTTATATTTTCTTTTATATCTGTGCACCTCCCCTTTCAGTTGTTGGTTGTGGTTTTGTAGTGATGTAATAAGATGGCGCATCTCTCTGTTAATGGGACCTGTCTGCTCATTAGCTGCCAAATTCTGCTCAAATTCTATGCGTAGCATCTCATATTCTTTGCGCAGCTGTGCTAGAATATCTTCCAGCTGCATTACTTCTGTTCGCAGTTTCTTCTGACCCAATAGTTCTTCAGTCTGAAAACAAAATTTAGAAGAATTTCTAAAAATGAATCATATATTTCAACTGATAACTTGTGTTTTAAATTCTGCAATGCTATGGAAAAGATGGACTAGTAAAAAATTAGTCAAAATTTGATACAAGCACTGAAAAATTCTCCTCACTAAAATAAATTCATATAAAAACTGATGAGACACTAGAGCACAGTTCTTCCTGTTTAGTGACATAATGCATACTGAGTTCAGTACATTACTGCATAAGTGTCTAAAGCTGTTTCTTTTCCTCCTGACAAATAATATTTGGTGACTTCGCCATTTTTTGTAACACCACAGAAATTTGAATTTAACATTAAATTGTCTTACTGTTATTGAAGATAACAAATAAGCTGAAAAATGCTGGAAGATTGAAAGGCGTTGCATTTCTTAAAATATCAGAACTCTTTCTTGATCATCTGCTGTGAACTGCTTTGTGTTCCAAATACTGGTCATGCTAACAACTGATCCCAATCAAGTGACATGTAAATCATTTACTAGGTTGCAATATTTAATAAATCTACAGAAACAACCATTCATGAATGCCATGGGCTGAAAAACATATCTGCTGAATATGGCCTAAAACATAAGCTGCAAAGCTGTGTGAAACACATCTGTAATGCTATCAGAAGTGACTTTTCTGGAAGAAAATGCTTTCTAACCAAACCTGAGAAGACTAGCATACAATGGACATCAAAATAATGTCATTCATGCCTGATTTCCTGTCAAATGAATTATAATGACTGCCAGCTCTCACTCATTTCTACTGAAAGAATGTGTGTGAGAATCCACATATTAAATAGGGTTATTTTAACAGCAAAAAAGTTGTATTTTAATAAAATTGTAGCAACTTCCAATAATAAGGCTAGGGCAACTTGGAAAGTCATAAGGAACACAACTGGAAATGATCATGTATCCACTAATATAACTTGTTTAAAGATAACAGGCAAAAATATCCAGAATTATCAAGACATTGTAAACTCATTTAACCTTTATCGGACGAACGTCATCATATGATTTCGCGGATTCCTCGCGTGTAAGGTTTTTTTTAAAATTAAATTAAAAATATAAATTGTTGTTCTATTTATATGATTTTTGGTCACCACCTTTATAAGGAGACAGCCTTCCTTCCTGCATGATCTAATGTAATCTAGCGACGTCATATGACGTTAAAAGTAAGGCCAAATGGACGAATGACATCATATGATGTCGCGCATTCCACGCATGTAAAGATTTTTTTAAAATTAAATTTGAAATATAAATTGTTGTTCTATTTACATGATTTTTGATCACAACCTTTATAAGGTGACAGCCTTCCCTCCTGCAAAATGTAGAAAACGAAGAATGTGAAGAAAACGGTCGCGTTTCATTGTGTTAGAGTAGAAAGGCGTGGCAAATTGTTCAGTAGTCGACCAGTAGTCCTTTAGTGTGTCTCTAATGTCATGTCCCATTTGAATGATTATTCCTAGAAACAGAAACATCTCGGATTCAGTTACGTCAGGCCGCGGAGATGTTCCATCTTCAAGTCTGTCTAGGTACTGGTGATAGTACCTATTCGTCTCTTCCACCAGCAGATGGATAATCCCTGCAAAGTACAGCATGAAAACACAGAGAGGGGTGGAATCCTTATTCACGTGTGGAGCTGCAGTGATATTTATCCCCGCAGCTACACTGGAATAATTATTCACACCTCTCCAGCCACACAGGTCTGGCGGTCCCCAAGTTGCCGACGAAGGTGATGACCCTGCATCCGCGGAATCTGAACTCCAACTTTCCTCGCCACTCTCAGAATCGGTTGAATAGCAGTCCGAATCTGTGTCACTGAACAGCTGTTTCTCAATTTCAGCATCTTCCATACGACGTCATTATGTGGCCATGGTGAACTATACGGCTCTCTAGCAGTGAATGGTTTACTGCCAGCACAAAATCTCTGTGCTTAGACCACGACCAGAAGCCATAAATCATATCCTCGCGCCCACACATACAAAAATCTCATTCACATCTTGGCTGACCTCAATATCTGCTTCAAACATGCTAGATGATGTCATGGGTGGCTAACCTTATATTGCGATGTTTCAAAATCGTTACAAACACAGTGGTTTGACTGCAATGAATGAACGAATGACCGATCTGGCAACACCATATTCCGAGAATGTACTCCTGTGTCTTTCTAACAGATATTACACAGCGAACAATTTCAGACGTCCACAGTCCTGCATACCGACATGTTCCATACGATAAATAAGCTTCAACAAGAGATAGCATTGTATGTGAGGACTTACACTGCTAAAACGCATGGTGCAGAAAATGTATTACACTGCTGGAACGCATGGTGCAGAAAATGTATGAATTTCGGGAATTTTTTTTTGGAATCAGTGTAAAAAATTTGTACAGATATTAAAATCTGTAAATTAGAATATCTGATTCTACATTCTTTCTAGATTAAAGGAGCGTTCATTTCGTTCGTTTATCATAAAAAATGTAGAAATCACACCATTTTTAGAAACATGCTCACAATTTCATTGCTCTAGAAGGGCGGGTATTTAAATAAACTCCGTCCAGCTGCCCCTCCCGGAAATTAAATGGCCCGTCCGATAAAGGTTAATAATTTCTTTTTAGATGGGGCTAATATCACAAAAGAGGGGATAAATAAGGATATGGTAATAGACAAGAGACCTACAGATTATTTATATACTTCCTTTTTGCAACCCTTTCAAAAAATGGTATGAAAAGAAACAGAACATAATGAAATAGAAGAAGTAATAAGGTTAATGAAACCTAAATTAGCTCATGGATATTATGGAATTACAGCTAAGTTAATAAAAGCAAGTGCCCCATTTATATCTCTGTCTACAGGAATATTTCCTTCTCATTTAAAATACTATGAAATAACACCCATATATAAAAAAGGAGATAAAACTGACATGTCATACTATAGGCCAATATTTTTACTTCCAACTTTTTAAAAAATTCTTGTAAAGTTATATGTAAACAGCTCCTTTCTCATTTAAATAAATATAATATATTAGTAAAGTAACAATTTGGTTTCAGGGAAAATCTCGACAATATTAGCTACTTATAATTTATTAAACAATATTTATATGGCCTTAAATAACAAACGCATAGTGAGTGGAATCTTCTGTGACCTGAATAAGGCTTCTGACTGCGTAAGTCATGACATATTTCTGTCAAAAATGGAGTCTTATGGAATTACAGGAATTGCACAAAAACTTATGAGATCTTACTTAACAGGAAGATATCAGAGAGTAATTTTATCTAATAATGGAAATAAGTGCTGTTCTGAATGGAAAGAAATACAAAATTGTGTGCCTCAGGGCTCCATATTGGGCCTGCTACTATTTTTATTATACATTGACAACTTGCCAAAAATTACGTGACCTACATAAACCAATCTTGTTTGCGGATGACACTAGCATTATTATATTAGACAAGGATCCTAAAAACCTCAAAATCAAAATAAATAAATTATTTGATGTAACTAATGAATGGTTCACAACAAATCAGTTAACAATAAATTATGGAAAAAACCTGATTTTTACAGTTTCAAACAAAAAATGGCAAAATGCTGCATATTCAGGTCAGTTATCTAAACAACCAAATTTCAAGCAATTCTAACTGAACATTCTGGGAACTAAAAATAGATAATTTCTTAACGTGGAAAGATCATATAGATACATTAGTTGTTAAATTAAACATGTCTTGTTTTGCAATCTAATCAGTCAAATCCTTTTTATCATTGGAGGCATTAAAATAGTATATTATTCCTATGTGCATTCCATATTAAATTATGGCATATTATTCTGGGGCAATTCCTCGTACCGCATAAGAATATTCAGGATACAAAAAAAGATAGAATTATGACGAACTCAGTAAAGAGAGCCTCGTGTCATAGTTTATTCAGAAAATTGGGTATCCTCCCTTTACAAACACATTATATTTAATCAATCTATATATTTATCATAACAAACAGGGAATTATTTAAATTTAACTCCAAAGTACATAAATTTAATACCAGATCTATTTATGATCAGTACTACCCCCAAACTAACTTAACACTATTTCAAAAAGGAATATGTTATAAGGGAGTAAAGATCTTCAACCATCTGCTGACTGAAGTTAAGTCTATGTTTAACGACATGAAGAGTTTTAAATCTAAGTTGACAACATTCTTATTACAGAATTCCTTTTATACTATTGAGGAATTTTTTTAATTTAAATGTGACTAGAAGTAGGATTAAAACAATAAGGTTTTATAATTAAGCCATGCCATATGATGATAAGAGTGATATGTTATATGTGGCCTATTGTAGATGTATGTGCATGTTTTATATTTTGTACATAAATGACTGTTATTGTGAAATGGATGTACAGTAGGATTTACACTGTGTGACCAATTATTTTATTATAGTTTTAACTTGCATAGTGAGTGGTACATTATACAGAGTGTCCCAGGAGGAATGGACCAAACTTCGGGAGGGTGTTCCTTATGTTAAAGTATGCCGATATAACCCAAAACACCTATGTCCAAAGTTGAACGGTTACGGAGATAATGGCCAGAGAAGTGTCAAACTTTGACCGGCGTTGCACACTTGTTGATTACAAAATACATATTAAAACTGGCAGGAATATGTGGATTCTGTAATGTTAATAATGTACGTAACATAAAACTAACTTGTGAGTGACATGAAGCCATAAAATTGAAATACAAAATACTCGCTCGCCATGTCATAATTGTCCTTAGGGTTTCCAAGCACTGTACATGACACATGACTGGCGAGCGATGACGTAATATGGCTGCGCTATGAGCCGACCACATAACTGTGTTTATTATACGTACATTCACGGATAACCTCTTTTGGAATTTCGTTTCCATTATCTCATGTGGATTATTATGGGACCACGTATGAATATTTCGTAAATTATTTACACCGTCCCGGGTAAACGACGCCTCATCACTGAATAAAATGACGCTTAACAGTTCGGGATGAGCTTTTATCCAGTGGCAGAAATCCATACGCTGAGCATGGTCGCCTGGTTCCAGATGTTGTACCCTTTGATCATGGTAAGGATACAGGTCTTCATCATGTAAAGTTCGCCACACCTGCATACGTGATACGCCGATGCGAGAGGCCATTCTACGAGTGGACAGACGCGGACTTCTATCAATCATGCCAAGAATGTTCTCTCATGTGTTTCTCATTTGTACATCCTCCCTTTCCGACTGCACACAAACACTCAGAAGAGAACCAGTCTCACGCAATGTCTGGTGAATTCGCGTAAATACACGTCGAGATGGAATCCTTCGATCAGGAAAACGCGTTTGGTACTCTTCAACAGCAGCACATGCATTGCCACCGCAAAATCCATACACAAAATGCATATCACAATATTCAACGTGTGAAAACAGAAAAGGCATTTCAGCAACTCATCACACAACTAATTTACCACCCATTCATGACCCCGCCGCAACGTAATCTGTAGGCTCTGTAGGAGCTTTATCTCCATAAACTCACAGCACTGAAGGACAAACAGATAAGGGTCTCAGCTGAGACCTACTATAGTGCGTGGACCTGCCAGAAGACCACACTTTTCTCGGGTCATTATCTCCATAACTGTTCAACTTTGGACATAGGTGTTTTGGGTTATATCGGCATACTTTAACATAAGGAACACCCTCCCGAAGTTTGGTCCATTCCTCCTGGGACACCCTGTATGTGGCCTATCATAGAAACATATGTATGTTTTATACTTTGTGATATCCTGTCAGATTTATATTGTATGATTAAATATCTTATTATTATTATTTTGTTATCTAGTATAAATGATAATGGATTTTATATCTATGTACATAGATCTCTGGAAAATGATAAATATGAATATTAAAAACTAAAAGCTAAATTTTACTGTGGAAAATGGGTGATTCATCAGCAAGTCAAGTCACACCATGTAAGGTAAAGCCATCCCTGTGCATAACTGATTAAGCATTATACCATGAAGATGTATGGGGAAGTGGATGTATAATTCCATCATTGTTGACCTCAGTTCTAGACAGAGGTGAGTGTTCAGCTTCACACCCTGGCCACTTTACCCCTGGGGAAATTGTCCTCAGTACCCACTGGATAGGAGGCTGGTCTTGGTGGGCTCCAAATTTTGTCTGGACATTGTGGGGAAGCGAAAAATCTTGCCTCTGTTAGGAATCGAATACTGATCATCCAGCCTGTAGCCTGTCACTATACTGACTGAGCTATCCTGAACACAAGTCATATATATAGGAAAAACAAAACTGTTGAGGAACGGACTACAAAGTACAGTACTGAAATGAAAAGACATGCTTTTGGTACCACAGGCTATTCATGTGAAGGCCCTTCTCAAATCCTGAATAAATGGTCCAATCACCATGTCCCTATAGTGTTCTTGCGTGATGGTAAGAGCATTGCCTTCCTCATCCTCAATGAAACAGGGGCCTAATATACCGTGTGCTGAGACAGCACACTGTATCATCACATGTGTACTATGTAGCAGTTTCTGGATGATAACATCTGGCTGCTCAACACGAAGGAAGCGAGTTCTGTATGAGCAGAAATAATACTCAACTATGAATACTTTTTCCTCCGTTGAGAGACCCATTTCCAACAACAACTGCACAACACAACTTCCTTTTCACTACTGGGAACACGTGCGGCTGGAGCTATGCCCTGTCAACAAACACACATGCGCATTCGATATGCGCAAGTTTCTGTACTGCATATTCTGGTGCATACTGTATTTCAAGAACCCCTTATGGTCCATAATTAACTCCCGTAAATGTTCATATAAATGGCCTGTTCAATGAGATAAAGAGTCCAACAGCATGTCATTTTCCAGGAAAAGGTTTTCAGAACCTTTATGCAGTGAGGTCAGTTAAGATTAGAAGATGACTGAAAGAAATTAAGTACTGGAATTCATTATTTGCTCATAAATGCTATATTTCATACCTCCATCATTTCAATGTGGCGTAAGTGGGCGTTTTTGCTTGTCTGAAGTTGCTGACGAGCCTCATCAAGTTGTGTTTTAAGCTGCATAGATTCATTGTAGAGGACAGAGAACTGTGACTGTAGACACTTGTATTCTGTGGTCTCAACTATAACAGATTCAGGAAGCTGACGAATCTGTTGGGACACAACATAGAGAAAGACATTAATGAGGCTGTTAACAATAATAAAATTTAGGTAACCATGTTAAAATCTTCTGAAGTATTACTTATTAACCTTATATAAATATCACACATACCATATAAAGTCAGTGGGCAGCAACCAAAGCTCTGCCTGCTGACTGCTTCATGCCAATTTCTTACTTGGTTTCTTAGTCTTCAACCCTGATGATGAGTGTGACATGTTCCTCCAAAACACTGGTTAATTTCCAGTGGAATGCACGGTTTTACACCTCAGATGGTAGAACTCTTCATAACCACTACTGTGATAACCTCAGATTCTATGTAGACCTGCCTCTTATTTCACTGTCTATTTTAATGTTGAACAAAGGTCTTACCGGAATAAAGAATTTTACTCTACATGTGGGGCTCTGATGCCAGGCATAACAGACGCTTTATAATATCATGTGTTGGTGACTAAACACAAGGTTTGGATTGATAAGTGTGTTTACTAAATGCTTGCAACCTGTAACTACAAATAACTCTAACAGCCTCATTGATTTATGCACTCTATAGATCACTACAACTACAGCATAAATAAATAAATAAAGCCTTGTATTTTCACTATTCGTTGCTAGGTAGCACTGACTAATAATGCAATTCAACATTAACCACCAACTGACTGGCTTGTCCAGCTGGTCCTTCTTATGTAACAATGGCACAGGCCACACAGAAAACACTGCATCCTCTACTGTTGCGTTAATATCTGTTGCCATGGAAACAAGTTCACGACAACACTTCCTACAATAGCCACGTGTATTCAGTCCATTATTCCAGCTTTCAGCCAACATGTCATCTAGTTAGTTTTATCAGTCTCCTCCTCTCCTTGCTCTTAGCTACTGGTTAATTATTGTATTTTGTGACTTTATCATTTGTAACCAATTTCACTGCTAGTTAATTATGCTTAAAATATGTTCAAGACACTTTTAAAATGGCAATGAAATCATTCTAAGGCTGATAGTAATAACAAACTTCACTTTGAGAACCAAGCTTGCCAAGTCACCTTGGAGGACAAACCAAAGCATCATGAAATCAGTGCGCATTTGGACGAAATTAAAACATGGGAAACTGAAGCAGCTAATCAAACTTGATATAATAAAGCATTAAGGTACAATATAACATCTGTGGCTTTGTTATATGCCTTTTTTGAGCAAAATTGTTTTAAATGTGAATTTCATTAAAAAGCAAAATGAACACAATTCATTAAATCTGCAGACTTTTGGGTTGTAGTCACATAAGAGGATACTGACATTCTGAATGAACACTCTTGTTTCCACACAGAAGAGCAGCAACGAATCAGGCACTCCATATGCTATGGTATAATGCCAATATTACATTCCTGCCAGTAGACAAAGACAATGCCAAGGTCATCTTCAAAAACCTGGACTAAAACAGGTTATTGCTCTTCTGGATAATCCACTATACAAACACCCCATGCAGCCTGTTTATCCAGAAGAGGTTACTTGACTTACAATGCCAATGCTTTTCCTTGCTGAAAGGAAGTCTTCATTACAGGCAATACTTGTTCTATCATGGTTACATTGGAATTAGCAGGCAGACTAGTTCAATGCAAGTGACTTCACTGAATGACATATCTCAGCTCTAAAATGAGGTAACTGGATTAAAGTAAAGTAAAAGATGACCATTTTCTAGTTCAATGCAAGTGACTTCACTGAATGACATATCTCAGCTCTAAAATGAGGTAACTGGATTAAAGTAAAGTAAAAGATGACCATTTTCTAGTTCAATGCAAGTGACTTCACTGAATGACATATCTCAGCTCTAAAATGAGGTAACTGGATTAAAGTAAAGTAAAAGATGACCATTTTCTATGAGGGTACTGGGGTAAACTCAGTACTGACTTCCATTAAGAAACAGGTGTGTCAGATTTTTTCACAGTACATATGAAGTATTTGTTGTTGGCTTCCATCAGGAACATGCCTCATATCCTACTCAGGGGAAGTGTTCTTTCTTCCACGTGATACATTTCAGCACAGCCTACTAAGGCAATAAGAAAAAGGAAGAACTGCCATCCAAAGTCTGTCTGCAAAATTAGAGTTTTTGCCAAATATACTGGGAATGTGGCTTAAAATTTTAGTCTGGATCAATATATTTGTTTTCAAACTAGTACACTAACTTTGCAGACAAGCAGCAGTCACTCGGTTGGTATAGTCTGCTTGCAGAATAAAACGAGATTTTATACATATAGTGTTAATGAAACCATAAATTGAATGTATTACAAAAGAGCCACCACTTCACGTACAAAAGATGCTTGACTGAGACCATGGAACTATAATCAATACATGTGCTGGAAATTGAATATGAAAATACCTGAAATTATATTACTAACAAAATAAAAACAACATAGGAACAATGAATCATCACTCACATCCATCTTAAGTCTCTCAACTTCTTTAAGTGCATCCCTATGTTGCTGATGCAATTTGTCCAACTCCTGAAGACGGTTGTTAGCCAACTCCCGCAGTTCCTCTACTTCTTTCTGGAGGTCTTCAAGCTATGAAAATAAACAAATTGTTCGCTCAATTTCAAAATTAAAAGCACCATTTAAACATTTCACATGTTTGTCATACCATTTTGTTACAGGATCATTAATGCCCATATTCTTAAATTCAGAAGGGCTGTTGCTTTGATTTGTAGAGAACTAAAAATCTGATTTTTCATTACCATTCTGTGAGACTGGTAAAAAGAGTACATCTGTTGTGTGAAACAAAATGCATAAATTTTACATTACAGCCACAGAGGGCTCCATAAATATAAACTTGTAAATTTAATATATATGGATAAATACCGTCTTAAGTGCAACAAATTTTATTGTAGTTTTTACTCCTTTTCCTCCTCCACACTACATGTTTCGGCCCTAAATGGCCATCATCAGGTGTGTATCACTCACGTAGCTGTTACACTGCTTGTTAAAATTTAAAATTAGCAGTCTTTCTAATTGTATAAAATCTTTGTTAATCTACACGCGTCGATTTGATTTTTAAATTAGCACTTTTTAAAACTTAATTCAAGTTAAAATGTCTATAAGATCTCTGTTCTTTCTTTTTCAAATTTTTT
>NW_019718650.1:106136-117085 GCF_002891405.2 Cryptotermes secundus
TAAAAATTTGAAAAAGAAAGAACAGAGATCTTATAGACATTTTAACTTGAATTAAGTTTTAAAAAGTGCTAATTTAAAAATCAAATCGACGCGTGTAGATTAACAAAGATTTTATACAATTAGAAAGACTGCTAATTTTAAATTTTAACAAGCAGTGTAACAGCTACGTGAGTGATACACACCTGATGATGGCCATTTAGGGCCGAAACATGTAGTGTGGAGGAGGAAAAGGAGTAAAAACTACAATAAAATTTGTTGCACTTAAGACGGTATTTATCCATATATATTGAGTGAGTGTAACAGGATGCTGAAATATAATATTGTAAATTTAATATTGTGACAGAAAAATTTTATCAGTGTTAAGTCCATTTTAGACTTTGATGGCTTATATGTAGCATGTCCACAAAGTAAGTTTCCCACTCATCCCACAGCTAGCAAACCTTATATTGCGCGAAGCGAATGCACGTACGTGATAGAGCAATGATGTAGCATGGCGCATGCACAAATGGAATTTCCCGCATTCCCACAGTAGCATCGTTGCAGCTGTTGAAGATGGAGGCTCTTATTCCAACTCCCGCCAACTGTGAAGTGCGGTCAGTGATAAAGTTTTTCAATGCACAGAGCATAGTGCCAATCGAAATTCATCATCAGCTGTGCCGGGTCTATGGGCCTAACGTCATGAGTAAGCAGGTGGTGCGTCACTGGTGCAGACAATTTTCAGCAGGTCGACAAAGTGTGCATGATGAGAAGCGCAGTGGGCGGCCATCCATCATTACAGACGACCTGGTGGAGCTGGTGCGGGAATGCATTATGGAGAATCATCGTGTCACAACTGCGGAACTCAGCAGTCATGTCCTGCAGATTTCCCGCTCCTTGTTGCACGAAATTGTCACGGAGCACCTGTTGTTGAGGAAATTGTGTGCCAGGTGGGTGCCGAAGCAACTGACACCAGAACACAAAACATAGCGCATGGAGTCAGCATTGACCTTTCTGCAGCAGTACCACGATGATGGCAACGAGTTTCTGGACCGGATCATCACAGGTGATGAAATGTGGATTGCACACATTACCCCAGACACCAAGCAGCAGTCAATGCATTGGCGTCACAGTGGATCTCCCTGTAAGACGAAATTCAAGCAGACGTTGTTGGCGCGGAAAGTGATGTGCACAGTATTCTGGGAAAGACGGGGCGTTCTCCACGTCAATTTCCTGACCAGAGGTGAGACGGTGAATGCCGAGCGTTACTGTGAAACACTGCAGAAATTGCAACGGGCCATTCAGAACAAGCAGCGTGGGATGCTTAGTGCCGGTATTGTCTTCCTGCACGATAACGCTAGGCCGCACACAGCTCAACGGATGGCAAGTCTCCTGCAGGAGTTCAGCTGGGAGGTGTTTAATCATCCACCCTACAGCCCGGACCTCGCTCCCAGTGATTTCCATCTTTTCCTACACCTCAAGAAATTCCTGTCCGGTGAGCGTCAGCGTTTTGAGAATGACAGAGAGGTGGAGAAGGTTGTCACACAGTGGTTCCAATCCCAGGTGGCAGACTTCTATGACACAGGTATTCAAAAGTTGGTCCCACGGTATGACAAATGTCTCAATTCTGGTGGCGTTTATGTCGAAAAATAGCTGAACACTTGCTGTATCTGTTGCAATAAATATTTCCATGAAATTATGTTTTGTTTCTGTAAACGGCCCCAGGGAAACTTACTTTGTGGATGAACCTCGTATCACTCACATTTAGAAAAATTAATGTAATATAAAATGATTACTCCCTTCTACTGTAGAGAGTTTAAGAATGTGTAACACTACACCTCCACTTCAAGGCTGCACCATAGCTCAAGCGGTTAGTCGCTGGCTTCCCACCGCGGCGGCCCGGGTTCGATCCCGGGTCTGGTCAAGTAGGATTCGTGGTGGACAAAGTGGCACTGGGGTGGGTTTTCTCCGAGTACTTCGGTTTCCCCTGCCAATCTTCATTCCACCAACTGCTCCACAATCACTGGGGCTGGTACAATAGGCCAGAAGTGGCCGCAGTACAAGGAACTTAGTCCCACCCCACTAGCAATAAAAAGAAAATACCTCCACTTCCCAATGCATGGTCATGGCATGGTGCTTCATTATGCAAGGGAAAACTTCGTATTTACAACAAAAACAAGGGAAATTCACATTCGCACACTTCTTGCACGATAAAATCTTGCCAGTCCAGACTATATGGGGAGGATTTGTAATTTGTATTAGGCAATAATACAAGTTTGCAAGGCATCTTATTAATAATGAATAAAATAACAGTGTTCTTGACCAAATTCATGTTTGTGGCATGTGTATTATCAAGATTATTTCTTGTAACTCAAATCCACAGAGATCGCAACAGATCACTTTAAATTCACTGGCAGATACATTTAAGATTGTCAACCATCTTGTAATAAATGTTGATGGTAAGTTATGCAAGTAGCCTTGAAAATGATCATGGTTCAGATTAGAATATACAAGATAAAAAAATCTTCATATTTATTTTATGCAGGAAGCCTGAGAATGTACTCTGAGGACAGTGAATGCTACAAATAAGATGTGTTACTGCTGTCAACGATCAAAAGCCTTGTCATTAAGCATACAGGTAATTATTTATGACTCTGATAAAAATTCATCCAATATTTATTTCCCGGAGTGATACAAATTTTGCCTGAAAGTACTTAAGATACAGTAAAGTGAAATATTCATGACTGATTTTGTTCAAGAAGTTACAGTCCTGATCTGCCAACATGGTCTGGAAGTATGAATCTCAGCTTGAGAATCAGCAAAGGTTCATCATGAAATTTCATCGCAATATGTACAAATGATGCAAGTTCTTTTGTAGGTACCAAACTTGGAGCTTCATATGAGGCACAATGCCCATTATGGTTCAAAAGAATCAATTTCAAATTGAATGTCATGAAGAAATACAATCCCTGAATTCCATCAGAATCTGCTAAGATACAAAAGAAGTATGAAGGACAAAGTGGATGAAAAAACTTCATGATCCATATACATCAAAGCAACTTCAACAACAAAAATTTGTGGTCACACATTTTTCACTTCAAACTAAAAGCTTTTGATATTCAAATCTGGTACCAGAAAGATATATTTCCAATATAACAGGGTTTTAACACCAGGTAAGTTCGAGGTGGAGCTCCAAGCTCTAAGAATACCAAACTGCCATGTATATGAGTGTGACTATAAATGGGTTTTGGATTGATGATCAGCTTTATGGGACTCTTTTGATACGGCATGTAACTACACTTTACAATTCACTGTTACAGACATACACTAGTCATAATATCATATTTCAGCATTTCACAATTAATACTGTTGCATTAGAGACTGAAAACAAGACTATAAAACATACACTAGCATCTACAGTCATGTCTCCACTAGTAGTTGCTTGGTAGTGGTTTCCAATGGCAGACGTTCCCCTTCCTCTGGATTCCTGAACTACCCGCAGCCTCATCTGCCAGCTTCTCACAGCAACAGCTCACAATGGCTGAACCTCAGCAGTTCTCCAACTAACAGACTGACTAACTCAGTCACTCACGAACGAACTACCTCAACTCAACTGACTCTCACTAACTGAACTGCTTATAACATCTCAACACAGACTGCAGAGGAAACAATGTTCCTCTGTAGCTATTTATGGGCTGCTGCCTAGCAATGGCCATTGTTTAGCTATCTGTTTTGCAGTCATTATGTAGCAATGGGTCTACATGCCACATTATGTTATGGATGCAAGGGAAGAGGGAATTACCTTCTTTTGAGAGACACTAGTGGTGACCACAGGTTTCACTATACCCTTATCTTCACCATGTATCTGTTGATAAGTTTTAAGTTTCTCAATGACTTCTGCCAAGTGGTTTTCCAACTTGTCATTTCGGGACTGTACTTTCAGTAGTTCATATTGCAGATCATCAATCTGGTTTCGAAGTTCAGCTGCTTCTGTCTCCTTCCCAGTCAAACTGTCCTGAAGTTCTGCCATCTATTACAACACAAAAATTTCAACTAAAATAATCTTATTTACAGTTAAAGCTTGTTCATAATATCTAAATGATGCATAATTTTAAATTAAAGAATACAGTTAACTGATCTGCCATAAAACAGAAAACTTATACCAACATACAAGGACTGTATGGCAGAATGTTCAATGTTCTGTGCAAATATTTCAGCCTTATATATTTATTACTTTCTGTGGAAATTCAATTTAAATTCATTTCAGAGATTCTAATACATGTACCTTAAGTGAAATAGTATGGTATTTTTCATGCAGTGATGTATTTAGTGCTTGCAAATTCCTATTTTCACCTTGAATTTCTATGTTTGCTTGTCGAATTGTCTCATCCATATTTGGAGCTTCATCTATAAAAAGATCACATAAATCTTATTAATGAAATGTACACAAGTAGAATTTGAATGACAAGCTATAAAACACCCCGATGGTGAGATTTTCATTAGGTTGCCATTTTTCAAAATATTTCATTTATTAATTAATTATTCTTCATTCAAACCATGCTGTCAATACTCTTTTGTGGTCAGAGCCGAGTTTTAATGAAAGTAATTTAAAAAGACATCAGACAAAATTCCAAAATGGTCATGTGCTTCAAGATGAATATTTTTGTTTTAATTGTATAATTTTGAAATTTATTCCCAAGTCTATCTCCTAACATAATATCATTTCAACGTATAATCCATCTTCGATAAACATGGATGCTACTACTTTCAATACAAATTCCTTGTATACTCTTAATACGTGGTGCAATCCAAAAGTTCCCGAAATATATTAATAAAAACTATTAGGTCTTACCTAGATCTTATTCTGCACCATCACCTTCAAAGTAGTCCCCTTGGAAGCACATACACCGATCCCAGTGTTTCTGCCACTTTTCAAATGCATCCTGGAAGTCTTTCTTTGTTGGGGTGTTTAGTACCGTCTGCGTTTCCGCTTGAATTTCCTCAACTGTATCAAATCTTCACCCCTTCAACTTGATTTTCATTTTGGGGAAGAGAAAGAAGTCGCATGGAGCTAAGTCTGGCGAGTGTGGTGGGAGGGGAACAACTGCCATCTTGTTTTTAGCCAAAAATTCCTGCACAATGTAAGCCGTATGTGGTTGTGTGTTGTCATGGTGGAGTACCCAGTCATTCATGCGCCACTTCTCTGGACGTTTTCTCCTCATGTTCTCCCTCAAACGCCTTAGAACATCGCGATAGAACTCTTTATTGACTGTCTGACCAGGAGGGACGAACTCCTTATGAACAATCCTGCCAATATCAAAAAAACAGATCAACATGGACTTAATGTTGCTCTTGACTTGTCAAGCTTTTTTTGGCCGAGGTGAAGGAGGGCTGTTCCATTGCGACAATTGCTGCTTGCTTTCAAGGTCGTAGCCATAAACCCAACTTTCATCACCAGTGACAACCTTCAAAAGAAAGTTTGGATCCTCTTGAAGCTGTTGCTGAAGTTCCCTGCAGACTTCCAAGCGATGCTGCTTCTGTTCATTTTGCAGCAGTCGTGGCACAAACTTCGCCACAATCCTCCTAATGTTCAGTTCCTCTAACAAAATTCGTTGACATGTACCATAACTTAGTCCCAAGGTGTTACAGAGGTCTTGGATGGTCAGTCTATGATCTTGCAGAATCAGATCCCTAACTTTCGCTATATATTCTGGTGTGGTGCCAGTTGACAGCCGTCCTGAACGATCGTCATCATCAGTCAATGTTCGGCCATTTTTAAAACGCTTATACCAGTTGTAAGTTTGTGTCTGGCCTAAACTGTTTTCACCAAAAGCTTGCTTCAACATTTGGTGCGTTTCTGCAGCGGTTTGCCAAAGTTTGAAACAAAACTTTATACAGACATGCTGCTCTCTCAGGTCAGCCATCGCAAAACTGCAAACTCACGGAAACATAACAATGGAAATACGTTCACCAACAATAAACCCAACCACTCAATTCAAAGCCGCTTGCCACACTGATTCAAGAAGGATGTGTGAGGAGACACCTAGTGGTATTTCGATGTATTCATAACCATTCGCGCGCAAAATTCAAATTTCGGAAACTTTTGGATTGCCCCATGTATTTTGAAAAGATCAGTATTGTAGTTCTTATGTTCTAACTGAGGCATAACTTTACAATATGGATGTGCTGCACTAATATGGATCCATATTTAAGAGTTCAATAACTTTGGCCGTATGATCATAATACTGCCTGATGATGGTCCCATGAGGACCGAAACACGTAGTGGTAGAAAATAAAATAAAATTCAAAGTGGTATTGACTGACTGAAAAACCATGTTTGTTGTTGCCAGAAACCTTTCCTTTCCATATACCGTATTTGTGACACACAGCAGGATGCACACTATAAAAATATTTGGATTATCACTTGCAGTGGTCAGAAACATGGGATCTTTCACTATATGTAACAATATCTTCCTTTCTGTCTTTCAGTATCTCAACTCCCCTGTAACATTTTGTAAATGCCAGTCTGCAACACTAATGTTTATCAACTGGCCTGACAACTAGTTTAAATAAATACTGCATTACACCTATATGTACATATCCATGTGTACATCACAACCCATATGAACCATTATAGCTCATAAAAACATCATCTATCTGACAGAAGCCATGCAACTTAACACATTTTCTTCCCCTCACATGGGCCAGAAAAAGAAATAATAAAAGTCAATCATTAAAAACAATCAACTTCCTTAAAGTGGGATTATTGGAAACCATTTCTAAGTTCAAAGCAGAAAATATATGTTTCAGTGGGTACATATGGTGCTTCCTTGGTTTAATTATCCACCTTAACAGGCAGAACGGATGAAAGTAGAAAACATCAGAACTTCAAAAGCTGTCAATTATTTCTACTAGAAATGAATAAAATTATGTGGGCTTAACTAAACACAAATTATGATAAAAGGCCAACAACACTGATAGCAATAAATATCATATTTCCATTCCTTAAGAATTGAATAATTGAAAGTCTTTAATACCTCTGACTAATTTTAATGGCCTTTCAAAAGGACATGAACATTCAGATAATATTCCTAAAATCTGGACCTGGAACAGCTCAGTCAGTACTATGAATGGCTACAGGCTGGACAACCAAGAAGTCAGGGTTGGATTCCTGGCAGGAGCAAGAGATTCTTTTCTTGCCCACAACATTCAGACCAATTCTGAGGCCCACCCAACCTGCTGTCCAATGGGTACAGGGGCTACCGCTCACCTCTAACTTCAGCTGAGTTTAGAAATCCATGGATTTATACCCTCGATACTTCATACATCTTCAAGGCACAGTGCTTAATTAAGTACATACACAACTTTACCTTTATTTAATACCTACAATCTAATTTAACATATCTATGACTAATTCTTGTTCAGGTTTGGGAGTCAGTTTTACATACGAGGGTTATCCAGAAAGTTGGTTCCGATGAGCTACCAAAAAAGAAATACTTCCAAACCATTTATATTGCCATTTGATATACATATTACACATTACTTTTCCCATAGTTTCCACCATTGTTAAGGCTCTTGTTGTAGCAGGGCACCAGTTTTTGTATCCCTATATTGTAGAATGATGCCGCATGCGGTGCTAACCCCTTGTTAATGGCTTCTTTTACCTTGCTGCCTTCATGGAACTGCTGGACACCAAGGAAAGTTTTCAGATGCAGGAACACATGAAAATCACTTGGAGCTAAGTCTGGGAAGTAAGGGGGATAACCGAACTATTCCCAGACAAATGTCACGATAAGACTGCGCCGTGGTGACAGTGTATATGGGCACTGTCATGAACCATCACAACAACCCAACTAACCATACTACATCACTTGTTCTGGATGCACGATGCAATTTCTTAAGTGTCGCAACAGACACCTGAGTTGACTGTTGAGCCTCGAGGCAAGAATTCCACAAGAACACATTTTCTGTTCCAAAACACTGTGCACATGATCTTATAAGTTAAAATGGTCTCTTTGAATTTTTTCTTTATTGGTGATGTGTGCCCCCACTCCATGGACTGCTGCTTCAATTCAGGGGTTATGTGCAACACCCATGTCTCATCCCGTGACTATGCAACTCAAGAAGTCATAGCCTTGCTCACTGTATCACGTCAGAAAGGTCAACGCACTGGCCTGCCATTTCATATTGTGTTCTTCCGTAAGCATCTTCAGCAACCAGCATGAACACAATTTCTAAAAACGAAGTTTATCACACACAATTTCGTGAAGAAGTGACCATGAAATTTGTGGAAAATGCAAGGAAAGTGATGAAATAGTGAATCAGCTGCTCTTTTGAATATTCTCTTCCACTGCACGTTCCACATCTTCATCATCCACAGATGGTCAGCCACTCCGCGGATTATCATGCAGATTTACGTGCCCTTCATTTAAGTGTCTCACCCATCTCCATACCAATGAATCACTCATGGCATGCTCTCCATACACCTCACAAAGCTGACAACAAATGTCAGCAGGTTTCATGTTTCTTGCATTCAAGAAACAGATTACAGACCTCATTTCATATGCGGCAGGCTTCTCAATTTTCTTGAACATTATAAACACACAGGACAATGCACAAAAGCAGTTCAACTGTCTGCAAATGGCATCCATGCCTTCCCAAAGGACCAATAAACGCGGCACACATGCGCACCATTGTGACTACAGTGCTGCAGGGCCAATATCAGCAAATGGAACTTATTTTGTGGATATGCCTCGTATATAAGTATAAAATGCAAATGGCATCCATGCTTTCCCAAAGGACCAATAAACGCGGCACACATGCGCACCATTGTGACCGCAGTGTTTCAGGGCCAATATTAGCAAATGGAACTTATTTTGTGGATAAGCCTCGTATATAAGTATAAAATGCTGATCACATTCATGCAAAGAAAAGGGCAGCAAAGTTGACAGAAATACAATAACTGGCCTCATTCACTCACATCACTTGGATGCTATCATATATACTTCTTGTGGCTTAACAGATCAAGTAGTTTATTATATATAACTCCCATTTATATTGATATTTTTCTCAGAACATTGTAAACAGTGTGTTTCAACTATAGTCAACATGTCTAATTCTGCATAAAGGTTGAGAAAAGTATGGAATTATATGAAATTACACAAAATAATAATAGGAACAAAAACTGCCCATGCAACAAATGCACTAGCAACAAGATTCAAGAATTTGTTTTAAAGAGCTCTTGTGTCAGAATCCTGCTCACAGTTATGTACAAAACTGGCAAAGCGCTGTAATAAATCTGAGCATAATAAACAGAAGTGCCACAGAAAATATTTATCCACCCTCAGGAAGATGAAAAACATATACAGAGAGGAACATAAAATATTGCAAATTATTGAGCTACATTTAAAACTAAAAAATAAAAAGCAAAGCAAGCATACACGGATCACAAGATGGGAGAAGATTCCAATAACCTCCATCAAGTTCGCCTTTGAGAGCAAGTGTAATCTTCTCATTTCTTTGCATAAGACGATCAAATGCCTGAATAACTTTCGCAACAGCCCGTTTTGATACTTGAACACGATTTGCTAACTTTTCATCTAATTCTTCCTTGTCCCATGTTGACAGCTGCATCAAGAACGAAGTCGTTGCTTCATTCTCATCTATAAAGAAAGATTAAACTAGCATTAGCATAAGATTCATATATGAGGTGCTATATTATGCTAAATGTAATGAGACCATTCACTGGAAATCAAATGACAGCCCATTTTACAATATAACATAATATGTATATATATTTTTAACCTATAGAAATCCTACTGGTTATCAATTACATGGAGCTCTTTATAAATTATGCACCATACAAGCAACTAAGTAGAGTTCAAAACCACAGTGCACCTGAAGAATTTGTCTCTAAAATGGCTAGAAAGAACTTCAGTGCTGGTAATGACAACAGACATATGCTTTCCAGTTACTTATTATATTTCATGCGTATGCTCATATATGATATTGTATATGAAAAAATACTTCTGCACTGTGCACTGAGAGTTTTTAAGCAGACAATGCAAGGATAAACATATCCTGTGGCCTTTCAGCATTCAAAAGATTTCTGCAGCACTCAAAACAATGTCACAGGTAACAAAATTTTAAGTCAATTTTATAACCAAGTAATAATGTAATAGGAGGATGAACTGCCTGTAGAAAAGAAGGTTAACCCTTTGACTGCCAATTACCACCACAGAACTATCTGATAGAAACAAGAAAGCTGTCTGAGGGTAAATGCAGTTGCAAAGAAAAACCTGCAATAGTTCCTCCAGTTACCTTTTAATGACCACAGGTACAGTTACAGAAGGGTCCTTATTGCTATGGAATTAAACTTTTTAATTGTCTCCCATTAAAAATAAAGGAAGTAGCACATGATAATAAGGTATTTAGAGTGGCCTTAAATGCCTTTTTACATTCAAAATCCTTTTATACTTTGGATGAATATTTTGGTTGTATAAATGAGTAGTAATTTACTATGTTCATTCAATATTGCATGCATTGTTTGGATGTGCAGTTGTACATTCAAGGATATTGCACTGATACCTGCATTGTATATAGCAAGCTTATACCTTGACTGGTTTTATTTGGTATTGAACATGTTAGATATAATCGCCAACTTGACTGGTATGCCATGTAACAAACATACCTCATTATAGTTGATGGATGTTGTGATCTTTTATGGTTTGAGATATATAAGCTACTAAGTTGAATGAATTTATTATGTAATGTGTTTTTATTACAATTTTAACTTATTTTATTTACAATTAAACATGGTATAGTGTTATGTATATTTTAGGTTGATGTATATTTTATGTTGACTAGTTCCATTGTTGGAGCATTTGTTGAAGATATTTGACTTGTTCTGTGTCCAGTGGTGTTGGCCTGTAATTGGATTTGCTTGAATGCAATAAATACTATACTATACTATA
>NW_019718650.1:117521-124720 GCF_002891405.2 Cryptotermes secundus
GCATAGCAAGCTGCATTTAATTTAGGTATAATTTGTTCAATATGTATTTTCCAAGACAGTGTACTGTCTACATGTATTCCAAGGAATTTTGTATCAAGTACTTTACAGATTAATTTGTTGGCATAACTGATGTCCAGATCAATTTGGTGGTTGTTTTTAGTTGTGAATGATATGTAATGGGTTTTATCAAAATTTAATGAGAGTAAATTGGCTTCGAACCATCTGTTTAAGGCTTCAAATACAATATTTATGTCATTTTTAAAGTTGTCAAATTTAGAGTTCTTAAATATTATACTAGTGTCATCTGCATCTATCAAGATAACACACTTGATGTCACCTACTGACAGAAATGCTACACTAAGTGATTAACATCAAACCAATCTCTTAAGCTGTGGCAGATATATGTTGAACCAATCTAATAGGCTTGTTAGTGCAAAGGTTTCCAGAATCAGAACTAATCTTCTTACAAGACAGGTAACTATTAGCATTGCAATGGTAGAGGTACTTGGTAAAGTTATGTAATTATAATACTTGAGAACTCTACATTCTGCAACAAAATAACACATTACACCCTACAATCAGCCAGATGCTGGGGCTCAGTTATAGTCCTCATTCCTGATCTCTCAATCATGAGTTCCATCTGTTCAGGTTCTTCAAGACAGTCTGATAGACATCAATTAACTACATATCTGGCAGTTCAGAACATGGTCTTAAATAGGAATATACAATTTATTTAGATGATAAAGATAGGCTGGTTTTGTAAAGGAATACAATTCTCATATACAGTTTGTTTGTGGTTTACTTTATGATGCTGTCAGTATCTCAGATTACATGGTATCAGATGGTACAATGATTGGTGAATAATGAACTGGAAAGGATTTGGAAGTGGTCATGGTTTAATTGAGGTAGTGGAAATGCAACAGAGGATGTTATGGCTTACAATGAGGTCTTCATTACAGTGACAAATCCACTAAGACCAATTTCTTAAAGTTTTACAAATGAAAAACCATTGCATGAAATGAGGGTTCTTTTCTATAGCATTTTTGTGATACTGTTACATGAATTATAGGGCTTTGTGTTGTTACTTTTCAAGAGCTCCCTCTTTCATTCAGCTGATATTACTAACATATGGTAGCTCTGAAAAGATTCAACTTAAGTAAACAACATAAGTGGAATTTGCCATCACTGGGAGTACTGGCAGGAATACAAATGGAAGGTGACATTGGAAGTCTTTTCTGACTGGCAGACTGAATTGCAAGCTCATCTCTGAGGGTGATATTGTCAATAAGGAGGGCTCTAGAAGGTGCTCAACTGCCTAAAGGAAGCATCCAAAAATGGGGAAAACTGAAGACTGAGTGCTACTGTATGACAATGTCCTAACATATCGACTGCTCCCCGTGCAGTAGTACTTCAACAATGTGGTACTGTCATGCTACCTACCACACTGTGATTTAATCTTGCTATGCAAATGAAGGAATGCTTGAAAGTCTCTCACTTCAAGGATACGGTGGGAGTCAAAGATTACATAGAAGATCATGTACTGTGGCCTCCAGAAACGTTTTCAGATGATGGTACAAACAATGACAGAATTGTGTGACTGCTGAAGAACAGCATTTAGAAGGTAAGTGCACCCAAAGGCTTCTTAGTGCTGCTACATTTAAGATATGAAGCATGTCCCAAGTATTATTATTTACACTACAATGTAACAAGAACAGATACAAAGTTTGAGGTAAATATTTGGTGGAAAAGTGCATAACAAACTTCTTAACATACTTCGATTTTCAGATTCATCTGCTGTTTCAGCATCAAATCGCTGTAGGAGGACTCGTATGTCTTCATTTAGTTGATTCCAATAGCGATTTACAACATTAAGAACAGCATCGTCTTGGGTTTGTCGTTTCTCCAATTGTTCAATACGCTGACGAAGTTCAGCTTCTAGTCGGTGTCGCTGCTCCAGGCGCTAAATCAGCATACACACACACACACACAAATGCAACAAAGTATTAGTTTTGCACCTTCTTTCTCTTAACAAGTAAATTAAATGATTCCTATACATGCTGACTTGAAAGACCACCAGACAACTGTTTTTCAACTATGCAAGTTTTTGAAGGAATGGCACACTGTCTACAAAGCAGATAAAACTTGGAATTTAGTTCCCTAAAGGAATCTTACATGCAGGCTTCACTGTATCTTCTTCTCACAGAATAAAATGGACTTTGTCATATTATAGCCTAATTTTATTACAAATTCCATCACAGACACGAAATGCAAACAACATGGCACAGGGTCTTTCATTTTGAGTTAATCTGGACAACTGAATAGAAATGTTCTGCTTTCATAAAACCTAAAGATTCAGCATTGTGTACACACAAAGCTACCAATGGATCCTGTCCTAAGCTAATTCGGTCTGGTTCATATCTTTGTAATGTACCTCTCTGACAGTAATTTTAATATTATCCTCTTGAACTTCTCCTGTTTTCAAATCAGAATTTTGTGTTTGTTTCTTGGATCCCCAATGACATGTCCTTACTTGATCTTATCCACATCAATTCCAAATTAACTTTAATGCTTTGTTATTTAACTCACATGCACAAGAATTCAGAATACCTCTCTATACAGTAAAACTGTAGTGATATTGTACGAGATCATGAGTGTCACACACCTGGGTGCAGGTAACTCTTAATTCTACCAACAATAGTCTCTGTCAATAGCTGTTAATAATGCTCATGGGAAAGGCTTATTTGCATGGGCTTCTTGAATCTTGTATTTTGTATGTTTACAATGTTTAAGTGTTGAGATGTTAGTACACAAAACAGAACCACTAGTCACAAAATAAATTATATGTACAAGGAGCGACAATTTAATTTCCAGAATGGCCGCAGTGTCTCGCTGGGGTGTTCAGTCAGGCAAACTCATGTACCCAAGCACGTTTCGATATGTTCCAACTTGATTTACATGAGCCACAGACCAAATGGGCCATTCATTCCCAAGCAGCAGAGGAAGCAGTACATGTCTGTGGTATACTGTTGGCGGAGAAGTGGCTGACAACAATACTGAGCAGTGGATAAACATCAAGTTTTGTGTGAAGATTGGTAAAAGTGCTAGTGAAAAGTTAGCCCTATTAAGAGTGGCTTATGGTGAATATGCTATGAAGAAATCAAGTGTTCTTAAATGCCACAGGCAGTTCACGAAAGGGCAAGACATGCAAGATGACCGAAGAAGTGGGTAGCCAAAAACACAAAGGACAAAGGCAAATGTGGACAGAGTACAAACCTTGGTGTGTTCAGATTGAAGATTAGGTGTGAGACTAAGCAGAAGAATTGAATATGACTAGGGAAACAATGCAACACATTATTATGGATGATTCTGGAACAAGAACAATTTCTGCAAAGATGGTGCCTTGAATCTGCAAAGATGACCAGAAACGTTAGTTTCACATTTCATCTGATCTTTTACACAATACAGAGATGTTTAATGGGGTCATTACCAGTGATGAAATGTGGTGTTTTCAATATGACCCAGAAACAAAATGCCAGGGCATTGAGTGGAAAACACAGAATTCACCTTGGATGAAAAAAGCCTGCATGTCTCACTCACAGCTCAAGACCATGCTTGTGTGTTTCTTCAATCACAGGGGGATAGTTCACTACGAATGCATTGCACAAGGGCAAACAGTGAATCAACAGCATTGTTTGGAAATTTTGACAAGGTTACAGGATTCTGTTTGGAGGAAAAGACCCGAACTCTGGCCTGATAAGCGAATTCTCCACCATAACAATGCTCCCGTGCATGATCCATTAAGAGTTCGCAAGTTCCTGGCTAATTTTTTTTTAATTCGCTTAGTGGGGGCAAATGCTAGACTCTTGTCTTCCTACCTTGGATTCTGCGGCGGCTATATTTCAACTCGGGTCAGGGATATCTGATATATTCAGCCCCTTTATACAGACCTTATGCAGACCGGGTACCAGACACCATTTCCCATTGTTTAGTTTTCCCTTTGTCATGGAGACTCATTGTTAGAATTACGATATTGCGTTGCTTCTGTTGTCTGGGACTGGGTACATTCCAATTGTAGCGTTGTAGTGGGAATGTGGATTGTTGTCTAGGAAATGACGGTTTGGATATGCACATTACAGTATTTTGAAGGTGACAGCAGCCACTAGTGCACAAGTAAGCAAATTCTGCTTCAACAGGGCCATTCCAGGAATTAAACTGCCACACCAAATATGGTAATGAAGATTATGTCTACTGGGATGTCAATCATGTAGGGCGGGAGAAGTTTACTAATGTTTTTGAAGAACCTGATCTTATTGGTTCACTCAGGGCCCCAATTCCAATCATCCTTCTCCTTGTATGCAGATCACTTTCCCAGCTCAGCTTACTATTCTATCCTGAAGATGGAAGCAGCATATTCCTCCCAAACACTGGTAAATTCCTAATAGACTACATGGTGTCATGCCCCCTGCAGCAGTAACCTTCGTAGTCGCCACCATAAGAATCTCAATCTCACATGTGTATGGTAGTTTGTACAGCAGATGAAATAAGATAGGAAATGTATGCAAAGAATAACAATTCTGGCATATTTGCCTGTCACTGTCTCTAGATTTGTAAGTCATGAATGCCAACGCTGAGGCTGAAACATGTTGACAAGTGTTAGTAAAACTCCCAACAGAAAACTTCATGAAAAGCCATTCAGATGTTCTGAAGTTGCTACTGGTCGATGGGTAGGCATGTCAAAGGCAAGTGTTATAAAGTTCTAGCAAAACATATGTAAGTTTATGGTAATTGATGAAATGAATATATATATATATATATAATTCCAAAAACATCAGATGTGTATGTATAGGTATCTACTTACTTGAGCTAATTTCTTGTTTTGGAACTGAAGAACTTTCATATCCATTTCTTCTAAGGTTGATATAGGTCCAATTCGTATGGGTTCAAACTGTACTTTCTTAATAGGTGGCTGTCCACTTGTGTTGCCATCTCCTTCCGCTGGTCGTTTTGCCATAATGATTCTATTAAACGACTTCAATCTGCAAAGCAAATTTTCTTATCTTTTCTTTTTTCGGAAATACTACCACCACAGTCAATAATTTCGTGGACTGGCTGCAAAGCGTCGTTGCAGTACACTACAGCAGATAGGTTGGGGCCCTGTTAGTTCATCTCTTGTTACAGTAAGAGGCACTTGTGTGCAAACAGTGTAAGCAGAACTACAGCCTCTATTGTGAACTGCAGTCACATGCGAGTGGCGGAAATCGAAAATGTGGCAGTTTGAAGAACGAGCAAACATCAAGTTCTGCCAGGAACTAGGCAAATCCCCCAGCAAAACATTTGGCATAGGAAGAATTTGCTGTTGCTACACGACAATGCCCCTGCACATCGCTCTGCTCTTGTCCAAGAGGAACTGGCAAGGCAACAGGTCACCGTTTTGCCACACCCTTCGTACTCACCTGATCTCACACCATGCGATTTCTTCCTCTTTCACTGCGTGAAAACAAAGCTACGTGGTCGTAGATTTCAGTCATCCGAGGAGGTAGTCAATGCCACAAGAGGAACCGTACAGGAATTTCTCACCAATATGTTTCAGCAATGTCTTCGGCAGCTATATCAACATTGGCAGACTTGCATAGCGGCCAACGGCAACTATTTTGAGGGTCAATGTGGATCTGTGTAAGTGTATGTGAATACCTTGTAATATGACGCGATAAAGCCACAGTCCACGAAATTAATGACTGTACCACGTATAATGAATCTCAACCTACACAAAACACAGCATTTGTGGCATTTAATAGAGCAGGTGCTTTTTTACAAACCTTGCCTGTAATTTTTTTAAGTTCAAACTGCAGCAATTAATTGTTCTGTTATAAGGCAATGTTTTCAGATTAATAATTACTTGGCCTGTAAAGAATAATAATTCTGGGTTATCTACTGAATAGGTGGAGGGACAAAAATCCTGGGAATATGCATTAAACTTCCTTTTTACTTAAGCTTACCAGTTGAATTTTTGTTATGACTAGGGCTGAAAGAGATGGAGATCTTCTACATCAGAGGGCAAGGAAGAAAGAAAAATTTATATCAGCTAAATACTTGAATTACAAATATGAAGAAATATGTGCTGTAATCTGAAAGTTTTCAAGCACCTGGATATGTTCATAGAGATTGTTTTCAGAATCTGTAAACACTGCTTTAATGTCTCTAATTATTGAGAAGCGTGTCTCAATCCATTCCACCTGATTTTATTACAAAACAGTACAGACTATGTCCCTAAGGTTTCTGAATAATGTATAAAGCAGAGGGCTAATCATCACATCACAATGATGGGATTGGCTTTACATTACATTACACTGTATTGCATTACCTGCATTCAAAGATAGTCAAAACGACTGTAGGATGTGGTATATGTCATTTAAATAAAAAACATATGTACAGCACAACTGAAGTTTTCACACAAGAAAATAACAGTTATACATGAGGCTATTCAAAAATACACCACATATATTATACATCAATACTGTCAACTTATGCTATTTACACAACCTTCAAGAAGATGAGGCACTTTTTTGATAATGAATATTCATTAGCCAAGTAGAATGAGTGTGTGTTTAAACAAAATTCTAGTGCTATTTTAAATAATGCTTTTCATTCATAACACTTCTGAGATCAGATGGGAAAGTATTGAATATTTTGATCCCAGCATAATATGTGCTTTTCTGAGAGCATGATAGGTTAGCAGTTGGTTTATGGAGATAGTTCTTATGTGTTAACATTGTGTTAACATTGTGTACATCTGCAAATTGTTGAAAATGTTCATTATTTGTAATGAAACTATATTAATGAAAATATATATTCACATGGAAAAGTAAAGGTCTCTAGTCTCTTAAATAGACCTCTACAAGAATTATGGCCGCCACCACCACGAGTACAACAATTTTCTTTTGTAACGTAACCACCATTTTGATGTCAGATTAATTACCCCACAAAACTATTCCATATTTCATTAAATAGTGAGAGCAAGCAAAATAAATTGATTTGAAGAGTGTTAATGTTGCTGATATGTGACATAGAACTGCATAACATGCTTCACTTAGCTTTGGAACCAACCAATTGATATGAATTTTCCACTTTAAATTATTATCAATGTGTAAGCCAAGGAATTTTGTGTTTACTGCCTCTTCTATATATATATATATATATAT
>NW_019718650.1:124960-128152 GCF_002891405.2 Cryptotermes secundus
CTGCACTATGGATGACGCCCCTCCTCCCCGCCAGCCGTGACGTGCCAAGTGGAGCCGAAGTGAGCCGAGTCCCAGCACGCTGGTCGCTATGCAAAGCGAGTAAACAACGGTTGCTAAGCAAAGTGGGTAAACAGTGGTTGCGAGAGACAACAGTAATAACAGCGGTACCCATTACATAACAGGCAAACACGGTGTCAGACAACAGTAGTGCCTATTATGCAACTGTTTTCCCGTTGTCCGGCTGAGGGTTTATAAGGGAACTACACAGCCGCCGAAGACAGTTCTCAAGGCAGCAGTCTACGAGTTGAGTTGGAATCTAGCCAGCGGAGAGTTACGAGTTGAACTGAATTGTAGTAGTCACAGAGTTTACTTGTAATGAGCGAATCGATTTGTGTGGAGAGTTTGTAAACTGTGGAAACCCGTAACATTGCTGTAAGTAATTGTGGCTGATACTTCTAGGTTGTCACATAAACCAATTAACAATCCGAACGGTGTCTTCATTGGCTGAACACGTTACACTGGTATCAGAAGTGGGATTGGACTTACACACATTACCAACAAGTTTCAGTAACACAACACGTTACAATATATATATATATATATATATATACATATATATATATTTATTTATTTATTTATCACTATATATAATGTTTAATGGATATTGTTGTGAGTTCTTTTGCTATAAATTTTATTACATTTGCTTTATGTAGATTCAGGGACAGCTTGTTTGCAGAAAACCATTTATTCATCTGGGACAGAACTTTGTTTTATAAATATGCAGAAAACGTCTAAATTTTTATTACAAATTATGACACTAGTTGTAACCGCTCCACTGTCACTCACTAATTTAAGTATAATTGGAATAATCGTAACAAAAAAATTAAGTGCAGGTAACAAGTAATACCAAAGCCAGTGGGACATAGTCACATTCTTATTTTCAGGAATGGACTTATTCCAAATCTTGATGTTACACAGGAAGCACCCCCTATGGCTTTTTCTGAGAAATTTTGTTTGTGAGTAGCACGGCGGCAAACTTTGAGAATTCGATCACTGACAGGTCCTGCATGTCGTAACTTAAAAGCAGGCGGTTTCGAAACCCACGCCAAGCAGGTTATCTGTCAGTGCACTGTCAAAAACGACGTTAGGACTTTAAGGTTCAAAGCCCCAAATTGCAGCCAGCTGATTGGAGATCCATAAATTGTGTAAACCCCAGTTCTCAAAATTACCCAATCAGTGGAATTAAGGGGGAGTGACTTAGCAGAGGAACTGACGTCCAGGGTACCTCAGTGTTTTCATTAGTTGACAAACAGTTGCCAAACAGTCGCCAAGCGCCTGCTACTCGTAAACAATTCGGAAACAAAATCTGTGTTTTTCGCTCTTCGGTATAAATTCAGAGTGCTAAAGAAAGTGTAAATTGTAATAATGTCTGTTATACCAGGACTGTGCTAGATAAGGACCTATATATAAACATCCCTTGTATTGACTGTGTGTGCGCGTGTGTGTGTCATCAGGTGAAGGAAATTGTTGATCTCAATAAATGGTCACAGTGTTTAAGTGCAAAGTAGCATTGAACCAACTGCTTCCCTCCCTGTCCTAAGAGAGGCCCTAGAAACGCTCTGAGAAGGATCCCAGCTCTACTCACAGCTGAACTAAATCTAAGACTATTGTAAGCCGACACCATCTGAGCTTACTGGCGCCCAACCTAAGAAGAAGAAGAAAGAAGGAGAGGAGCGACGAACAACACGTGAGTAACCAACCAACAAGGCGGTGGAGTGAAGGTGAGGTAAGAACGGTTACGGAGAGAAAAGGTGGATCCCAACATAAGGGCTGGACAGTTACATAGTGTCATCAGCAAATATTATGGGTGGTGATGAGGTGTTTAGTGTAGGAGGGAGGTCATTTATATAGATTGACCTCTGGGAAACTCCATGTTTTACTGTTGCCCAGTTTGGGTAGGAACTTTGGGTTAAATTTGATGAATTTATTCTGATAGTTTGTTCTCTGTTAGGTAGAACCAGCCAAATTGCTGTTGCTCCCTGAATGCTAAAAAAATGTAATTTAGTTAATAAAATTTTGTGATTTACACAGTCAAAGGTTTTTGCCAAATTGCAGAATATTCCACCAAGATGCATATCTTGACTAACAGATTTTAATATATTGTCTGTTAGCTCAAAGGCTGCATTTTCAGTCGATATTCCTCTCCTAAAGCCAAAGTGTTCTGGGACTAGTATATTGTGACATGACACCTGACAGCCGGAATAGTGGAGCCAGAGTGGAAGTCCACTGCTAGCCAACAACTTGTCAAACACACATCCCCACTCCAATGAATAGACACAGAAAAACAGAATAACAGAGAAATTGTAAGACGTGGTGACTTATATTCGGTTCCCAGGACTTCATACAGAGAACTGGAGGGTACTAGATAAGCAATCTGAGGCAAAAGGTCACAGGCTTATCTTATGCATAGACTGGGACTCTTATACTATTATACAGAGGACCCTCACAGGGGACTATTAAGGTGCTGAATGATCCTGAGGATCAGCACCGGACAGAATCTGTATCAGATATAGTATCATCTGACTCGGTCTCTGAGGGGGAGGGGGATGATGTACCCACTCCCTCAGTTGACCGAAAGAGAATATCTGATGAGGAGACAATCCCTCCTCTAGTCAACCCGACTTTACCAGATCAGGGACCTCCATCGGAGGAAACCAGGTCTGATAAAGAAAAAGAGGCTGTGGAAGAAGGTATTTAGGAGGACACCTTTCCCAGCATTATAAAATGAACACACAACATACATACATGGGGCAATCCAAAAGTTTCAGAAATTTGAATTTTGCACGCGAATGGTTATGAGTACATCAAAATACCGCTAGGTGTCTCCTCATACATTCTTCTTGAATTAGTGTGCCAAGCGGTGTCAAGTTGAGTGGTTGGCTTTATTGTTGGTGAATGTATTTCCATTGTTGTGTTTCCGTGAGTATGAGGTTTTGCGTTGGCTGACCTGAGAGAGCAGCATGTCTGTATAAAGTTTTGTTTCAAACTTGGGAAAACCGCTGCAGAAACGCACCAAATGTTGAAGCAAGCTTTTGGTGAAAACAGTTTAGGCCAGACACAAACTTACAACTGGTATAAGCGTTTTAAAAATGGCCAAACATTGACTGATGATGACGATCGTTCGGGACGGCC
>NW_019718650.1:128287-149118 GCF_002891405.2 Cryptotermes secundus
CCAGACTTAGCTCCATGTGACTTCTTTCTCTTCCCCAAGATGAAAATCAAGTTGAAGGTGCGAAGATTTGATACAGTTGAGGAAATTCAAGTGGAAACGCAGACGGTACTAAACACCCTAACAAAGAAAGACTTCCAGGATGCATTTGAAAAATGGCAGAAATGCTGGGATCGGTGCATGCGCTCCCAAGGGGACTACTTTGAAGATGATGGTGCAGAATAAGATCTAGGTAAGATGTAATAGTTTTTATTAATATATTTCGGGAACTTTTGGATTGCACCACGTACATATACACATAACATTTACACATAAAATATGATTCATTCAAATTAATCTACACCACAGCAAGGCTGCTACGGCAATTTTACGTCAACAACTTGCTGAAGGAAAAGTAGATGTAGCACTTATTCAGGAACCTNCGTCAACAACTTGCTGAAGGTCAGGAACCTTGGATTTATAGGGGCCAAATAAGAGGCTTAACGAATTCAGGGGGGACAGTCTACTCTGTGGTACCTGGAGAAAATGTGAGATCATGCATATATGTTAATAATCATATTAATGCTTTACCCTTGCTTGAGTTCTGTTCCAGAGACACAACAATGGTGAGGATGACATACACATTGGGCAGAGGCTGTGAGGAGCTCATCATCATTTCAGCCTAACTTCCATGTGACTCGGATGAACCACCACCTTCCAAAGAAGTGAGGGACATCGTTGAATATCGTCATCTCAGGAAAAAGCAGCTCATCATTGGGTGTGATGCCAATGCACACCACACATTGTGGGGAAGCACTGACATCAACCCAAGAGGAGAATGCCTCCTGGAATATTTGGTGAGTTCGAACCTAAATATTCTAAACCAAGGTAATGAGCCTACCTTTGTGGTTTGCAATAGGCAGGAGGTTATCGACTTGACACTAGGGACTAATAAAATAGGAAACCTGATCAATAATTGGCATGTATTTGATGAGCAGTCCCTGTCAGATCACAGATATATATGCTTTCAAATAAGTAACATTACGGTAGATCAAGCTACTTATAGGAATCCTAAGAGAATCAATTGGGAATCTTACAAAGATGACCTAAAGGTAAATCTGGAGACCATCTCGTGAAATATACGCACAATAAAGGATGTTGATCGGTCCACTGAACAGTTGCAACATGCTATTATCTCGTACTTTAATCGAATTGTCTGGCTAGGACCACTCGCGAACCAAGGAGAATGCCTTGGTGGAATAGACAGCTAAGTGGGCTTAGAACCAAAACGAGAAGGCTGTTTAATATAGCTAAAAGAACAGGGCAGTGGGACACCTACAAGGAAGCCCTTACCTGTTACAACAAAGAAATAAGGAAAGCCAAGCAATCCTCATGGGGGAGGCACTGCTGCCAGGAGATCAAAGATCTACCAGACGGTGCCAGACTCATGAGGATCATGGCAAAACAGGCGACCAACAAGGTCAGCACGATTAAGCTGCCTAACGGGCAGTATACTCAAACAGGAAGGGAGACATTGAACGAATATTCAGGGTTCCCTTTCCTGATTTAAATTGACTGATAATTTGGACAATGGACAGGGACAGGAAAATCTGGGCACTTGCCAAAGCAAGATGAACAGGTTCGACTGGAACCTGGCCAAAGTCATAATTAACGAATCAAAAATCAGATGAGCACTGAATACCTCTAGACCATTTAAGTCAGCGGGAACAGATGGAATTGTACCAGCACTTTTGCAGCAAGGGGCAGAACTCTTAGTTCCACACCTATGCCACACATATAGAGCCTGCATGGCATATGGTTTTATCCCCATGGCATGGAGGCAAGTTAAGGTGACATTTATCCCAAACCCAGGAAACTAGATTACACCAAGGCTAAGGCTTATCGTCCTATCACCCTGTCATCTTTCCTTTTGAAAACGATGGAGAAAATAGTGGATAGGCATATCAGGGATGGGGCGTTGAGGACATATACTCTACACCGAAACCAGCATGCCTACCAAACAGGTAAATCTACCGAAAGCGCACTACATAATGTGGTAACACACACAGAAAGTGTGATTGAACACCAGGATATTGCCATCGGAGCATTCCTTGACATAGAGGGAGCTTTCAATAGAACCTCATTTGATATAATCAAACAGGCCGCTAGATAGCATGGCACAGAGCCTGCAATATGCAGATGGATCAATGCTATGCCGGAAAGCAGGAATATAAGTGCTACATTGTCTGGAGAGACCCTGAGAGCATCTGCAGAGAGGGGGTGTGCGCAGGGAGGTGTTTTCTCCCCTCTGCTGTGGAGCCTGGTCATGGATGATCTTTGGGAGCTCAACAGTAAAGGTCACTTCAAAGTAGGATATGCTCATGATACAGCAATCCTAATCAATGGGAAATTTCCTTACACTGTGTCAGAGGTCTTACAAACAGCCCTGTACACTGTTCAACAGTGGTGTGAAATAACAAACTTGTTTATCAATCCAAACAAGACAGTAATTATACCCTTTACTAGGAGGAGGGATATCAAGGGGCTTAACCCTTTGACGCGGTCATTTAAATTCTGCGGCTGCGTCTCCTGCGGTAATATATTCAGCCGGCCATTTAAATTTTGCTCGAAAATAATTTATTCATCATTGTTCTTAAATTCTATGAGATAGGAACATGAAACTTTCACTAAAATGATCTTAAATGGTGGTTTTATAACCTTACCTTATAATATGGGCGCCCTGTATCTCGGCCATGGAAGCAGGTTGTTTAGTATTTGAGCAGTGAATGGTACGCCTTGAAGGATGAAACTTTCACTAAAATGATCTTAAAAGATGGTTTTATAACCTTGCCTTATAATATGAGCACCCGGTATCTCGGCAATGCAAGCAGGTGACGCCTTGAAGCATTAGTCTAAACACAGCGCTGGCTCACATTCACCAAACCAATACTTCGTATCTTTTCTTTTGCTCTTTTTTTTTAACCACACAGCTTCTGTGCGGCCTAGCCCTCTTCCCCGTGAGGGGTATAGTTCAAGGAAATGTCCTTCCGTGAGCAGTAAAGCTAGTCAGGTCAGCTGCAGTAAATTCAACGTTACGAGTTATCATAACAAGGGGTTGTTGCTATGCCTTTGATATTCCATCCATTTTGGCGGCTGTAGATGTCGTAGGGGTGACCACAGAATTCATGAAGTTATTCTAAGTACTGGCTGGTATGTAGTGCACGAAAGCAGAGCCTAGCTGGCTCAAAAAAATATTTATGGTCATCCCTCGAAACGACCACCAAGGTCAGTACGATAAAATGGCGTCAGCTGGAGCGATAATACATGAAGGAATGAGTTCTTTTCCCTCCCCCACACACATCCGTATCGTCTCAGGGGGTGACCACAGTGTTCTGCCTTAAATTGTGGCGTTTTTCTAAGAACTGGGCCTTTGTACTGTGCGAAATCAATGGATCATGCGAGAATAAATTCCTGGACATCCCTATTCTAAGAATTCCAATTGAGTGTGTTCGTGTGGCCAGCTCAGGGCAATATTATATGATAAACAAAGTACACATCACGTCTCTGCTGTTTATATCTTCAAAGCAAAGAAAACACGCCTTTCATAAGAGTACGGCGTAGAAACCGCTCGCCAGAGCCACAGGAACTTTGCTGCAAGACAGGCATATGTAACGATGACTTGGCGCAGATAAAGTCGTGTCTTATTTATACTCTGTTCTACTGACAACAGGCCAGCGAAAAATCTAACAATCTACAGCAAAACCATCAATTATTATGGGCGTTATAACATAGGTGTGCAGCTGGACGAAACATACACGTCGAACCCCCCGAGACGATTTAAATCCCTGACAAAACATACACGTCGAACCACGGCAACGGGTTAAGGAACCAATCCTTTTTACTAAAGTGATACGGCTATCCAGTGAAGTCATGTATCTTGGAATAACATTAGACAAGGGACTGACATGGAAGAAACAGCTGGATAAGGCTATTAACAAGGCCTATAAGGCCTTCTGGACATGCAGTGGCACGTTTGGAAAAACCTGGGGGCTGAAAGCAAAGGTGGTGTATTGGATATACACTGCTGTAGTAAGAGCCATAATTACCTATGCTGCCACTATATGGTGGCCTAGAGTTAAACTTAAAACAAGTCAGGTAGAACTAAGTAAATTGCAAGGATGGCCCGCTTGGGAATTACAGGAGCAATGATAACAGGTCCAACAGCTGCAATGCAAATTCTATTAGGACTCCCCCCATTCCATCTGCAGATGGAAGCAGAGACCAAGTTTGGAAATTACAGATTCCATTGCAATGATCAATGGTGACCCAAATTCGAAGGTTTTGGACATGCATACATAATTCAGGACATGACCCATCCTACAGATGGGATCTAATAAAATGATACCGAAACATGTTTATGATAAACCCTTCACGATCAGATTTCCTGACAGAAGCGAATGGAAAGAGGGGTTTCAACCTGATACAAAAGGGGGACTAATCTGGTATACAGATGGTTCCAAGACAAATAAAGGCACTGGAGCTGGGATGTATTATGATGGAATAGGGTGGCAATGTAGTTTCGGCCTTTGTCAGTATACAACAGTATTCCAGGCAGAAGTGTATGACATTAAGGCATGCACAGTTGAGAATTTAGATAGAAACTATAAAAATAGGAATATCTATATTCTATCAGATAGTGAAGCTGCAATTAAAGCTCTTGATACACACCAAATCACTTCAAAATTGGTTTGGGACTGCCACCAATCCTTCACACAACTAGCCAGACATAACAGAGTTCAGCTGATATGGGTGCCAGGCCATGAGGGTATTGCTGGGAATGAAACAGCAGAGCAGCTGGCAAGAACAGGATCTGAACAGCCGTTCACAGGAGCTGAACGAGATTGCAGCATCTCAGTTCGAGTTGCCAACAAAGCAATCAGGTACTGGACAAATACAAATCACAAAATACACTGTGAATCCATAGCTGGACTCAAACAGGCAAAAGGATTTACATCAGGACCCTCTGCCAAAAGAACAAGGGACCTGTTGAAATTAAACAGAGATCAATTAAGATGGGTGGTAGGATTACTTACTGGACACTGCCACCTAAAACGACACCTTTGCAAAATGGGACTGACAGATGACCCAACCTGTGAAAGGTGCCTACAAGAAGACAAATCAGCCACACACATCTCATGTGACTGTGAGGCTACAGATAAAAGATTTCGCCACTTGGGTCAGTTCTTCATGGAACCAAGTGACTTATGATGCCCCCACAAATAAAGTCCTACATTTCATTCAAAGTGTAGGATTAATAAAGGGTTAATGCAAAGGGGAATAGATCATTGAAGGTTGCAGTGCGAGGGCCGGATTTTATGGTCCACCCCTCATACTCATGGACTACAGTTCTCCTGCATTTGACTCCATCTTTCCTTGATAGGTGTCTGTCTTGGCTTTCATCCTTTCTGGATTGGTGAATAGATTTATTGATCACTTACAGGTCACAACTACAAATAACTATAACACTATCTCTATTCGTACATCCACACTTTACAGCTCACTACAGCATACAGTCTAGTGTTCTCAGTCTGTTAATAGATGTTAAGAGCTATATTAAGAATCGCTAGGGAACTGCTACTATAGAATAAGATATTTATAAGAATGTGCTACAGAAGGCCAGATGGGCAATGCCTAGGCCATTTTTGTATTTACAATATTTTTTTCTATAATAAAAAAATCATCACGGCTGTTAATTTCGGTTTTCTAGACCAGAGCCTATATTTCCTTGAAATAGCTCCTCAATTATGATCACAAGGCTGAGTGAACCCCGTTCCAGACCCATTACTTCTCAGGAAAAAAAACTGGTTGCGCCGGCAATCGAACATTGACCACTAGACTACAGAGGCGGTCTCAGTAAAACCCACCTTTGGTAATATGTTAAAGCTCTATGCATTAAAGCCTAGCAATTATCAAGTAAAGCCCAAATGCAGTACCAGGTATACATGGTGACTATATTGTAAATTTGTTCCTTCTTACATATTGTGAAATATCAATAAAACAAATATGGGGCTTAATAGGTTATGTAATTTACATCAGAAAAACAATGCAAGAATTAGGGTATTCGGCCAAACCTGGGCGTCGGTAGGGAAAAACTATACCAGTGAAACTAAGTGTTTGGATTGCGTAGCACTACTAGGATTCAACGAAAGGCATTAAAACTATTAATGTACATAAATAAAGAGAACACAAGGAAATGTACCTCTATGTTACAGATTATTGAGCATATTTCGAACACACTGAGAGCAATAAATTTATGTTAACTATTACATATATTCGACACACTGTTCCGTATATGCAATATATAATTTCTTTTAATGCTAGTGGGGTGGGACTAAGCCCCTTGTACTGCGGCCACTTCTGGCCTATTGTACCAACCCCAGATGATAGGTAAGGGTGATTGTGGAGCAATTGGTGGAATTAAGATTGGCAGTGGGAAACCGAAGAACTCTGAGAAAACGTGCCCCAGCGTCGCTTTGTCCACCACAAATCCCACTTGACCAGACCCGGGATCGAAGCCGGGCCGCCGCGGTGGAAAGCCAGCGACTAACCGCTTGAGCTAAGGCGCGGCCTATGCAATATACAAATGCAACGTCAAAAAAATCAATCGCTGCAATACGTTACCATGCAGCAATGCCCTAAGACGCAGTACATTACTACGTACTACTTACCAGCCTGTGGAATACGCTAACGTACAAACCTTACATTAGCAGCAGTCAACGATACGTACTTATTTACGAAACGTCGGTGCGGATGACAGACACAACCTTCAAGTACACAGACTTTCCGCTTCCCCAACCATTTTTCCTGGTGTCAGAGAGTCAGTGATTACTTAATTAAGTACAGCGAACATGAAGCACACGCGTCAATTTGGTAGCGTTCGCAGATCTGTTTTTTTCTCCATATTGAAAGATCCGTGGATTAAACGGTTAATTTCTAAGCGACCGTGTAACCTGCTGTATGAGTGTTGGGCGGATGAAAACCAAAAAACTGGCAACCGCAACGCAACCGCGATGTCCGTGAATTGTTATCAGCCAGAATTGAACACATGTTCCTGAATGCAGCAGTGTAAATTAAGAAAATGGCAACGAATCTCGCTGAAGGGCTGAGAAACTCACATTCCAGGTAAGGAACATGCCACTCTTCTCACATACATACATGTGCGTTTCAGGATATTCATAAGTGCAATCTGCACTGAATATGAAACATGTCACAAGAATTACAAACAACAATTCACAATTGCGTTGCCGCGTTAGGATGTGTGAACGCAACATATCTAAAAGAATGGCCGCGCCATAGCTCAAGCGGTTAGTCGCTGGCTTCCCACCGCGGCGGCCCGGGTTCGATCCCGGGTCTCGTCAACTGGGATTTGTGGTGGACAAAGTGGGGCTGGGGCAGGTTTTCTCCCAGTACTTCGGTTTCCCCTGCCAATCTTAATTCCACCAATTTCTCCACAATCACCCTCACCTATTATCTGGGGCTGGTACAGTAGACCAGAAGTGGCCGCAGTACAAGGGACTTAGTCCCACCCCACTGCCAATAATAAAAAGAAATAATACTTGAAAGAAGGCCCTGATGGTGTCAATATACACCTCCTCCATGTAAAGGCGCGTCCACATTACTCGTGCTCGTGTGACTCGCTATGCTCGCGAGTAATGTTAACGATATGACAATTCACGAGACAAGCAAATTTTAAATTTTTAATTTAAAAACTATAGCCAATAAATCAAAATACAACTACAGCCTTTACACACTACGAGTAAATATACGGATCCTGACGCGCCGAAGACTGGCGAGCAACTTAAGTAATGTGGACGAAGATTTACGAGCACAAGTAAAAGCAAGACGAGTCTCCCGACAAGCACAAGCCTGGCGAGCACGAGCACGAGTAATGTGTATGCTCCTTAAGAGAAGGTCCACTGCTATAAGACTTGCAATACAAGCTGCTACTTCCATCAACCGACTCGACAAACGAATTAATAATGCAAAGACGAACTAACGAAATATCTATGTTATATTTTAGCGTCCTGTTGCACTGATGATTTAATCCGTCTTGCAGTGCGTACACTTATCTATCTTCTTCTCTCACTCTCACTACATGTTTCGGCATAAAAATGCCATCTTCAGGTGCTACTCAATTCACGTCAAACTAGTACATTGTATGCCTTGTCTTCACTTTAAAATAACTAAAATATATGTCCATCATATATATTGACAAATGTCAATCGTAAAAATATTAAAACTGTTCAGGATTCCCGATCGCTACGTCGTATCTTATTACGCCAGTCATGCTCATCCTACTCTGTTGGAGCTCATCTTCCCTATCGTGTGTATTGTGTTTCTGTTGCGTCTTGTTCTCGCGACTGCGTGCGTTATGCTGTTGGGTCTGCTGGGTATGTGTGTGTGTGTGTTCTGTCTTCGTTTTGAGTCTTGAGTAGCACCTGAAGATGGCATTTTTATGCCGAAACATGTAGTGAGAGTGAGAGAAGAAGATAGATAAGTGTACGCACTGCAAGACGGATTAAACAAATCATAACGAAATATCTTTCGAGTTATCTCTACAGAAGTTTCAATTACCAGAGTTTTAGGTAACTAGAAGACGCCAACGTACTCTCTTAGAAATTTAATAATAATTGGGATAGTGCACAATGTGCAAGTTTAGTCTTTACAGAATTGAGTTAACGATGTGGGTCTTTTGGCACACGCTAGCACAAGGTATGGTTCACACTTGTTTCCACACAATTTGCATACACATTGTTCTCCAATAACGTGGTGATTTTGCACACTGCATATCCTGTGGTGGAAGCCATGGACAGCAGAACGCGTCATCAGATGTCTAAGGGTGTAGTTTGCACGCATCCATTCGGTGTTACCCATGGCGTCGGTGCAGTAGAACTCCGACCATATTTCCTTCCCCTTAGCATTTAGATCTTGTAGGTCACCATAGGACGCTGTATTTGGCAGTAGCAGTTTTTGATGTATATGTTCGATGGCATATGTTTCCATGGCCAGTACGTATGTCAGGCGGGACGGGGTGTATTTCGAGAGGCATATGGCTCGTTTTAAAAAGTTTGATTTGACTCTTTCTTCGTCTGTAAGGTTCCTTTTGGTGAGGTAGTTCCAGATAATTTCTATGCCGCATGTCAAGATTGGTAAAATTTTTAGGTCGAAAAACTTCATAGCAGTCGTCATTAATAATCGGCTGAGATTTTTTATTCCGTGCGAAGCAACTATTGCAGATGCTGCTCTTTCGCCGACACGGGTCGTGAAGTTTCTTCCATTCATTTGAAAAATGATCCCCAGATACTTAAATTCGGTTACGAGTTCCAGAGGTTCTTCCCCATAGAGAATTCTGTCTGTAATAGTTCGTCTTCCTCCCTTTCTGAACGTCATTATGACGGTTTTTGTTCTGTTCAGAAGCAGTTCTTTCTTGTCGGCCCATTCTGTGACATTGTTGACGGCTGTCTGGAGGCTTTCTACTGATTTGGCTACGAGCACCATGTCATCCGCGTATGCGTAGAACTTGACATTTTTCTCATTCTGTATTGCTTTTGTTGTGTCCGCAGTGGCTATTATAAACAGCAGCGGGCTGAGGGGGTCTCGTCGAAGTACCGCATTCTTCTGTTGTAAAGGTTGTGGTTTGGCTATAGTGTCGTCAATTTGGATGGAACTTTTTCCTAGTATATTTCTGAGAATTTTCGTGGTGTAGTTCTTGCCAATTCTCTCTTCCAGCTTCTCGATGAGCATGGTTCTGTTGGTGAGGTCAAACGCTTTTGTATAATCTATAAAAATTGCATGCAGTTTGTACCTTGGGTGTTTTAGCGCCTTTTCGATGTCTTTTTTCAGACAGCTCGCTGCTTGCAGAGTCGATCTTCCTCTTCGGAAACCGAATTGTTCATCTGGTAGTGTGTTCTCAGTCATCATGTAAAGTCTCTTTGTTAGGGTGGAGAACAGGAGCTTGAAACAAGTGCATTCCACTGCTATTCCCCTATATGCATTTGGGTCACTGACTTCGCCTTTTCATTTGTATAGGGCTTTCTGAGTGGCTAGCCGCCAAGCGGCCGGTATCTTCCTTTGTTTCAGACACTCGTTGAACAGACTAGTCCACACTCCTTTCAGAGTTGGGGTGGTATCTTTCAAATGCTCATTGTATATTTAGTCTGGGCCGCACGCCTTTCGGGTTTTCAGTTCCTTGAGTGCCTTTTCCACTTCTTATATTGTAAATAGTTCCTGATTTATATCTGTGCAGGGTTCCAGGTCTGTTTCATTTGGTTGTGTCTCTCTTGCCTGTAGAAATCCTTTGAAGTGCGTTTCCCATGTCTGCATTGGGATGTCTCTTGGGAAGTGTGGCTGTCTAGGAGGGAGAGCTTTGTATGGGTGCGTCTGTCACTCTTCAAATGTCTTTCTGGTTTAGGAGTTCCGGGTCTATTTTCCTTGTTCGTTTTCTTATCTCCGGTGCGGCCTTTGTGAGCGTGTTTTGGACGTGTATTGTAGTGTTGACGGGCAGATGTTTTCTCGCAACTACGAGTACGTTGGACAGGACCCTTTGTGATCGTTTGTGATATTGGGGTCCTATTACTGAGGAGTAAATCGATTGTGCTGCTTCCGTTGAAACCGACGTGTGTCTTTTGTTTCTTTTCGATGATTAGTGTGAGGCCTTCTCTTGCAATAACTTCTATAATAATATTTGATTTATGATTCTTTGTGTCTATTCTGCAGTTAAAATCCCCCAGCATTAATATTGGCTCTCTGTTTGAAATCGTACTTAGGGTATCCATTATTTCAGCAATATTCTTGTCTTACCCGAAGTCTGGCCGAAAGTAAGTGGGTATTAGTGTACATAGTTTTGTCTTTATTGCCATGATGTTGTCTGTTCTGTATAACATATTGAATGGCGATAGCCTGGGTTTCATGAGCCAAGTGATTCCGCCTTTTGGTCTTCCTTTTTCTCTCTTCTTCGCCAAGAAGTGTAATTTAGTCTACGCGTACTGCTCGTACCACTACTACTGACCAATGACTAAACGGAACAGTTTCCATGACAACGATTCGTTTATTTAGAACAGTGTATTCACGCTGAAATCATGAATTAGTTGTGAATTGAGTTTGATGCGAAAAATATATCTGTTTTTGCTAACGAAAGGATGAAATAACCGCGCATAAGGTATATCACAATTATTTAATGAAGAAACCGTGCCTAAATACAGTCACTTTATTAGTGGCTACAGCGTTTTCATCTATTTGATATTTACTAAATGGCTCGATCTTGTGGTCTATAGCGCCGCGCAGTCCGTTGAAAGTCAACGGACGTTTCTGAGCTTTCTTGGGTTAATGCACTCCTCACTAGACCGCAGTGGGTATCAGTGACTGATGTAAAAATGCCCTGTTGGTACAGTCTTATGAATTTATATTAATATGTTGTATTATATTTTTCTTTTTTGCGAATAACGTCATTATTTTGCTTAGAAGTGATACTTCTCTAATTTAGTTATCTTCATTTTGTAGTACTACTCAATTTTTACTTCTTTTACAAATTTTGCTTGGTAAGGACACACTAACTGCTGCAAGCCTATGAATCTGTTTCCTTGGAATTTCAATATAAATACTCCACTTTCTGTCAGAAACCCCTGATTACATGTGATTTCTTAATGTCTCCCAAAGAAAATTGTTATTACTAGCATTTAATCACGAGTTGTAAGAGCTTCTTTTAATTGCTCGAGTTACATTGAAGCCATGTCATAGCTCAGGTGGTTAGTTGATGGCCTTCCACCATGGTGGCCCGGGTTTAGCTCAAGCCAGGTCATGTGGGATTTGCGGTGGACAAGGTGGCACTGGGGCAGGTTTTCCTTGAGTACTTCAGTTTTTTCTGCCCTTTCTTATTCCACTGACTGATGCGCAGCGCTCATCGTCTGGGTTTGGTATAACAGGCCAAATAGTGGTCGATGTACCAAGTGGACTCAGTCTCACCCCACCCCAGGATATACATATATGGAGATCTGTTCTTCTGCTTGGCCATTACTGCCTAATGAAAACAGTGAAAACAAATAGTGAAAGTACTATAACTACTTATAGTTACAAACATAAAACATCCTATAAATACCATAATTAGTCCTAACCGTGTGCCTGGTCGTTAACATGAGACAATATCTATATCTCTGAAATGGCCTCCCCTTGCAGTTTTTGGTCAAAATGTTATGTAGAAATTTATCTAAAACCATATGTAGGCATTCATGCAAAGATATAATGTCCATTTTAGACCAAAACTGTTATGCACCAAGTGGGCTGGCACTGCGTTAACACTCAAATTCTTATTCAGGAAGTGCTCAGTTCAAATCTTAGCTAGGAACTCTCCTGATTGTTTTCTTTCTTTCTTTTTTTTCTTCTGGCCCTCCAGGTAAATGCCAAGATAGTACCTCAGTTAGGCCACAGCCACTTCCTTCCACATTTCCAATTTGTCAGTATTTGACTGTTTGATCGTATATAAATGGGGGTTGGAATGGTAACTGGATTTACTGAACACTCATGGATCTTAACTACAAGTAACTATAGCACTATTGCTAATTCACACACTTGACAGTTCACTACGTAACATACTAAGTCTTCTCAGTCTACTGCATCTTCACTAGTTATTGTCTTATAATGGCTTCCAATGCTGTAGATCCCTCAACTTCCTTGTTCACATCATTACTGGGCAGCGACTGTCTTACAACTCATTGTCAAAGTCAAACTCACATTGCGACTGATGGGCAGTCAGTCAGTCTTGGTGTCGAGCCCAATCTGGGGCTCATGACCAGATATTTATTACTGTTTGACAGTTTAGGTCTTGTTATTGTGGGGTGTCCTCTATGACGAGAGGACGGGTCTGTCTTTTGTCAGAGTCAGAGCAAGTGGGCATCCTGTCAGATGCAAATGCAACATTGGAAACAGCAACAGAGGAATAGTGTTTTCTGTGTGGTCCGTGCTGAGATGTTATAGACCCTCCTGCTTATAATATCTCAGCACGTGATCGCTACTCCGCCGTTGCCTAGCAAAGGCCATTGTTCACAGAGTCATTATTTAGAACGGCTGTTTTATAACTGCTTATCTTGTGGTTGTTGCCTAACAGTGGGTCTGCATGCCACACTATAATACCCAACTTGTTTGTAATCTCTCTAATTTGTGAGAGAGGATCTCAGTTACATCATCAAGACATATTATATGAAAGGAAGAAATCCTTCTGAAACTCAAAATTATACGTCACTTATAAAAGAGCCACTAATAATTAAAATTACCGTTTTATACAGATTAAAATTATGTTATTTAGGCAATATGGACTTCAAACATCTGAAATATCCACTAGTGACTGTTTCATCACCTCCACCTCGTTTTACATTGCGTGAGTGGTATCTAAACAATCATCACCACTATAGAACAGCACAAGACCAGCAACAAAAAGCAGCTAGAGTAACTGCAGAATCTAACCGTCTATGCAACTTGATTTCCGAGGTTACAAAGCTTAATAAAGCTGAAGTAGATAACACACTTGGAGAAAGAATTAAAGATACTGAGTACTGGAAGAAGGAAAATGAAATACAAAAGGAAGAATGCTGTAAGGAGGAAGAAGCTTTGCTTATATATAAAGAAAGAATTACAGGTGCTCTAGTATCTCTGAAACAGCAAGCTCAGACCTCTAAGAAATGTATCATCCTTAGGTAAGTAAGAATAACTGTACAATGTGCAGATACAAGTTACATCAGGGGGGAATTAAAAGAGTTTCTATCCCATTTTCCTATCATTATTGTACTGAATAGACTGGTGTCACAGTAATATTTAAAGACTTATATTTTGTACATATCTCGTCCAAATATCAAAACTACCGGTTATTTCTAAGGAATTTATTTTTTTTATTTTCCTTTGTCCATATTAATGTGAAGATACTACCTTGAAATAGGTCATGACTGCCTACTTCTAAATCTTTACATATTCACCATTCATTGCAATTTTTCCATCAAATAATCAATCAATCAATTAGTCAATGTAAGAATCACCCATCATCATTACTATTCTTAAAGCAAAATGTCAAGATGAATTTGAAATCAGCTACAGGGATTAATATTGCAGTATATTATTTACATAAGATTGGTAAGTAATAAGAAATGAAAAATCTGTGCACTCTGAAAGTATTTTTTGTGCAGATATGACTAGAAGCATTAGAACATCTTCATACATTACAGTGTCCGTCTCTCATTGTACATACTCGTATGATGTAAGTAACTGGAACATTCATGAAATCATTTTATTTCATACTGTTCTCCAGGTTTCCTGTGCTCCAGGTGAAAATAAAATGGCTTCTGCCCCCTGAAATTTATACCTTTGTTTTCCCAAGAAAAATTATGCTTTGGCTAGCCTACAGATGGTTAGCTGACTGTAATTCACAGTAGGATGACTTGCTGACATATACATGAAAGATGGGAATGGCTTTTCATGTTGTAAAGATAACCATGCTACCGTTCCCTTAATATCAGAAGCCTAGTAACAATGTAATGCATCTGTTTGGAGTAAGGGTATTATAGTATATCCAGCAAAATAAACTCTTCGCTAATTTCAGAGATGTTTTGTTAATGTAATATAATGCATCTATTTGGGATAAGGGTGTTACAGTAAATCCAGAAAAGTAAACTCTTTGTTAATTTCAGAGATGTTTTGTGAATGATTCTGTTAATGAGCAAACGTTTATATTAATCAGAGAAGGGCGCTTAGGAATTGATCAAGTACATGATGATGTGGAGCGTGAGTTGCTCAAAGAGGCAGAGACAATTGAAGGAGTCCAGTCCCTGTTACATCGGACACTGGAACAGGCTAATGAGCAGATTCGTTTGCTTCGTTCAGCTAAGTACTTTCTAGATCGGGATAATGAAGATAAAGCTACTGCCCTCAAGATTGACAAGTACTGTGGTAATCTCCAAGAGACAAGCCTGAACCTCAGTACACATCATGAAGTTGCATCTCTTGACCCTAGGTAGGCCATAGTAGTTTTGAATACCAAATACACCTGAGCCAAAAGCTCAGGTGTATAAATGTTGATTTCTTACTGCAGAGGCATTCATACATTGCATGATATTTGTGATGGACAAAGTAGCAAGGTTTTCTGCAAGGGCTCTGATTTTCACCATCATAATTGTCTGTCACTGTGACCTTGATGTTCAGTAGACTCTTATCAGCATATTATAATCTTGGTCATAAGATAGATCTTCACTTCTGATATGAAATTTTGCTCGATTTAAGGAAGAAAGTTTAATTTGCCTATGAAAAAGTTCATGCTCTTACAGAATCTCATATAGTAATCTCTTTAAAATTGAGCAGTCTCTGTAAGGTTTATTACAGCTTTTAATGGACAAACAGAGGGAATGCATATCCTAAAAAACCTTTATGACAGAATCAAGTTTTGGAAAATATTGAATTCACTCATGAATTTAGTATATTAATAGCCATTCTGAATCTATTTTTGAAATTATGTTGTATTGGAATTACTTCTTCGCCATGGACAAAGATGCTTCTACTTTTAATACTGTTGATCATTATTACAAATATTACAAAACATATATATTTCTGTCAACTGTCTAGGTATGCTATACAATTAGGTGGTTAATAAAAGAGAAATACATATATTACATGTTCTTAAGACTCCTGTATGCATATTCATGCCATGGTGCTTAACTTCTACTGGCTGTGCATTTCCTTGTTGTAATGGCACATGCACATGATTCAGCTGTCTGAACAGTACATTCTTTCAATAACGATACTATTATCCTCCAGCAAAATTTGTCTGCCAGTGCAGTGGCACCACAGATTTTAAAACCTTCAAATCTGAGATGATGAAACTACGCACAGGGGGACCCTTATACCTAGAGGAAATATGCAATATAAAATCTTAATTCAACAAAAGTTCAAGGAATTAAAAGATGCTACACAAACTGAAGACATGACCATTAAACAGGCAGACATGAGAAATTCAAGTTGTACTTCTGCATATAAAATGCTCAATTACAAACTTATACAGGTACTGTCAAAAATGACAGGAGTACACGTATTTTCCAAATACATTATTTGTAATATTACATACCTCAATGGCTTCAACATTTGTTTATTACTAATATTGCAACTTGCATATAATTTGTCCAATCTTATGTTGTTAAATAATGGATGGGGTTGATGTCATTTACTTCAAAAATCTTTTTAATTTACTATCTCATTTCGATTTCCTGTTGTAACCGTACAATGTAACAGTACTCATTATACAGAATGTCCCAGACTTCGGGAGGGTGTTCCTTATGTTAAAGCATGCCGTTATAACCCAAAACACCTATGTCCAAAGTTGAACGGTTATGGAGATTATGGCCAGAGAAGTGTCAAACTTTGACAGGTGTTACACATTTGTTGATTACCAAATACATATTAAAACTGCCAGGAATATGTGGTTTCTGTAATGTTAATAATGGACGTAACATCAGACTAACTTGTCAGTGACATGAAGCCAATAAATTGAACTACAAGGAAACTCGCATGCCATGTCATAGTTGTTGTTAGGGTTCCAAGCACTATACATGACACATGACTGGCAAACACTGACGTAACATAGATGACTGCGCATTCTGGTATGAGAATGTATGCGGCTAGTGTGAGTCGTCATCACCACACTCAAGGACAAACATCGATAAAACATGTCAGCTGACAGGTACAGTGTGTGGACCCACCAGAAAACCACACTTTTCTCAGGCCATTATCTCCATAACCGTTCAACTTTGGATATAGGTGTTTTGGGTTATATCAGCATACTTTAACATAAGGAACACCCTCCCGAAGTCTGGCACATTCCTCCTGGGACACCCTGACAGTGGTTCACATTACATTTCATTATTATTTTAATGAAACTTACTTCAATTATCTAGTACTATTTATTTTCTGAAACAAGTGGATGGACATTTCCTCACAATTATACAGTCATTTTATGGACTCACCGTAGCTCTCTAAACACAAATTTGTAATGACACTATAGTGCATTGATAAGTTGGTTACAGGTGATACTAATTCTGCTGTAGGTGGCTTTTCCAGTAATTATCTCTGTTGTCAGTTGACATTTTCATGAAAAATGCTTATTTAGAAGCCTTGAAACTTATATTGGATTGTGAATATGTGGAGCTTGTGGTAATCCATAAAAAGTTTTTTTTTTAGTTTTTTGTGGTAAACACTTCTGGCATTAGCATTCAAGTATCTGAAAAAAATAAAACAAAATAGTTTAATATTTTAAGCATTCACATTGTACCTCTACATTATCTGATATTGGGTTAAGTAACACATTAATGTAACTTTATTTCATGTAAAAGACATATGCCTACATTGCCTTCTTATAAATTTTTGATTAGGCATGTGAAGTCATTACCAACTCAGAAACATTATGTTCGTTTCTGTCACATATACATCTCTCTGTCATAGGAGAAAACCTTCTTACAACTCAGATGGTGTTAGAATCCATTCTCTGTGTTTAGTATTCTATTGTAGTTAAATACATATTGTACTTTTGTAATTAACATGTTTAGTAGGAATATAACAAGAGAAGAATGGGAACACTTTTCCAAGAAATTCATTGAGCGTGCAGCCAAGGATGTTAACAACACACGACCTCTGCGTTCATACATTGACATACTTCTAAAGCAAGTTACAGAAGATTTGTTGAATCAGTACAGGGTCACCAATGAGTCCTTCAGCCGCAGAATTCGAGAAACAAGAGATGCCAAAATTAAGCTTGAAAATGAACATCATGAGGTAATACATAACATTCATAGTGGGATGGGGAAATAATACATACGTGCCCCATTATAATGAATAATAGTTCCTGAAAATCAGTGTGTATACATATGGTGGTTAGCCATTCAACACTATTGAGAATGGTTTCACTTCATAAATAAATTTTTGCAGACAATGCAGCAAGCAAATGACATGTTGCGCAACATCACCCGCTTGGAGAAGGCAATAGCAGAAAAAGAAGGCTTCATGGCACTGGCCTTCACTCGTCTTGGTCAGAGGGCACAGAGATCTGCAGTTGAACGTACTAGGTAAACACTGGATAAATAACACTATCAAATTTCCTGATGCCAACGTAACTATGTAGTTGTAACATGGTGAAAATTTACTGTTCAGAAGGAATTTAAACTTACATCTGCTAGTAGTAAAACTTCATAGATAAAGCTTATTCGTTACTTATTTAGACAGACCTACACAAAAGGCTGTAGCCCAGTATGGAGTGCTTTGTATATACTGCATGCTCTTGCTTCCACAGAACATGCACACTTTAGAAATTGTCAACTAGGTCGTCTCATTCTGCTTCTTCAGTTGGTAGCTAGCATGAATCTCAAGCAAAAGCAGGTACCATGGAGCTTGCTGATTGGCGAGCTTCCTGCATTAAATAAAGTGGTCATAACCAATTTTGTGTACAGTATCATGAAAGCAGCATGGAGATTGGATTCATAATGTTCTGCTGATTCTGAACTCAGCAACCTCATGCATATTGCTGAAATGTTTTCTTCAAAACATTGTTAGCATGTGTTTTATTTTAGAGCGGTCTAGAAAACCGAAATTAACGGCCGTGGGGATTCGTTGCGCCGACCACGCGACATCCTCTATCTGCAAAAGTTGGCACTAAACTTCGCTGACATGCAGCGGTTGCTCAGCCGGTATAGTTCGCTTGTGGACTTAGATCACAGAGTTCTTTTTTGTTTGTTTTTATTTTAGAGTCAAAGTTGTACATTTTTCACATGTGTATTAATTTTATGTGCATCAACTAAAAACAAATATTTGGATGTGCAAGTTTTAAATATTTAATTTTTTTTTACAATGTGATTAATCTAAATAGTGTTAAGGGCAATGATGATTTACAAATTGATGTGGACACTGAAAAAACAAGTCACCATGTTCTATATTGACCTTTTTCAAACTGTACACAAGATATTTTACTTATACTTGTTCTGTCCTGGATATGTCTACATTAGAGGTCAGTGAAACAAATGTGTCCTGACCACCTGTCAACAGTTATAGCATGATATTATGGCTTAATAAAAATTACTGTATTATGTTGTCACAGGACCATACATTCAAGAACAGAAATTAGTGTGTTATCATGGAAAAGTACGTCTGTCATGAGAAATTATGTAGGAGTTACTCTGAAAATTTATGTTCAACAGAAATTCTTGTATGTTATCAAAGAAATATAGTCATCAATGGAAATTAATGTACATCTCTCTATACAATAAAATCATAATCATACTAAGTCAGATTATGATCTAGTGTACCAATAGGGCGCTGCATGTGTTGGTTGTAGGTAGTGCTAACTGCTGGTATGTGGATCTGCCAGTATAGTCCCTTTGCAATCATCATTTTCATGGAAAATGTTTACTCAGAAGAGCTAGAAACCGGTATTCTTTCAATACCAGATGTTATGTTTGGATTGTGGTGCCTCTAACTTCATACTTCTTTCAGAGATGAGGTGGAAACGAAATTGGTGGCTGAAGTTCAAGAATTAAGAGACAATGTATCAGTACTGCAAGAAATGTTATCTGAAGTATGTAGTACATAAAATATTACTGATAAGAATGCAATAGATTTTCATAATCAGAATTTACTGGATGTAAACATGTGGAAATATGAGTATAAAACACCTTGGAATATAAATCAATGACTGATTCCATTTCTTTGGATTGTCTGTAACAGATTATTGCTCAACAACTGTGCCAAATACAAAATAATTTAAATACTTTACCGAAACTCTCTTCTTTCCACACTCTTTACAAGAAGTTGAAGTTATTTCAGAGCTGTATACATGCATGCATCTTTCTCTATATTTAAACTCTCCCTATTTTATGATTACGTACTTATGGAGATGAGCCCTTCTTGAGAAGCCAAATCTGCAGCTACACAAGAATTTCCCAGCATTTTATGCAACCCAAAGATTCATTACTGTGTTCACAAGAGCCATCCACTGATCCCTATCCTGAGCCAGATCAATCCAATCCATACCATCCCATTCTATCTCTCTAAGATCCATTTTAATATTGTCTACCCACCTACGCCTTGGTGTTTCCAGTGGTCTCTTTCCTCCTGGCTTTCCCACCAATATCCTATATGCATTCCTCATCTCCCCCATTTGTGCTACATGCCCTGCCCATCTCATCCTTGACTTGATCATTCTAATTATACTTGGAGAACAGTACAAGTTATGAAGTTCCTCAATATGCAGTTTTCTCCAACCTCCTGTCACTTCATCTCTCTTTGGTCCAAATATTCTCCTCAACACCCTGTTCTGACGAATGCAAAAGATCTGATCTGTAATTGGTCTGTTACATCGAAACCCACACTGATGATCCCTAATAATTTCATCTATATATGGACTTAACCTTGAAAGAAGAATATTGGACAAAATTTTATATGAAGTTGATAGCAGTGATGTCCCCCGATAATTACTACAGTTTTATCGCCCAGTATTTTATGATTACAAAATTAAAATATTTTATATACAGGATGTCCCAGGAGGAATGGACCAAACTTCGGGAGGGTGTTCCTTATGTGAAAGTATGCCGATATAACCCAAAACACATGTCCAAAGTTGAACGGTTACAGAGATAATGGCTAGAGAAGTGTCAAACTTTGACCGCTGTTACACACTTGTTGATTTCAAAATACATATTAAAACTGGCAGGAATATGTGGATTCTGTAATGTTAATAATGTACGTAACATCAAACTAACTTGTGACGTGAAGCCATAAAATTG